>NC_056736.1:119620987-119983487 GCF_019279795.1 Protopterus annectens | reverse complement strand
CACAATGCTAGTCAAGAGTTCAGAGAGCACAGGAAAATGCTTAAAATAATACAGTAGAATAGTTCTGACATCAATACAGAAAAAAAATAACTAGTCTAATTTTCCTATTTCCTAGCTATATCTAAGAGAAAACACAGTTCTAAAATAAACTTACATATAGAGCAAAGCAGTGCTGGTGACCTTGGATGTTCTGAAGACAAATGCCAAAATGCTCTGAGTCTCTGTCCTTAAATTGATAGCACAGTACTACTGACTCATTTCAGGTTGCATCATTTGTTTTCTTCTGGTTCCCAGGCTAACAGAAATTCAGTTGAGCAGCCCTTTTGATGTTGTACCTGCTCAGGATGCTACAGCAATAAAGGACATTATACATGCAAATTCTAGCAATTAACTCTGGTCTCAAAACAATAGCAAGAATTCCTTCATCCAGACATCTCGACTCTGAGTTTGAGATCAAAGAATTATACAATGCTTCACTTATCAGCTTTCTTCCAGCAGAGTGTAATGTGGTTACATTTTTGAAGTTCAACGGTTAACAAAGAGAACAAGCCTGTGGCTTATATTAATATTTACAAATGACAGAATTATCTACAAAATTCTATATAGCTAGGCTGGCAGCCTTCACATATATTCACATTCCTTCACATATTGCCCCCCCCCTGGAGAACTCAAGCTAGGTTTTCAAGTGACCCTTGAGAAACGTTGCTTGAGAGGGTTAGGTCTGTCTAAGTACACCTTGCCCAATTAGCTGTCTTGAGAGCCCATTGACATTGACATTGCTACTCCCACTGCAGTGCTGCACTGATATATATGCTTGCAACCCTAGGCTCCATCTTAGCAACTTGGCATTTTGCTGGCTGGCTCTGTTGAATCATGTTAGAGGATTGTGATCTGTCACTACAGTGAACCTTCTTCCATACAGATAAAACTGAAGTTTCTGCAGTGCCCACACTATGGCTAGACATTCATTTTCTACAGCTGTGTTGCATTCCTCCCTGGGTTGGAGCCCATGACTGAGATAAACCACTGGGTGTTCTTTTCCCTCTGAAGAAATCTGGCTAAGTACAGCCCCCACTCCATGGTTTGAAGCATTCACCTGCACAAGAAAATTATTTGCTTTAACCTGGGCTGGCTAACACAGGGGTCCTCCCAAAGCTTCTTTAAGCTTCTGGAATGCCTGCACACATGCTGGCATCCACCCTACCTTATCTGGCCTGTTTTTCCTTTTCAGGTCTATGAGGGGAGCAGGCATGTTACTATAACTGAGGACAAACTTTCTATAGTACCCTGCTGTCCCTAAGAATGCCCTCACCTGCTTTTTGGTAACAGGTGCAGCTATACCTGAATGGTTCTACTTTGGCAGGTTCTGGCCTGATCTGACCACTCCCCACTCTATGTCCCAGGTAGGTGACCTGTGCCATACCCAACTGACATTTGCTTGGCTTAATGGTCAACCCTGCCCTCTGTAGTCTTCCCAGCATCTCCCTGCCATGTTGAAGGTGCTCTTGCCATGAATGACTATAGATGGCAATATCATCTAGGTAAGCAAGGGGATACCCTCCTGTTCCTGCAAGGATATGATCCACCAGCCACAGGAAAGTTGCTGAGGCATTTTTCATTCCAAAGGACATATTTGTGAACTCATACAAGCCAAATGGAGTCACAAAAGCTGACCTCTCTCTAACACTGTTAGTCAAGGCCACCTGCCAGTAACCCCTGGTAAGTTCAGTGGTGGTAAGATACTTAGCCCCACCCAGCTGTTCTAGGTCCTCGTCTGTCCTAGGCATGGGGTAAGCATCTGACTATGTGTGACTATTTAATTGCCTGTAGTCCAAACAGAACCTGGTGCTGCCATCTTTCTTAGGCACCAGCACCACTGGGGAGGCCCAGGCACTGTTGGACTTTTGAATTACCCCTAGTTCCAACATCTCCTGTATCTCCTCCATCAGATTATGTTTGACTTTCTCAGGCACCCTATAAGGTGTCTGCCTAATAGGCCTTTGGGGTCCTGTATTCACCTGGTGCTGTACCAGGTGGGTGCACCCTGGTTTCCCAGTGAACATGTCCCCAAACTCCTGTAGCACTGCTCAGATTTCTCGAACCTGGGTAGGAGATAGCTTCTGGAACATTGCTACCTCTTCCACTGAGGTGTCAGGCCAAGCCTCACTGAGTAGATCAGTCACCAGATCTCCCTCAGACTCCTCCTGCAATATGCTGCAAATGCTTAGCACAATGGCCTCCATAGCAGGGTAAAGTTTCATCATGTTAACATGCTACAATTTGTGCCCCTGCCTCTGGTCTAGCAGTTACACCATGCAGTTAACATTACTTACCTTTCTTACCACCTTGTAAGGTCCCTCCCAAGCTGCTTGCAGCTTGTTGTGTCTGACAAGAATGAGAACCATTACCTGCTGCCCTACAGCATACTCTCTAGTTCGAGCATTCCTGTCATACAATACCTTTTTGTTGAGCTTCTGCCAGGTTCTTCTGGGCCAAACCCATGAGTTCCCTAAGTCTTGTTCTGACGTTTAGGACATATGCCACAACAGACTCCTTGTGAGATTCACACTACATACCCACTCATCATGAATTAAATCTGGAGGTCCCCACACCCTATGCCCATACAGCAACTCAAAGGGTGAAAAGCCTATGGATTCCTGGGAAACCTCTCTGTAAGCAAACAGCAGATGGGAAATATTTGTCCCACTCCCTCTTAAACTGGTCTGCAAATGCCTGTAGCATGGACTTAATTGTAGAGTTTAACCTCTCAACAAAACCATTAGTCTGGGGATTGTAGGAGGTGGTCCTCAGGTGCTTCACACCACAGTACTTCTACAGACAAGCCAGCAGATCTGACATGAAATTGGCACCTCTGTCAGTCAGTATTTCTTATGGGAAACCTACCCTGTGGAAAATCTATAACAAAGCATTTGCCACTTTTTCTGCCTCAATGGAGGACAAAGCCACTGCCTCAGGGTATCCTGTAGCATAATCTACTACCACTAGGATATACTTTTTCCCTGTGGAACATAGGCTACTCTGAGGCCCCACAATATCCATACCCGCCCTCTGAAATGGCTCCTCAATCACAAGCAAAGGCATTAAAGGAGCTCTCACCTTGTTGCCTGCCTTGCCTACCTTTTGGCACTACTCACAGGTCCCGCAGTACCCTGTTACATCTTTGGAAATTCTAGGCGAATAGAAGTTCTGCATAATACATCTCTTTGTACGTTTTATGCCCATATGACCTGCAAAGGGAATATAATGGGCTATGGCTAGAAGTGCCAGATGGTAGGCTCTAGGCACTACCAACTGCTGTACTCTTTCACTTTCCAGCCCTTCCTCAGGGGTCCACTCACTGTACAGTAATCCTGTGTCCCAGTATACAGATTCCTCCTTGCTTTGAGAATCAGGTCACTCACTAGCTACCTGCCTCAGGCATTGCAACATAAGGTCTGATAGATGAGCCTGTTTCAACTCTCTTTGGAATCCTTCCCAGCTCCCTGTCCACAGGAAGTCTGGCATCCTCTAACAGTGGTGCCTCCCTGTCAGCCTAAGTAATACTACTCACCTCTACCTTTACAGTCACTCTGTCCAAGGGACCATCAGTATCCACAAGCAGCTGTGGGTCACTTTCAGTCTCACTGCTACAGCATAGCTCCCTCTCTAAAGTAACCACCTCACCAGTCCTGGCTGCAAGTATGCAGTCTGACTGGGACTCCCCCAGGCTACCTGACCTACATGCTTGTTTCAAAGCCTAAATGCGTGTAACTGCATTAGCACATGGTACTGCATTATCAAAATCATTCCCTCTCAGGACATCTGCAGGAATATCCTCAAACACACCTTCTTGCTGGCTTCCTTTCCACCCTGCCAGTCAAGGTGAACCCTAGCCAAAGGTATTTGGAATGGGATCCCTCCTAACGCTCTGACTGGAGTAGATCGCTCAGGCAAGTAGTGTCCCTCTGTAACCATTGCAGGCTTCACAATGGTTATGTAAGAGGCTGGGTCTCTCTTAGCAATGGCCTCTTTGCCATTCACTGTGATAGGATACAAACTCTTGTGGTAGTTGGGTATCCGTGTTGTCTCAAGACAACCTACTGTTGGCATTTTGTCTTTCCCACTTACTGGCTCCCTCACCTTTTGTTTCACACCTTGCCTCCATGGACGTCTGTATGCCACATGGCCCCACTGGTTGCAGTCAAAACATTTAATCCTAGGTCCTGAACGTGTACCTGGACTAGTGGCTTCCCCTGCTACTGGCAGATTCTGTTGGGGAAGTCTGGACTGCCCACCATGGGTTCCTTTATACCCATGAGCAGTACTGGAGGTCCTGTTCCTGTGTGGGGATGCCCTGCTTGCTAGGTATAGGACTCCCTTCTTTCCCAGCTCATCTGAAGTAGCACATTGTCTATCAGCTAACCAGATCCTCATGTCCTCAGGCAAAATGCTAAGGTCTTGTTCCCTCATCAAAAGGTCTGCCAGCCCTTCAAATGTGGTGACCTGACATCCACTCACCCCCCTATGAAAATAAGTGCTCAGTTCATTAACATATTCATACACATTTTCATCTGCCTTGGGTCTATGCTCACTAAACTTTTTCCTATAAGTTTCAGGGGTTAGCTTAAAAAATTCTAACAAGCAATTCTTAACAACAGTATAATCAAAACATTCATGATCAGAAATTTTAGACAACACAGTTACAGCTTTACCATGGAGTAAGGTTGGTGCAGGAACTGTACCCAGAGCCTTTGGTCAACATCAAACTGTTTACATACCATCTCAAACATATGAATGGAACTATCAAAATGACCCCCCTGTGTAAAGTGCAGAAAAAAATTACTGACCTTTTGTGCTTCTGGGGTCCAGTTACTCCCTTCCCCATTACCTCCATGACTCTGGCAAAGAGTCAGCATTTCATTTTCGTGCTGCCTCTGCCTTACCTTCTCCTCAGCTTCCAGGTGTAGCAATTTCTCATTCTCCCCAGCCTGTGGAAATCTCAGTCTCTCTGTTGCTTCTGTTTCCAAATGTCTGGCCTCCAAATCAAGTCTCTTTAGCTTCAGATAGATTGTTAAGACATCTGCAGAAAGGTTGAGCTGTTCATTCTCTCAGTGTTGTACACCTCCACTGCCAGTCTGATCATCTTCCTGATTGCTGTTTTCTGATGCAGCTGTGACCAAAGCTGCAGTCATGTCTGCCTTAGTTAGGTTTCCATGCACCAGTCCCCTAGCCTGGCACACCTTAACCAGCTGGCTCCTTGCCAGCTTTCCACATTCCTCTGCTGCCATGATTTCCTGCTCTCCCTGACTAACTAAACTAACAAAAGAAATAAAACAATTGTGAACTGAACTCTGAGTATTCACTGCATGGCTGATTTAGAGTCACTGTACACAAGCTACAGGAATTCACACTACCCACACCACTACAAGTCAATTAGTATTTGCCAATCAATTAATATGTGGTGCGGATATCCCACCACTGCAACACAATTAATATGTGATGCCCATGCACTGGCCCAGCAATCAAGGAGCCTCAATCCTCACCACTAACACCAGTGAGGGCCGTCCACATTGGGAAGGATAACAAATACACACACAAAGTAAAGTGCAATTTCTCTTAAGAGCACACAGAGATCACAGTCAGTCTGGGGCTGGTTTCTCCCTTTCTCTCCAGATCCCCAATAAGACTCCCCACTGACACAGCTATAGGGTCCAGATCTCAGCCTAGTGATCAAGCTAAAAATTCCAGCACCCTCTCTGTCCAACCAGTGCTTTGTGTCCCTGCCCAAGTAGCTGACACGCACACACACTTTGGGATATGAGTTATATACAAACACACACACACTCCTGGGGAAGGCTGGCACAGCTTCTCCAGCTATGCCTTTTCTTTCCAGGCTATAAGGCAGTAATTACTGCCACCAACCACTAATATCAGCTACTAATAAGGCCCTTATCAAAGGATGTCCAATTATTACTGTGCAATATTATTATCCATCTGGTAAGTGTGACTGAACAGCAAGGCTTAATTGGTTTGGCTCGGACAGTATCAATATATATAGAAGGGCCTCACTGAGACAGATGCCTGGTGTCAGAGCCATGACCTCAAGCTCAATGCCAAAAAGTGCATTGTAATCCCCTTTGGTAAAAACTCTGTACCCATGAACTACTACATAGACAGCAGTCTACTTAACACCGAATGTGTGATAAGAGACCTTGGGACCCAGGTGGACAGTAGTCTGTCCTTTGGTAGTCACATCACCATAGTAGTCAGAAAGTCCTTCTACATGGCACACCTCATCATAAAGGGGTTCTCATCCAGGAAAAAAGAGGTCATTGTCCCCCTCTACTCTACACTCATTAGACCCATTATAGAGTATAACTTGCCTTTTGGAATGTACCTCACAAGACATCTGCAGCAGCTGGAAAGGCCACAGAAGTACCTCACAAAGAGAATTACTGGCCTCAAACAGATGCCCTACACTGACGGTCTCAAAAAACTCCAGCTTTACTCCATAGCATATTGCCTATTTCAAGGTGATTTCTGCCTAACATATAAAGCTATGTCAAACCCAAATCTGTTGGACATGCTACACCTAAAGAAATCCCAATCCCTCCAAGCTACATGCTCTAGGGACCTAAACCTTGTCACCACAAAAAACAGGGCATGCTGGAGGGATGGATTCCTGTCCCAGAGACTTCCCATACTCTTGAACAGGCTACCCATCTATGTCAAGCAAAGTTCTTCATTAGCACTCTTCAAGAAAAATCTTGATGAGTGGATGGGAAATAGGAAATACACCCCGGGGATCACTTCTGTGTCTCTGCTTGACAGTGGCACAGGAAAATAACTTTTTTGGGTGGCTAGGCTTACGTAGGCCATCAGGCTGATAGCCTAGTACCTACCTATGAACCTATGAACATGCAATGTACTCTAGAGCTTAAATTATCTCTACACAAAACAGCCACAGTTGAAAGTTTTAAAAATATTTAATAATAAATAATAAGAACACAAGGCAATACTTTTTGCTACACAATGCTACTCAAGAGTTCAGAGATCACAGGAAAATGCTTAAAATAATACAGTAGAATAGTTCTGAAATCTATGCAGAAAAAACAACTAGTCTAATCTTCCTATTTCCTAGCTATATCTAAGAGAAAACAGAGTTCTAAAATAAACTTGCATATAGAGCAAAGCAATGCTGGTAATGCTGGATGTTCTGAAGACAAATTCGAAAAAGGGCTGAGTCTCTCTGTCCTTAAATTGATAACACAGTACTATTGACTCATTTCAGATTATATTATTTTTTTTACTCTGGTTCCCAGGCTAACAGAAACTCAGTTGAGCAGCCCTTTTGATTTTGCACCTGGTCAGGAAGCTACAGCAATAAAAGAGATTATACATGCAAATTCTAGCAATTAACTCTGGTCTCAAAACAATAGCAAGAATTCCTTCATCCAGACATCTCAGCTCCGAGTTTGACATCAAAGAATTATACAATGCTTGACTTATCTGCTTTCCTCCAGCAGAATGCAATGTGGTTACATTTTTGAAGTTCAACATTTAACAAAGGGAACAAGCCTGTGGCTTATATTAATATTTACAAATGACAGAATTATCAACAACATTCTATCTAGCTAAGGTGGCATCCTTCACATATCTTCACACTCTGCTTCTGTTTATCAAAGATACTGGGGCCAGACCCATGGTGAAGTTTCAATTTTCTATCCATTGCTAAAAGTTATATTCAAATGGGGTAAGGGATGGATACTTTACATGGATCTAGATCCTGATCCAGAGCATGGGGATCCTCTGAGACACATACCTGTCTCACCAACTTTTCTTATTAATGTCACCAGCAAACTGTAAATCCTTGGATATAGTGGTTCTGTTGCTATTCATTTTGTGGATATGCAAAAGTGCCATCAGAGCTGGATCCGAGGATGCCTTGTATGCCAGGCATAAATTGCCTCTCAGCAACCTGTAGGAGAGTACCCTATGTGTTTTTTATAATGAAGGCAAAACCAACCAGAATGTCATGGTTCATAGTTGTGGACTAGATGCCGTCTCTTTACTGCTTAGCCATATACCATGCTTGAGCCTGCCTAATTTTACTATTGCTGCTGGCTGGCCACAAAAATAGCTATCAGGCATGGAAGGACATATATTGTGAGCTGCAGTGCCATCATGGGGTAGTTCACCACCAGACTGGTGCATGATTGTGTTGTGGAGATTGCACCATGCAGTAAACATCCTGCACGCAATAGCAGTGTCATAATGCAGGGCACATCCAGACTCATTCAGGCAAAAGAAGCAGGCTTTCTACAGGCCAAACACTCACTTGATGAGAATCTCTGTCTGAGACTGGGTGTTTTTGATCCTTTCTTCAGAGCTTGTACCATATAGGTATCATCAAACACAGTGTGTGTGGATAGCCTGCATTACCTATTAAACACAACTAAAGAAAAGGAGGGGGGAGAGAGACACAGCAAGGGAAGGGTGGTTTACTACTAACTGACACAGTTTTCAAGGTATAAGTAATTACATGGTTATTGTAAAAATGTCCATTTAACAACTAGCTGACCATGGGGCATCCTACCATGCAGGAAGAGGTGGTTGAGTGAGCCTCTCTGCCAAACATGAGAATCATGGGCAAAGGTAGTCCTTCCTATTTTGGTACTGCTCACCTACAGTCATGATGAGACACTTATGGCCACATGGCTACATTCTATCACACCAATGATCTCCGGGAAACATGTCATCCTACAGCAGATATACATGGTTATGGTTAGTCCTGCGGTGGCATGGGCTGACAGATATACTAATCCACACATTCCAAGAGTATGTTAAGGAACTGCTGAAGCATCCTTATGGCAGAAGTCTGAGAAATACCCATGTCCCCAGTCTGTTATTGGAAGGTCCCTGTGGCAGGTACAGTGAGAGATATACATACCTTAGTGTTCACAGGGATAAGAAGGCTACACATTCCTCAAGTTCTTGCCTGTGGACCATACTCATTCATTAAAGCAATATTCCCATCCACTCTAAATCTCTGAAGCATTTGTTGATTATCACAGTTATTATTGGTTATTCTCTGTCTATATCTTCACCTTTTTGGCTGAAGAGTGCCATTGGCTATACACAGTTTTGGCACAGCTAAGACAAGCACCTCACACCATGAAACAGCTAAGCTGGTAGCAACAGCAAAGATTTTCACCAAATGCGAAATAGATATAAAACGTTCAAGTTAACCTCTGTGCATCATACAGAAATGCATCAAAAAGCAATTGTGAATCTGGGACAGGCAGGTAGAGTGTTTGAAGTTCTATACCAGCTCTCATTTAAATCTTATTAGCATACATTCATTGAAAGTTGCTGTACATAATTGCCAGTGGCCTCTCTGAGCTGAGTACACTCTTAGGCATGACATGCAGAGATTGCCTTTATGCTTTAGAACAATGACTATGAATACCACCTTTGTATTTTTAATAGCTAGATTAATCTTGAGTAAAAATATTAAGCATTCAAAAGCCCTAATATATCTATAGATCTGTATTTATATGTATCTATGACAGCTGCTTGAAACTTAAAGGTATTGAACAGCAACTGACTGAGCAGAACTTGTCCATCAGCAGCCAATCAAAAAAAAAAAAAAAAACAAAAGAAAAGAATAAATATTGTTACAAATCTTGTTTTTTTGCAGGGTTGTACCCCTTGCTAACTATGTATACCAGCTATGAGATTAAGCTACAGTTAGGAAAAGGAAAATCCCCCAGTCCCCACTGTACCAAGATCTTATTGCCAGCACATCCGATTAGCTGATTTTTAATCACCTGTGCTAAAGGTTTTCTGGGTTCGACAAATTGCCATTTGATAATTTGCCAGGAACTCATCATACAGACATATACCTATATATATATATATATATATATATACACATAATGAATAAAAGGGTTGGGAGGGTGGCCTAATTGGCTAGGCTTAAAATGGCTTGCAAGGGCAGTTAGTTTAGTACTAGCCTATAAGGGTTGGGAGGGTAGCCTAATGGTTAAGGTGTTTGCCTTCCAAACACAAGGTGCAGGGTTTGAGTCTCACAAGGGATAATTGGCTAGGCTTAAAATGGCTTGCAAGAACAGTTAGCTTAGTACTAATCTATGAACTATAAAGATAATGAATAACCAAAAATACTGAAAGCAGATGAATTACATACCATTATGTTAGGTTTCTGTCAGAATTATAATAGCCCTTAATTCAGCTTGATCTTGACTGACGATGACTGAAATCCTTTCTGTTTGTTGGACTTATTCTACTAAGTGGAAAACGTTCATCAAGGAAAGAGTAGTTATCCTCTTCTGCCTCAGGTACTTATTTCTCAGAATTTACTTCCTGTGCCTGTCACGTATGGCCGCTGTAATGCAGCAGTTAGCATTGTCACCTCAAGAGGATCTACGGTTTGATTTTTGGCTGGAGCGCCTTCTGTGGAGTCTGCATGTCCTCCCTGCAGTTGACTGAACTTTAAAGACATGCAGGTAGGTGCATGAGTGTGTGAGAGCCTTCTGTGGTGACCCCTAACCGGAAAAAGCTGAAAGACTAGCTATATAGATATAGATGTATATGTAGATATATGAGTATCTCATCAATCATCAAATGTACAAAAAAGTGAACAAAAGTTAACAACCATTTTAGATCAAATCTAAATTTAAAATGATCAAAAGCAACAAAAATGAAAACTTATTTTTTTTGCAGGGAGGCTAGCCCCCCCACACACCTACCCCACAACCCCTGCTAAATATATATATATATATATATATATATATATATATATATATATATATATATATATACCAAATCCAAGATTGCACAATGGTGGGGTAAGGGCAAATTCCCTTGCCCTGCTACACCATTATCTCATAGAAAACTCTGCCAGCAAAAACTCCACACTTCACTGAAAACAATGTTCACTCATGTGAGCTTTCACTGTTTTGACCTGAAGCGTATGGATCTACTTCAAATTAACGAAATGTCAGTTACCCAAATTTCATGTAACCAAGACAAAAATACCGAAGTGGCATTTTAATGAACACTTACATTAACTGGGGAAGGGAGACAGTCAGCCAACATTTGGGAGTTTGCCCTTTTCCCCACTGTAGTGCAATCTGGAGTTGGCATATTTAGTTGGGGGGGGGTGAAGCCCCTGACTTGGATGGATTTGACATGCTTCGATATGTCTTTTTTGTTCTTGTTGGCCGACTGACTCCTTTCCCTAGCTAAGTATTGATAATGTAAATGTTCATTAAAATGTCACTTCAGTGTTTTCATCTTGGTTATATGAAATTCAGGTAAGTGAAATTTTGTTACTGTGAAGTAGACCCATATATATATATATATATATATATATATATATATATATATATATATATATATATGTGTGTGTGTGTGTGTGTGTGTGTGTGTGTGTATGTGGCTGTGTATGTGTGCATATATGGACATACTTTAAAACAGAGAATTACAGAACAGCGAGATGAAAACCATAAAACTTTACCGAACATTCACATCTTCGTAGGTTTTCACTGCGTAAGTAAACATTTGGCCAACCAGGAAATGATAACAAACTAAAGCAAATAAAACCCACCCAAATGGGGGGCTTCACACCCCCACATCCCTTAACTAAATATACCAACTCTGAGATCACGCTACAGTTAAGAAAAGGGCAAAGTTCTTTATCTTGGCCAACTGCCTCCTTTTGCGGTGAAAACTTATGATGATCTGAACATTCATTAATGTAAGGTTTTGTGGTTTTAGTCTCACTGTTCTACAAGTTGACATTATGGTAATTCGCTGTTTTAAAGGGAATCCATATATATATATATATATATATATATATATATATATATATATACGTACATAAATGTATGTGTGCATGTTGTGTGTATAAAACCCTTTATAGTTTTATTGGGGAGGACAGCAAAGTATAGCTTCATCTGTGTAAATGCACATTATAAAGTAAAAGTATCTTTAAATAGAAAGCCTCTTAACATTCACAAAATTTGCAAACACACCTGGTAACCAAGATGATGCATACTTATTCTACAAAGATTTTAGCAGTTAAGATCATAAATTTGTCACATCTGATGACAGTTATTGGCTTTCCATGTAATAAACAAGAAAACAGTGTCTTGATTAGCTATGGTATGTTTAATAAATCCTATTGAAAAGAAACACATTCCCTCAATGTTTAATTTTTAGCTAACTGGTGGATTATGTTCTTTAGTTTCTCTACAACCTTCATTTTTGTGTTAAAAGACTAAACTAAACTGCATTTTTTCACATACTAGAATTTAAAGCTTTGGCATTGGCTTATCAAAACATGAACATGGTTTGTTGAAATTATTTCAGTCTTTTGTAAAATGAGTATTCAGTTCCAAGATGTGCACTAAAATCCCAGATGTCTGAACCATAGCATACAAAAAAGTAATCTTACTTTTAATCACCATTATACTCATTCTGTGCAGATTGTTTATATACTGTCTGACTTCACTGTGAAACCTGTGGGGACCTGTCTTTTTCTTGGTCCATTTCATTATGTACTAAAAACACAATTTCCTTCCTGCCCCATTAAGTCATTAAGAATAAGTCAAATCCTAGTTGCTGCTGAGCCAGGGGCTGCCTTTGCAAAAGAAGGGGAAGAGATTACTTCTATTGTGGACAGGATTACAGAGAGGTAGGTTTTACTGAATCTGAGAATAACTATACACCCATTTCAAAAAGTATGCCATTTGGCAGAAATACAATTAATGAAATCTGTTTTTCTTTAGTTGTAACAACTATAATCTCTTTCTTTCCAACAAATGTATTCCAAAGAACATTTCATATCACCATTACTGAAAGTTTGTGGGTGTATATAAAGATATGGACATAATTTCAATAATCTTAGTAAACAAGCCTCAATATATTCAGCACTGCAGTTCATTTATGGCCTGAAGAAATAAAATAATATATGCATGGTTATGGAAATATATTAAAATGTGCATACTTTGGAATTATTTATAAAATAAACCAACTGTGAAAAACATATTTGTGCTAAAAATAGAGTACAACTTTCAGGAACACCTGATTGTAACAGGTTCTACACCATTGTTTGTTTCCCAGTGATTTTAGTCAAAGATAAATTTACAACAATCTCAAAAGGAGATGAATAATGAACAATTATGTAGTGTAAGGAGTGTTGTGATTATGATCTGATATCCAGAAAAAAAAACAAATCAGCTTAGGGCTTCTATATCACAAGACCTGATCTTAGCAAATGTTATGTATGCTCTGCTTCAGTTGTTAAGCTCGGTTATTGGGCTAAGCAGTTAAACATGCCCATACCGGCCAGCAAACAATAGTAGCAGAATAAAAAAAGAATTTGTCTCTATCTGCTATCTGTGCTAGTACTGTGCCCCTGCGTTTGTGTAACATAAGAGAGTATGTTACTACCTTTCTGATAGTGCTCACTAAGTGTTTTACTGCAGATATAGCTCCATGCACTACTAAGGGTTATATTAGGGTTTCTGATCATAACGCTTTGTTAGGTGTTCTCGACATGGATACTCTCAAGGTGAATTTTTGGGCATTCATGTCTCAAACACATAATAAAGGGTTATGATCAGAAACCTGCTCATAATCCCCTGTATTAGTGGCTTTATCAAGTAAAAGTATGTATACTCCTGATTCTTTCTAATGCATATTACGAAGAACTTCAGGACAAGAGACCAGGAATGGTAAAACACATTCAGCATTTTCTTTATTTATATTGACTCATTATTTAGCTCACATTTAAAGACTGCACAATGATAGCTAATCTATGATGGTGAGTAAATCAGTTTTTGTTACCTGAAAAACCTAAACATGACAAGTGAATTTTAGATAATTTTTTGTATTTAATGGAGTGTTGCAAGAATAGACTGTTTGCTAGCAAGCACAATGCATTTCACTACAAATAGACCCATGAGCATTTATTTGGGATATGTATGGCATAGCTGTAACACAATGTAAGTCATAAACAGGATGAAATACACTGGACCTTATGCTATCAGAATTTGACGGTTCATGACTACAGAATATCTTTGGAGAGGTTGTCTCATTTAATTAAATGTATGTGATATAGAGCAAATAATAAAAGCAATTTATGAAAAATGTATCTTACATTTACTTTTGTCCTTATTTTAAGAACAAATTGCTGTTCATGCCATGTGCTAATGATATTACCCACAAATCTCAACTCTTCCAACAAACAAAAACTAGAAGGCATCTACATCAAATTTGCAAATTTACCTACAACCTCCCAAACAACACTCACAGCTGCATGATGCTCAACACCCTAAACTGGCTTGAATTCCCTCAACACATCATCCCCTCTCACCTACTCACAAAACACAAAATACTTCACCATCCACTTAAAACAACCTCAGTATTAAATCTCATCCAATGGCATGGACCAAACTGAACGCTAAGATCATCGAAACGTAAACTAACTGTTACTAGTAAATCAAATAATTATTACTGTGACTCATTATTCTTTCCTGCCATCTCCAAGGCATGGAACAAGCTTAGAAACCACATCAGACTTTTAAATAACCTGCATCAATTCTGATCTGCCCTAAAATGTCACCCGGCAACTAATAAACCATGCAGTTGCACCATGCCTACAGTTTGAAGTTTGCAATCCTAACTCTGTCCACAATGGAAAATATTCAAGTTCCTTAACACAGTATCTTTTTTACACACAATATTACTTTGCAAATAATATTTCTTGACTGTTTTTCATTTGAATTGTCAAAAGTACATTTCTACCCTTGTTTTGGAACTTTTCTCCTTGGGCCTCTACTAAAAATGGACACTTTAGTTTAGGGTTACCACCATTTCAAATGCCCAAAGTGGGACATTTTGGGTACAAACGTCAGATTTTGCAAGGCAAAACATACCCACAGCAAGTACAAAAGACAGAACTTCACTTTTATGCCTAAATAAAAGGTTATTCTTGTAGCATTTTAGTTGCTTATTCTGTTTCTTATAACATTAACGTGTTTCAGATACAGAATGACTGTTTTATGCAATTATTACATAAAATGCAGGAAATATTTTTGTCCTAAAATCTCAGGACATTTGCCATTTTTAAAATTTTTTTGCAGGATACAACTGCCCAAAGAGGGACTGTCCTTCGCAAAGTGGGACAGGTGGTAACCCTACTTCAGTTCCCAGATAGACTTTCCTGGTAAGCAAAATCAAATAAATAAATAAATAAATAAATAAAATAAAATAAAATAAAATAAAACCTAGCATGGGTGTGAACACCACAGCATTACATATTACTAGGTGGATATGCTGTGTAGCAGATTCAAATGAAATATTATATCCAAGATTATCAACTATAACCATTGTATTTATTTTTGTTATCATTTTTCTTTGTTCATGAAATCAGAGTGCCTGTAAAGGTTATTTTCTTCTTATTTTCTTTGGGCTCTGTTACTGAAACAAAGAATGTTACACAGTCATTCAGAAGCTGCAACCTTATACTTCTTAAATGCCTGCTGTTTCAATAGTAACAATTAGCCACATGTTATAGTTAATACCCACAGTCTGACCCAAATAATGTAAGTAAATATGCTGTTGCTTTCAATAAAGCAAATAACATCAAAACTCATATTATCTTTGAAATAACAGAACGTCACTGCTCCATGGGACTGCATTTCAGAGGAGAAGTCTTGTCTAAACAGAAGTAGAGAACAAGGTTGCTTGCTAAATGTGTGATTGTAGGTAATAAATATTTAACCTGCTGTGAACATCAACAAAGTAGGCCAATTTTTAGCTTTAGGTTTAATGCATACTATAACATAAGATATATAGGATAATGAAATATTCCACCCAATTTCCTGTTTCATCGATGGATTCATACAGTCTATGCCACCACAGAGCAAATAATAGATATCAGGCATGTTTGTGTAAGGCCCAAATGTGTGTGTATTTAGTGAGCTTTCTAATTAATTCATTATTTGCCAACTTCTTGTGTGCGCTAGTTCTTGGAATCCTTCTCATTTAGGAGCAGGGAAAAAGGCACACACACACACACACACACACACACACACACACACACACACACACACACACACACACACACACACACACACACACTGATTTAAAACTGCTCAGCTGGATTCGGTTTAGCTAGTTAATGTAGATAAACAAATTACAACTGGAAATACTTGCATTGTACCCAATTATTCATATAACATGTATGTCAAACTGTATGTCTGTAGCATACTTATATCTCCATCATCTATATTTATATATATGTCTCTCTCTTTTTTTACATGAGAAGCAAAACTCAAACATAATACAAAAACAAACAAAAATATTTTTGCAGGGTGTCAGGCATTTCTTCACTCCTCTCTGGAAGTGATTTATCAACCCCACACACTATGTTCTTCCTATAGCTGTGTATATATGTACACACACACACACACACACACACACACACACACACACACACACACACACACACACACACACACATATATATATATATATGTGTGTGTGTGTGTGTGTGTGTGTGTGTGTGTGTGTACTTACAAAAAGATAGATATGTATTTATAAAACAATACTCACTGATATAGAGGTTTGCTAAACATGTTTCAAAATGGGCAAAAATACATTGTCACCTCATTGGAAATTAACATTTCCAACAAGGTGTTTATATAAAGACCACAAAATCTAGTCCCCCTTTTCACAGCAGCATTGTAGGCTGTCATGATGCTTTGGTAAAACAGAAACAAACAAACAAAAAAAAAACAATAAAAGCCTGCCATTTTTACACTCACTAAATGTGGCTTTGCAGTTTAGCAAGCATAAAATAAAATAGTGTACGAGCCTGTTTCTATTTATGTGTATGTATGTGTGTTTGCATTTGAGAAAGACAGAGAGCAAATACAATCAACAACAGAGAGAGAGAGAGAAAATGAGGGATAGATCATACTTCTTAACTTCTTTCATCTGCAACAGGCATTCCATCAGCATACATTGTCTAAACAATAAGAATAATGAAATACTATTATCAGGCATTATTTACTGATTGCAATCCTGTGTGATTTGCCAGCAAGTTAGACATTCCATGAGAGACAGAGAAAAACTATAAAGCAAAACTAGGGATCCTCTATGCAGTACCTTGCACTGTATAATTTGTTTAATTTATTTGATCACAATGAAACATCTGAGGAGGCTCTAAATGACAAGCGTGTGTGTGTGAGTGCGTGTGTGTGTGTGTGTGTGTGTGTGTGTGTGTGTGTGTGTGTGTGTGTGTGTGTGTGTGTGTGTATGTATATACAATTTATATATTAGATGTGAAATACTTCCTCCAACAATTACATATGATACAACAAGTTCAAACATTAGTTGGAGGAACTAATTTACAAAAAAGCTACATTAAAAAGTGTATAGTAATAAAAAACACATAGCCAATTTTCTAAATGCAATGATGCCTTCCAGGATGGGTGTTTGAGGGTATTACAGGTATAGGTGTATATAATGCCCTTCCAAAGGTGGTAAGGCTTTCTGCCTGTGGTGTCAGGCTTCACAACACCCCTGGGCAGGCATTAATTCCTGATAATGCCCACCCTGCTGGGCATTATTATTTACTTATTATTCTTATAACTCTGATATTATTATTATTTGGCCTACCCCATTTTGCTTCCACTCTGCCTATAATATACACAAGCTGCTGACTACTGAAACCAAGATTTGTAAATATATATTCTCATTTGATCCTAATAAGGATCATTGTGAGATATTAAAGGATATCAGCTAGCTTATTACGGCACCCAGAGGCACATCTTGATCAGTGTTCTACCATCAAAAATCCTAAATCTGGGATCTTGCCCAATCTATTCAAAACCATCCTGCCACTAAGAGAACAGAATTAATACCTAAGAGGTACTAAAGAAAAAAAATAACACTAGTCCATTCCCCATTTTAAGTCAACATTTGTTGAAAGATCGCACTCCAAATTGGGCAAAACTATATGGAACAAACTCCCAAAGAAGATACAAAATCAAGATAGTTTCCTAAACTGAAAAAAAAATTCAGAAGAAAGCCAGTTATACCTGTTTTGGGGCATTGGGTAACACTCAACTTCCCATCATTGATTTACCTGTAAAGTATAAGACTTTACATGCTACTGTAAAAATGAAACAACGGAAAAATAAAAGACACATACCACAAACTGCAGTGTTAGCAGAATTCA
The DNA here is from genome assembly GCF_019279795.1 of Protopterus annectens. Classification (NCBI taxonomy): domain Eukaryota; kingdom Metazoa; phylum Chordata; order Ceratodontiformes; family Protopteridae; genus Protopterus; species Protopterus annectens. Next base: position 119,965,213 of record NC_056736.1, on the reverse strand, counting down.
ATTTAATCAAAAAATAAAATCAGATTTCCTGTAACTTCCATAGACTGAGCGCTTTCCCCCTTCTACAATCTAGGGCATCATCAGAGTACAAACAATTAAAAATGTCTCACTTAAATAATCAAAAATCATCACATGACCTAATAACAAATTGCAAATGCAAATACAAGTACCAAGTACAAATGTTTAGCCCTTCCATGCGTGAGTCTAACATCCTTGTAAACAATAAATAATCAATAAATATATAATTCAGTAGCTTCTAAACATCCTATTAAGTTAAAAACTGATATTTGAAATTGCATCTAATAAATACTATAATGTACTAAAAATCCTTTACATTTTAATAACTAAAATTATTTGTTAATTAAAACCATGTGTATAAAACAATAAAAGTGATGATTTTCCATAAATACCATAAATAGTGAAAATAATCAAATCTGCATTGCCCTACATTTTAATATACCAGCAACAGAACAACAAGATTGCTGCCCAGGATTTAATTTCAGTTGCCATACAGGGCATTGCTGTTTTTTTTTACTCTTTATATCTCTAATATGCTATGCAATCCAATCTTTAAACTTAGGTATGGTTTTGCCCACATAAAAAACGAGGCATCCCATACAGGTCACAGCATAAACAACCATTTTTGTATTACAATTGCAACGTTCAGGGTATTGAATAGTTCTGTTGTAACCAGAAATTTTGACATATGGACTATCATTTATAAACCTACAATATCTACACATTCCACATTTGTATAGCTTTTGTATGTGTACACTACACACAACTATTTTTTACCTTTCTAATAGCTCTTTTAAGTTGGTACCCGTACTATAAGTCACTTGTGGTTTTACCCCTAATTTTGACTCCAGTTCCAAGGATATGGCTAGATCCCAACAGATGTTTAATGCAGCAACTATTGCTGGTATATTAACATTATATAGAACTACCATAGCAACCCTCTTGTGACAGTTATGTGTGGTACTGGTTCCAAGGTGTAAACTCAAACATAAAATGGGGGACAAAAACTGGTGCTCACTTCCTAATAACGTCATTCCTAATTATCACTAGTAATCTTAATGAAGACCCCTTGTCTTTAAACATACCAATGTGTGTGGCCATCTTCATACCAAATCTCTCATCACTTACAAGTCCCGAAAGACTAATCATCTGGCCCTTCACAACACTCTTCTTCTGGTGAAGTGGGTGACAACTTTCATAGTGAAGTAAGCATTAGAGTATGTCTTTTTCCTAAAAATACTGGAAGATAACTTCCCAGCACCCAGCACTTTCCATAAAAGAATGTCTAAAAATTAAATTTCTTGTGCATGTAACTTGTATGTAAATTTTAAAAAAGAAGTGGTGTTGTTCAAATAATCTATAAAACCAGTAATATATTTTGGTTTCCCATACCATAAAACTGGAATATCATCTAGAAAATGTACAAATATTATAATTTCAGACATATATGGAGAGGAAAAACTAACCACTTCTTCCATTCAGCCAACACTAAATTGGCATATACTGGGGCACATTTAGCCCTCTGGCAACTTCTGAGACTTGAACATTTCTCCTTCAAAGTAAAGGAAATTGTTTTCCAATACTGTTTCCATCAGTTCAACTATTAAATTTAATTTAACATTGTGTAACCTTTCAACCCCCATCAAACAATTGTGAAAAAATTCCAATCCCATGACATGGGGTATGACTGAGAAAAGATTGATAACATTAGTAATAACAAACACATAATCTTCCTCACATTTTAAGTCCCTAAGTACCTCTAAACAATGCCAGGAGTCATGCAAGATATATATATATATATATATATATATATATATATATAGAGAGAGAGAGAGAGAGAGAGATATATATATATTGTTTTTTTTTTCCTTTAAAGCCCTCTTGCAATGTAAATCAATAAAGGAATAAAGGGAGCCAATGGCTCTGTTTTTGATCCCATTGCTGCTACTATTGGTCTAAAAGTCAGATCATGTGCATTCTTGTAAATTTTAGGAATACCAAAGAAAGAGGGAACTATCGCTGTCTCAACTGTTAAATATTCCAACTCTGTCTTATCTATCACTCCTTGGCAAAAAGAGTCAAACAACATCCAATCAATTTTAGCATAAGCCATATTAATTTCATTTTTCGAGATCCTCACATAGGTGCTTTCGGATTTTTAAATTTCATACATTTTGGATACATAATCTATCTGTGCCATAATGACTATGCCTGCACCATTGTCGGGTTTCATAATTCTGTATTCATTGCTCTCAATTGCTTTAAACATAATATCTCATCATGAGTTAAATTGTTACAAACCTTTCCCCTCCTGTTAACCAGTTTCCTACATTCCATCTCACACATCTGTTCAAATAAATTGAGAGCAGGATTCGAAAGGGGAACAAAGGTATCTTTTCTTTTTAAGGTTAAAACATTGTCACTAAGCATAACACTATCATTACCAAAAAACACGTTCAAATTTAATTGCCTAGTGTACAATTTCAAATTAATAAATAACTCGGCAATGTAAGTTCTAAAACATGGAACAAAAGAAAATCCTTTTCCCAATAAGGCAGAATCTGTAGGTCTATTGTCCAAGTCATTATTTAATAACATCTCTCCCTGGGTCTCTGCTGATTGAAACTGCCCCTGCCTCTCCTCGGTTGTGGAGACCAGTGGTCAATCTTTTGCCTTATTGAGAAAAGGATGTTCTTTGGTTTCATGTTTTCGAACTGACATTGCCAAGTTATTAACTAATCTGAAATTTTACACTAAGCAGTTAAATCTGAACGTGTTTTTTGGTAATGATATTGTTATGCTTAGTGACAATGTTTTAACCTTAAAAAGAAAAATTACCTTCGAACCCCCTTTGAATCCCGCTATCAATTTATTTGAACAGATGTGTGAGGTGGAATGCAGGAAATTGGTTAACAGGAGGAGACATTCTGTGACAATTTAACTCATGATGAGAGATTATGTTTAAAGCAATTGAATAAGAGTAATGAATACAGAATTATGAAACCTGACAAGGGTGGAGGCGTAATCATTATGGCAAGGATAGACTACATATCCAAAATGTATGAAATTTATAATAATGAAAGCACCTATGTGAGGATCTCAAAAAATTAAATTAATATGGTTTATGCTAAAATTGATTGGATGTTGTTTGACTCTTTTTGCCAAGGAGTGGTAGATAAGACAGACTTGGAATATTTAACTGTCGAGACACTGATAGTTCCCTCTATCTTTGGTATTCCTAAAATTCACAAGAATGCAATTTTAGACCAGTAGTAGAAGCAAAGAGATCCAAAACAGAGCCATTGACAGCTTTTATTTATTTACATTGTAAGAGGGCTTTAAAGGAAAAATCATATATATTGCATGACTCCTGGCATTGTTTAGAGGTGCTTATGGACTTAAATTTTGAGGGAGATTATGTGTTTGTTACTATTGAATTTATCAATCTTCTCGGTCATACCCCATGTCATGGGATCGGAATTTTTTCAGAGTAGTTTGATGGAGGTTGAAGGGCTCTACAATGTTAAAATAAATGTAATTGGTGAACTGATGGAAACAGTGTTGTAAAACAATTTCCTTTACTTTGACAGAGACATTTTCAAGTCTCAGAAGTTGCCATGGGTGCTAAATGTGCCCCAGTATATGACAATTTAGTGATGGCTGAATGGGAAAAGCAGCTTGTTTTTCCTCTCTGTATATGTCTGATATTATAATATTTGTACATTTTCTAGATGATATTCTAGTTTTATGGTGTGGGAAACCAGAAGATATTACTGGCTTTATAGATTATTTGAACAGCATAACTTCTTTTTGAAATTTACATACAAGTTACACGCACAAGAAATTGAATTTTTGGACATTCTTTTATGGAAAGAGGTGGGTACTGTGAAGTTAACGTCCAGTATATTTAGGAAAAAGTCATTACACTAATCCCCTGCTTCACTAAGAAAATTGTCACCGACTTCACCAGAAGAAGAGTGTTGTGAAGGGCCAGATGATTAGTCTTTTGAGACTTGTAAGTTATGATGGGAGATTTGACATGGAGATGGCCACACTCATTGGTATGTTTAAAGACAAGGCATATCCATTAAGATTACTAGTGAGGAATAGGAATGATGTTATTAGGAAGTGAGACACTAGTTTTACCACCCATTTTAAGGTTGAGTTTGCACCTTGGAACTAGTTCCACACATAACTGTCACAAGAGGGTTGCTATGGTAGTTCTATATAACACTGATATACTAGCAGTAGTTGCTGCATTAAACATCTGTTGGGACATAGCCATATTTCCTGAACTTTAGTCAAAATTAGGAGAAACAATGCAACTGACTTATTGTAAGAGTAACAACTTAAAAGGGCTATTAGAAAGGTGAAAAAATAGTGGTGTGTAGTGTATACATATCAAGGCTATACAAATGTGGAATGTGTAAATATTGTAGGTTTATAAACGATAATCCATATGTTAGTATTTCTGGTTACAATAAAACTATTCAATACCCTGAACGTTATAATTCTAATACAAAATTGGTTGCTTATTCTGTGATCTTTATGGAATGCCTGGCTTTTTATGTGGCAAAACCATTTGTAAACTTAAAGATCAGATTGCAGAGCATATTAGAGATATAAAGAATAAAAAAAGAGCAATATCCTATATATTGCGCAGTTTGAATTGTATCAATTTTAAAAGGTTCTTTTTTTATTATAGCCAAAGTAAGTGAAAATGAGAGAGGTGAGAACTTTAAAACTTTGGTGGAAGTTATGGAAACAATATGGCAACTGAGACTAAATGGTAGGCTGCAACCAGGTATTAATGATTGTTGTTTCTGTTGCTGGGATATTAAAATGTAAGGCAATGCATATTTGATTGTTATTTTCACTATTTATGGTATTTATGAAAAATCATCACTTTTATTGTTTTATACACATGATTTTAATTAACAAATAATTTTAGTTATTAAAAATGTAAAGGATTTTTAGTAAATTGTAGTATTTATTAGGTGTAATTTTAAATATCAGTTATTATCTTAATAGGATGTTTAGAAGCTGCTGAATTATTTATTGATTATTTATTGTTTACAAGGATGTTAGACTCATGCATTAAAGTATTAAACATTTGTATATATTTGCATTTGCAATTCGTTATTAGGTCATATGAAGATTTTTGATTGAGACATTTTTAATTATTTTTACTCTGATCATGCCCTAGATTCTGGAAGGACAAAAGCACTCAGTCTATGGAAATTATTGGAAGTTTGATTTTATTTTTTGACTAAAGTGAATTTCACTAATGCTGCGGTTTGTGGCATGTGTTTTGTTTTTCTGTTGTTTTACTAGTAACACACTGAGTGGTTCATTGCTTGTTTCTTTACCGTAGAAATTAACTTGATAACAATGTTTCATGTTTTGCATCTATTCAACTTCTGCAGAAATAACAAGTAAAAAATCATGTTTTTTTTTTGTTTGTTTTTTGTTTTGAAATAGCACATATTCCTCAGAAATATATAAAATGTCTCATCAGTGATTTCTTAACTCACATCCTCCATGCACTGGTCACCTGAAACAAATCCTAATTTTCTTGTAGACATACACCTGAAATCAAAACAACATGCAAAACAGGTAATTACCTTTCTTTTAATTAACAATAGTAATATTTCATTATGTTACATCTGTTCACATTCTACCAAAGTTGCATGTTAAAAGTTTTCTTTTTATTAGCCCAAAATTCCTTAAACACATAAATGTTTTCTCAGTGATTTTTTTCATTCACATCGTCTTTGTAATGGTCACCTGAAGCAAATACCAATTTATTTATAAGCACTCACCTGAAACCAAACTAGAATATAAAACAAATAAGGACCTTGGATAAAGCTAACACTTTTCAAATTATTTCAGATGATGCACATAGTGTTAATTCTATATTAATTTCCTGTAACAGTACTAGAATAAATTGAAATGGGTTATCTACTGAAATCTCAGCACTCAAAGTGCTGGCATATAAAAAAAAAAAGATTGGAAATGCAAGAGAAAAGTGACTCAAGCTACATGCTTCTCCTTTAAACTTCTTTTTTGCAGGGAGTGCAAGCCCCTCCTGTACCCCTGATATGGGTGAATGGGAGCACCCCCTAACCTATGTACACTAACTCTGAGATCACAATATTCTGAGAAATGGCCATCTTGGACTTTGTATATGAAAGTCCTTTTTTTGGCTATTCAGTCCCTGTGTTTTGGGACTCATTTTAGAGTGTCCCAACATCTCAAATAATTACCATTGAGGATGTTTTGAGTACACAATGTCGATAGTTTAAAAATAACTGACAATGTCATTCACTGTAAAAGACATAAATCTTAAAGCCATATTTAAACATGAAAAATGAGAAAATAAACTTATCACTGCATTTATCTGTGACATATGTGAAACTCTGATCTAACAACATAGCTTCAAAGACTCAAGATATGCATGGCAAAAGAGATTAGAATGTTCACTGAGGATTTATTATAACTGATAATTGTGGAGATTCCAAAATGGTGGTCGACTAGTGAACAGCTTATGCACAGAGCTCCTCACCTCAAGTACTTTTCTTAGGATTATACTTACTTCAAAAAGAGCTGCTATACCTTCATATCTGCGGAACTTGCATTACCTTGGAAGTGGGAAAAATGCAAAACAAACTTTCATCTTCTCTGGCTCTCTCACAGTGGTTTTTCTTTTTCTCTTTTTTCTTCTCCAAGTGATTCAGGGAGGCCTACTGCTGCTTGTAATACCTCCGGCTCCTCATGGCTAGGCAGATTAAAACAACAAATGACTCTATCACAATGGATACTCAAACAATAAAAGCTAAAGCATCAGCAATTTTTTCACCTGAAAAAGAGGCTCTTTCAAAAAGGCAGAGAACAAATAAACAAAATACTGAATCCTCCAAAAGTGACACAAGCAACAAAGAAGATTCCGGCTTTCACATGGAAGAACTAAAACAGGCCCTTCAGCCCATCCACTCAGCTATACAAAGTTTCTCGGAACAACTTTCAACCATAAGTAAATCTATCAATCAAATTGTGGACAGGGTAGACACACTTGAACAAAAAGTACAATCTAATGAGTTCCAATTACAGTCTTTATCAGAAGAACTACGTGCCAAAACAGCCTCCTTATCAGATCTGCAGTCAAAACTTACAGATCTTGAAGCTAGGAGCAGACGTAATAATATTTTAATAAGAGGTCTCCCTGAAAGCTATGATAGCCAAGGCCTGCTTACTATAACAAAGCAAATATTTGAATCACTTTTACATTCAGAAAATGGAAGAAACATTATAATTGAGAGAGCACACTGCATAAAAGACAAGATGCTTCAGCCCAAGTTTACACAAGATTACTTAACTTCCAAACTGCTCAACAGATCTTATATGCAGCAAAAAAAAATAAAAACTTTATGTGGAACAAGCATAAACTAACCTTCTCACAAGATTTACCCATCTCCATTAAAGAGAGCAGACAAAAACTAGCCCGTTCTGCTCAGACCTCATCAAGAGAAACATTAGATTTCAAATGCGTTTTCCAAGCACACTGATCTTTTTTCAAAACGATATTAAATACACTATAACATCCCAAAATGAAGCAAGAGAGACTTTTCAGAAAGTATTTAGCAAGATTCCTGAACTAGCATAAGCTCACAAACTTTCAACACGAGCGTTTCTGCAGATGTACTTCTCCTAAATGTAATCTACTCACCGGAGGCTTCAGTTACACAGTCGCTTTCTAATCCAGCGTTTATAAAAGTTGTTTAGCAGGTCCAGGACTGTTTAAATCACTTAAAACAGCTTCTTCTCCGTTTTAAGGCAGATCCACGTGTCAACAAGGGAGGTTTCTAGTGGGATATCCTTTGCTGTGACTCTCTGTTATGCACGCCAATGCTTTCATTCCCCATCAGTGTATGTTAAAAATAAAGCCCTGCATACTGTTTTTATACTCCATATGCATGGTTTTGGTCCAGGAACAGTTCTTGATGTTAGGGCTTCTGATTTTTCAACGAGCAGAGTCCTTTGCCCCAGTATGTATAAAGTATGCAGTATAAAGGCATAAACACATGCGATAATAAACGCTAAGCTGTTCCAAATTCACATACTAGGTGTCAGGAAGTGATTTTTTGTCTGAAGTGCAGCTGGATAGTGCAAATTAATCAACTAAGCGATTTTCTCAGTATAGTAATACTTATTTTTTTTTTTTGTAATAATATATGTTTGTTTACTTACTACAAAAGACACAGGGGTGGGAGATTTTTGCATATATACCTATAGTGTCTTCCTGTTCTACTGTAATAGTTGTAGCTAACAGTTTTATAATCATTTACACAGAATTGGGTATTAAAGAAAGACGTGTTTAAAATACTCATGGGTACATGCAGGTTACAGAGTTAGATATTAGATGGTTATAATAAGTTAAAGATTCATTCTAATAAGTTAGGGGTAGTTATAATGGGGTTTCTAAGATCAGTTAAATATTAATCAGAATTGCTTAAAATTAGCAAAAGGTCAACACAGATGAAGGGTGGGATACATATACACAACAAGACTCTTAGTTTCTAAATAGCTCTGTTATTATTGGAATATGTTCAGTGTAAACATACTTTCATTCAACATGCTTCATAATTATTTATACTGTGCAGCTCCTTAACTAATCAGTCACAACCTCTATTAATTGGTTATAATCTCTAGCAACACACTCTACTATTAGATAAGTTTAACAAGGCTTTAGTGGTGTGCCAATGTTACAGTATTACGGTTGTGATTACATCTTTACAAGAATTGTTGATTCTAGTAACAAATATGTTATGTATGGTATTCATAGAGTTTCATTTTTATATACATTGTGTTTTAAATGTTCAGGCTTACAAATATGTATTTATATACTTTAGGTCATGCTTACTGTACATGTAAGTTGGTGTATTCTATACACGCGGAGGCTTTATGTGCACCGAAGTGAGATCTGGTTTGATAATCTTTTGGATGAGATTTTCTCTGTATATATGTATAGAATTGTTAAAGTTTTTTTTGGTTTGTCTATATACTTCTTCACTTAAGGGGTTCGGGTGGGTAGGCACCGGGTTATTTCAGAAGAAGTATTATGCTGCATTTTTCTCTACATTCAATTGTTTTGCTGTTACAGAGCAGAAGTGGTTCTCCATTTCCCGTCTTTCCTATTGCAAACTTAAGGTAGACTCTTCTCAACACACAATTAATGTACTCACACTTTATTTTAATTATACTAATTATATCATGTGCCTATACCTTGTTTGGTTTTAACGCCCATGAGCTGGTTTATTGACTCTTGGAATATCAATGGCTTACAAAATACTGCAAAAAGAAAATTACTATTACACCTTGTTTTTAAATCTCAGGCTAGCGTATGTTTTCTACAGGAAACACACTTATCTAATGCTGAGTGGGAAAAAGTAAAAAATAGAAAATGGATTAGGTCTATAATAAGTGCTGGTGATAGCACAAATTGAAGTGTGGCCATCATAATTAAGAAACAATTCCAGGAAACTATTAATGAATATAAATCTGACACAAACGGCAGATGGTGTTACTTTACATCTACTCTCCCAGACTCCGCTAAACCAGTTATGTTCTTGAATCTTTATGGTCCATGCTCACAACAACAAACTTTTATTTTAGAAATTTATAATATACTGAACTCATTTCCAAATTACCTATTCATAGTAGGTGGGGACTGGAATGCGGTTATAGATCCCAGCCTAGATCGCACCAGCAAATCATCCTCTTACAATTTCCAAGCTTCTATAGCATTAGAGGAGCTTATATCTGATTTTAATCTCATAGACACTATTACCTTTAGTAATATTTAGACTAAGGAAAATCTATATACTTTTTACTCCAACTGTCACAAATCTTGGTCACGTCTTGACTTTCTTTTAATCTCAGACCCCTTATCCAAATTTAAAAATACTTTTAATATTGAGCCCAGATGCTTCTCTGATCATGCCAAAATCTCTCTCATAATTAGGTTCACTACACCTGATTTTACTTTTGCCAACTGGACCCTTAACAATAATTTACTAAATAATAAAGATATAATTAAAAATTAACAACATGTTAATGGATCTTGATTTGAGTATCACAGAGTCCCAAATTCCCCAGACATACATTGCAAGGCTGAAATGAGGGGTTTTCTGATTAGCCAAGCTTCCTTTCTTAAAAAGCTTAACATGAAAAAAGAAAATACTCTATCCTTGAAACTCTCCTCTCTAGAAAAAAGTCAGAGACTATCCCCTGACTCACAAACTGTAGAACTGATCAATGAAAGATTTATTTGAACTTCATTCACAGAATTATTCCTTTCAGGAACAAAAATTTATTGCAACATATTCTGAAAGGGCACAAATGCCCTCAAGAACCTTAGCAAGAATATTAAAAAATAATAATGGTGCTCCTAGAATATCTACCCTTCAGTACCAAGGGAAAATCTACAAATCAGATCCTGAAATAATACACCTGTTTTTCGAACTTTTTTCAGATATCTATAGTAGTCATAAATGTGATACTCTAAAGCCTCAGATGGAGTCTTTTCTTAATTCTATTAAATTCCCCTCTCTTAAAACTAATCAAATCTCCCTCTTATCTGCCCGTTCGACATTCAAGAAGTCCAGGACATCATAAAAATCTAAAATAGGCAAAGCGGGCCCTGACGGCTTTACTACTAACTTCTTCAAAGCTTTCTGCACAAAAACCTCCCCCATACTATTGAAAGTCTTTAACTATATTATTAAAGAGGGTATTACTGATATACATTGGAATAATTCAAAAACTATTTTACTATTAAAAAATAAACAAGACAAAGCAGATCCACACAATTACAGACCAATCTCGTTAATAAATGTTGACATTAAGATTTTTGCTGCTATATTAGCAAATAGATTAAAAAAGTTCTCCCCCCTGACCAAGCTGGTTTTATGCGCAATAGCCACACGTGGGATAATACGTTAACCTTGGATTCCTAATACAATTTACCAAAAAGGAAGAAATCCAATATACGCCCTAACTTTAGATGCCTCCAAAGCTTTCAACAGAGTTAACTGGGAATTTCTGTTTGCTACCTTGTCCCATTTCAATGTACCTAAATACTTTTTGGATATGATTAGAATACTTTATACAAATTCTCAAACTTACCTTTACATAAATAAACAGAGATCCGAGCCAATTTTGATCACTAATGGAACAAGACAAGGGTGCCCACTTTCACCTTTCCTTTTTAACATTTTTATAGAGCCTTTCTTTCTTTATATTACTCAGAATACCTATCACAATATACCTAAAATCCTAAATACACAGGTTGCACTATCAGCTTTTGCTGATGATCTCAATTTATATTTTCAGTCACCAAATTCAGACTTACCCAAAATTCTGGATGCCATAAGGAACTTCTCTATCGCTTCAGATTACCAAATTAACAATAAAAAATCTCATATATTCCCAATAAACCCCAATTCCCACAAATCTTTTTATTTCCCTGAGTCCTCTTTCCGAATAACATATAGCCTTAAATATTTAGGTATCCACTTTGTACATAACCAAGCCTCCATGCTTCAAAATAACTTACTTAAAACATGGTCTAATATACAACAAGATCTACAAAGATGGAAGCATATGAATTTAGCTTTCCTGTCCAAAGCAGCAATTGTGAAAATGAATATCCTACCTAGACTTTGATTTCAACTCAATGCTTTGGATGTGTTAGTTTATAATAATTTTTTCTCCAAAATCAACAAAGAACTAGCTGGTTTCATTTGGTTCCCTAAATCACTTAGGATCGCTTACCCCAAATTAACTTACCCTAAGGAAAAAGGGGGGCTAAGTCTTCCAAACTTCCAATTATACTACAAGATTATCTGCTCAATTAGGGTTTGGTCTATCTCAAATTTTAACATCAAAACACAAACACACTATTCAGCCTGGGTTAGAATTTGGTATCAACATGTTATAACTAACAAAATTAATCCTCAGGCTATTCCTTTTCTATCCACTACTTCTATGAACAACTGTAATCTAGCTCAATCTCTGAAACATAAAATCAGGCTTTTCCAAAACCTTATTAAAGATATCAATCTGGAAAAGGTTCTACCTCTTCTACAACCGTTGCATCAGAATCCAAACCTTAAAATTAATAATGTAATGATTGACCTTACTAAATTCCCTCTTATCAAGGATCTCAATGTATGGGATATTCTCAAACATAGGTCTAAAACTTTACCCGAGATATGGTTAATCTTGGGAACTAATAAGAAATACACAGTTATTCTTCGACAACTAAGAGAAATTATACTGGCACAACCTTTTAACCTTTCTCCCAATACTCAGGAATTAAACAAACTAGTTGAAGTTATTTCTGCAATCTCGAGCACTAAAAAAACAATATCATCCTCTTACAAGCTATTGACTAACATGATCTATGATTCAAATTGTCTTTTCTCCAACTACTGGAATACCGTCGGACCTAGCATTACAGAGGATCAAAAACTCTCAGCTATAAAATCTACTTTAGAGCTCTCCCTTTTCAAAAGCTCCTATATACACAAATGATGCTAAACAACAACGCTTATTATACTCCTGTAACTCTTAATAAATTTAACGCCAATTCATCTCCCTCCTGCACCTGTTGTTCTTATCACATTATGTGGTATTGCAAGCATTCTTACAAACTCTGGTGTTCTCTGAAAGTCCGTCTGGAAAAAATGAGTTATTACACCTCCACTCTCGTGGGAAACAGCTATTCTTCACATTCCTACATCCAAAGTATCAAAAATGCAACTTCACATTTTAATTATCCTCTGTTCACTTATTAAGCTATACATCACTAGCAATTGGTTGGATCGCACCAAACTTAGTTGGGGAAAATTCAAAGAAATGGCTCACAAACATATTTCAGCTCATAAATTCATTATAAAGGGTCCAAAAAAAAGAGCTTATTTTAGTAAACTATGGAAGAAACTTTTAGATTTAGTTCTTAGTGAATAACTCCCCAGTAGTACATCTAGTGCAACATATACTCTTATCCTTGTTAACTTATGGAGAACCACTGATAATTCTATTAATATTATTTCCTGTTTTTTTGCTCTTACTACTTCAAGCATTATTATTGTAGTGGAAGTGCAGCACATTATGTTGTAAATATTGTATATAATAGTTTGTTTGGTTTCATTGCTGACAATGCTTTCCTTATGTTTTATCCTCTCTCTCACTTATATCTATGTTAAATTGTTTGGGTACTTATTATATTCTGTAACTATTCAACGCCTCATTTTAATGTTCACTACTACAATGTTTTTTCATTCTTGCTGTATGCATTGTTTCATATTATGGAAAATAAAAGAATTATTGGAAAAAAAAAATAACTGATAATTGTGTAACTTTAGACAGATAAGAAAGATAATGAGCTAAGAATTAAAAAATAATAATGATGTTTAATGTGTCATAACATGAAATGAGCTCTAAACATAATTATAAAAACAAGTGTAACAAGCCTAACAAAGCTTAATGATAACTTGAGCGTCCACAGGAAAAGCAATGCTTCAGGTTCCATAGACAACAGGAGCTTTTACATTAGAGGCTGTAGGAAGTTATTTATTTTTTGTGAAAGAGGAGTGGCAGCACTACCACGAAATTTGTTGGAGGGCTGTCAACACTGCTACCTCAATGATGCTAAGATAGCAGGATGCTACTCACTGTTATAGTAGGATGTCTGGCAATGATGGGTTTGAGTCCTACCACTGCCAAACAAGGTGAAATAATACTAAAAAAAGTGCACACAAATCCATTTCAAAAAGTAATTCACAAAGCACAATCTAAACCTAAGTGAAAAAAGTGAATCGTCACTATTGTTCTGGGTAGGGGGCTTCCAACCACAAGACCCTGAATGAACTGCACACAAACACTCCAACTCAATTTATAGGTTAGGCTGGCAGAAATGTCCAATCCCCCATTGCCTGACATGGTAGTAATGCCACCACCCAAGCAATCATGGGTCCTCCAGTTACCTGCTGCTCTCAAATCAATGTAAACACACCAATTAAGGTCACTTGTATTTGGCCTAAACATTCTAAAAGAAAACTTATGCCATGCAGCTTATTAACCAACAGTGTAAATAATGCTAACCCTCTTCTCAGAGCACATTATCTGGACAAAGTCATAAATAATGGGGGGACAAAGGCAAAATATGGGACACTTTTTTAAATATTGTGCTTACAGATTTAGAAAGTTGATAGAATAACACATTGCATTAACATGGATTTTCTGATGGGTATGAAGTTTGAAATTCAAATGCCTACCATTATTTTCTGAGTTCAAACCTCAATGATTTGTCAATGATTTGCCAGATTTCCAGAAAACCACAATTTTATGAGGAACAGACCAAAAATATGAGGCAAAAATCTGGACATTCTTTGAAAATCTGTACAGTTGAGAGGTGTGCCCCTTTTCAAATAAACAACAATGTTTAATGTATCTGTATATATATCTGTCTCTAGATACGTAGATACAGAAACATTGATCTTTATCTGTATCTATCTCTATATATAGACATAGATATAGATTTATACATACATATTTATATATATCTACTTAGATATATCAAATAGCATAGCATAGCATAGCATGGCATAACATAGCACACAGTTATACATATTATGGGTTTTTCTCCAGTCCTCAGTGTTCATCAAATGACCTCATCTGCCTGTGACCAGCCTGGAGGAAACATGCAGTTTGACCAGTTTTATTAATTGTCATAGCTACAATCTCAGGGGCAAAACCTTAAGTACATCAGTCCTGCAAAAAACAATTACAAATACCTATCCACATTTGCTTTTCTTCTTGGACTCCACCCTGGTATGACTTAGTGATATCCAAGTCATTAAGTCCATTAGCAATTAAATGACAAAAGACAGATCCTGTTTTTTCATGTTTTTTTTTTTACATTCACAAGAAAGGACAACAAGCCTGTAGATCAAAAACACTTCAAAAGGTGTTTCTTTTGCTGATCACGTGGCATAGAGAGATAAAGCCCTAACTATGACCCAGATTTAATTAGCAGCTCAGGCAACTGACAGAGTGGCAGGGGAAGAGAAAGATGGGTGTGTCTATCCTGGGGGAGGTGGTATATGGGCATCTCTTAGCAACGATCCTTGGGGGAGGCAGGGGATGTCATGAGAGGATGGGTGGTCGTACAGTGAAAAGTGAGCTTGACTGAGCTGCTGCAGAGGGTGGGTTGATATGCTACTTGACACACTGCATGCCTACCCAGACCATACCATATTGCCACAAGAGAGGGGGGAAAACAGGTAGTTTACAGTAGAACCTCCACAGAGAGATGATAGATGTACTGACGTGACAAGGCCCCGGAAGCATAAGGATCTATAACTGTCCTCAACAATACTGGATTAGACCAGTGGTCAAGAAGTTAGTTGGTATAGCTATCTTGGATGGGACATGGGGACCATGTCACCAATAATGATAGACAGAGGCAGGAACAAAAAACATTTCCTGCTCTTTTATATTGAAAAGACAAAAACGTACACATTCGTAAACATGTGTCTGACAGACTTCTGCTAAAAATTATCCAGTCTCACAACTATCATGGTGACTCCCTCTATTCCAATAAAATATCCAAGGTCTGAAATGCTATCCTTCAGCACATCCAAAAAAATGCTAACATCTCCTCATTTAAAAAAAGCTTAAAAGAATATCTCAACAGCAAATGGCTTTGCCCCTTTATTTCACCTGGGTAATTCCTTCCTAAATGTCTTCATAACTCTCTACTCTCCTGCACCTCAAACAACTAGTGCCTTATTCTTAGAACTGACTTGACTACTGTTCTAATAGAGTTCTGATTGTACAATAGATCTAGTTATGTGTATCTCTGTAATATGTGATATTAAGCTTCCAAAACTATTAGTTTTTTCTTTAGCATCTTTGTTAATTGTAGTGTTGTAATTGTGATTTATTAATTAATTGTTTCTTGACTACTTGTTTTGTAAACTAAATTGTTAATTTACTGGAGCTTTTCTCTCCGGGTCTCCACTGAAAACAGGTACTGGCCCAGTTGGACACTACCCAGTTAAATGTAAATAATTAAATAAATAAATCCATGGTATGGCAAGACATGAGAAAGAAGAAAGTTCTCTTTAACCTGGCATTACCCTTGGCTTCACAAGTCTCCCCCCTTAAGAACCTGAAGCATGTCTTCTGGAGGCATCCCTCAAGAAACAAAACTTAAGACAAGGCTGCAGTCTTTTGGTATATAACCACATAACTTTTCTAGATACACTGACTGCATTACTATTGGCACTACAGTTTCTATGTTGTATAGTCACTTTAACAGGATTGCAAGACTAAACTCCATATGAGAAGCTGTCCATTCTGTCCACTTTATCTATGTAGCTATTTTAAAATGGTGTGGTCTGTAAATAGATGAAACATTCTGTCATAAAGGTTGAGCTGTAACTTTTGGAAAGTATAGACTATACCCAGACACTCTGTTTCTCTGTTTGCAGTCACTTCCACATGAGATGTCATCAGTAAGTGAGCAGAGTTAAACTATCTTAAAGCAGGAACTGCACTGGACTTTGTGTTCTTATAGCTATGCCAATATTATCTGTCATAACCCTTGAATTCAGAACTTCACAAACTACAGCCTTTATCAATGAATTTGTGAGACTCATATGGCATAACAAAATTGAGAAATAAAATTCACACTTCTAGGTATTGCCTTATTTATAGTGCACTAAGACATTACTGCTTCATGGAGTGGTAGCAATATTATCACTGGATGAAACAATATGTTTCACGTTGAACAGACTAGTAAAGTATGTTCTGGCACTGATTATATGGTGACAAGTCCACAGTTACTTGTTTATTGGGAGAAAATGAATGTCATTGCACACATCTGCAAATAAAGCTACAACCCAATATGTGTTTGCCCATATGCCCACTGTGTAAGTCTGCATGCATGAGAGAGAGAGTGTGTGTGTGTGTGTGTGTGTGTGTGTGTGTGTGTGTGTGTGTGTGTGTGGGTGTGTGTGTGTGTGTGTGTGTGTGTGTGTGTGTGTGTGTGTGTGTGTGTGTTTCTTTCTATACTAGATATTGTAGCATGCAGTGCCATAGATTTCATGTGTTGCATGGAGAATATAAACAATGAACTGAGCTAGATAAGTTACTACTCTGGTAGACACAGGTACCAGACCTTTTGATTGCATCAGTTACTAGAAAATTTGCTTACTGGGAAAGATTTGCTATATCTAACACCTCTTCCATTGATTTTACAGAGTGGAAGGTTTATCTCCATGTTTCTTTTTCATATAGTAATCAGTTTTGTGTAAGCCGAGAAGACTCGGCAGATTTTGTGAGAGAAAGAAATACTGACAGAAAACAGGGAGCACAAGCTATATGGAATACTACCTAAGATGTAGTAAACTTTATTATACAAAATGTGTGATGTTATTTTGTAAATGCTGCATGTTTAAAAATAACAACACTGGAGAACACAGCCAACACAGATGCAAGACAATTGGATATGCATGTACAACATAGCTTGATTACTACAATCCAGTCTTTGCAAAGTGGAAACTTTTTACCATACCAAGGATGGAATGAACAGGGACCTGAGTTGTGTGCCAACTTGTAGGAGTTAGTGAATATTTTAAAAAGTTTGATACCTTACAAGCTCTCAGTTAAGCAGCTATAATCTTTTAACAGATGGCTTGGAAACTATCGGTCAAACTGTCCATTTTTTTTTTAAAGACTGCAAAACTGAATTTGACAAATAAAAGAACAGCGATAGTATAAGACAGCTTACAACCTTTCTATAAGCAATTTGTGGTCACTTAATGACTAATTGTAAACCCTTACGAAGTTCTTAAAGGTTCCGGTAGTTTATAAACTGTCACAGACTGTAGAGGTGACAAATGAGTGCTCCTTCCAGGATGTTAAATTCCCTTGCTACAGATCTGCTGGGCACACTGAAATGGGGCAAATCTGTGGTTAGTCAGCAAGAAATATGTGGATATGTGACAGCAGACTGTGCAAAGCAAGACAATTTATGTGTAGACAGTTCCCTAAGCACTGCGTATTCATGCATGCAGTTTCTCCTTGCATGGGACTTTTTTTGTGTCAAAGGCAGATGACAGGAGGTATATTTTTTCAGACAGCTACCCTTCCCCATTTTGGTTGTGCTCTGGTTTTGGACACAAATATTTGTGGTACAGGCATGACCACCAGGGTCAGACCTGTCTCTGCTAACACATTCTATAACTCTTAAAGCTATACAGCATCTTGTGGGCTTTTGAATATATGCCTTTCTCTCCCACACTACTTCTTCTATAGAATTCATCATTATACTTGACTTGTGTGGTTATACTATTAGATGATTCATGGGGAGATGTCTGCTAATATGTCCTATTACAGAAAGCACAGCACACATTCCTCTCTGCTTTTGACTTTGTTTTCCCTGTATTGTTGCCTCTGCACTAAGAAGTTCTTCATTTTTCTACTCAGTGGTTGTTGATTTGCATGGTGGTTGTTGTGACTATGCACAGACTGATTGGTTAGCACTGAATCTCCTTGGAGACTGCTTCTCACTCTCCCTGCCCCATCCCCTGCCACCACCAGAAGTCATGATCTTATCCATACAAGACTTCACCCATTCCAGGAGTCACTCAGTAGCAAACTCTCCCTAGTCCATTCTAATCCATGTTCTGTTGTAGTTACATCCTAAGGCAAAATAATGATATCTCTAACCCCCCACATATAGGATTGCACGTATCAACAAACACTTTAACCCAGTATTATTCCAAAATGAACTTAGAGCCTGTGACTTGAACCCTTTAAAAACTCTACCACTTGAAGAAGCTGTTAAATACCTAAACTCTAAATTCTTATCTATCCTTGATAAGCACGCACCCAAACGGTCCATTAGAATGAAGTCCAAACCAGCTCCCTGGCTTTCTAAAGAAACCAGACAAAAAAATTTTACTTAGGAACAAGTCTTGGGCTAAATGGAGAGCCAACAAAATATCTCAGATCAACAAATGTTTAGGTAGTTGAGAAATAGTACAAAAAAAGGCAATACTTACTGACAAAAAGAACTACTACTTTAAATTACAACAAAATCACCAAAACAATCCCCAGAAGTTTTGGTCTAGTATAAATAAACTCCTGTTCCCAGGCCACTCGCATACACCTACCCCATCTCAGGCCGAACCAAATACCCCCCACCAAACTGCCAATACCTTCAATACCTTCTTCACAGAGACCATATAATCACTAGCCAGTCAACTAATCCCTGACAACTCAAGCTTTCCCACCACCATACCTGGCACTATACCAACATTCCATCTGCAACCCATCTCAACCACTCTCATCTACAAATTCATCCAAAAACTTAAACCTTGTACTCCTTCTGCTGACCAGCTACCATCTGAATACCTGCAAAAAGCAGCCAAAGTAATTTCTTATCCCATATCCATCCTCATAAATTGAATCATTAAAGAAGGAATCATTCCAGACATCTGGAAAATCTCCCATATTATCCCCCTACACAAAGGGGGTACCTCAAATGACTATTCTAACCACCGGCCAATAGCTTTATTATCACCCTTAGCAAAAATTATGGAAAAATGCATTCACCAACAACTATTAAACCATTTATCTCAACATAACATAATAGCAAACTGCCAGCATGGCTTTAGGCCATCCCATAGCACCACAACTGCCCTATTATCCTTTACAGAAGCCATCAATAGAAATTGTAATAAAAACAACCTCTCATCTGCACTCTTTATTGACCTCTCAAAAGCTTTTGACATGGTAAACCATGCCCTTCTTATCAACATTCTTGAATCCCTTTCCCTTGACTGTCTGGCAGCTAAATAGTTCAAGTCCTACCTTACCAATAGGCAACAGGCAGTTCTCTGGGAAAATAATATATCATCCCTTCTGCCAGTCACCCTTGGAGTCCCTCAGGGCTCTATTCTAGGTCCACTTCTTTTCTCACTGTTTATCAATGACCTCCATGTAGCTATTCCACAAGCCACCTGCATTCAATATGCAGATGATTCTACATTAGTATGCTCAGCAAACTCCCCATCTGATCTACATTCTCTAACTCAGAATGTATTTAACATAGTTGAAACATGGTTCACAAAACGTTGCCTCCTTCTCAATGCCAAAAAAACTAAGCTCCCTCTCTTTACATCCACCAGTAAGTCCTCCCCCATAGATTTCTCTGTCATCTCCAATAATGGCACAATTATATTCCCCGTCTCTACCACTAATTTGTTAGGAATTACTATTGACAATAACCTTACATTTGACAGCCACATAAATAACACCATAAAACCTGTCAACAGGAAAATAGGCTCCTTATATAGAATTAAACCTTTCCTAATGCCAATAGCCAGAACTAAGATTGCATACTCCCATTTAATTTCAACTCTTCTGTACGCCTCACCCATATATACTAATCTAAAGAAAAATAATCTTATCAAACTAACTAATTCCTATAATAACATCACCAGATTTGCCACCGGCAATCCCTTTAGAACTAGCCACTGTCTGAATCTAATGCAGTTAGGCTGGCTTGAATTTCAAAACCAACTGAAAGTCTCCCAACTCACCATTGCCCACAAGATATTTTATCAACCTAACAGCACTCCTATACTCTCCAATCTCATAATCCCCTACAAAAATCTAAATTCTCCACGCTCTTCCAGCAAACTTCTTGCTAGCATCAGCAAGTCTAACAACATGGCTGGAGTTTCTCTGTTTTCCAACTCTGTGGGAAAAAACTGGAACCTACTGCCTAATGAACTAACTTTAATTTCTTCACTGCCTCTCTTTAAACAAAACCTCAAAAGACACCTCAAAACACACTGGTCATGCCCCTGCAGCAACCATAATTAACCTTCTGCTTCACTACTGATATTTCTCCTCTTGAACCACAACTTTAATTCACATTCCTTGGAAGCAGGACTGTAACTGCTGAACAAAATACAACATACTGGTGTAATCTAACCTACTTGATGCTCTGAAAGTCTCTATCCTGTCTGATGCGCTGATAGTCCACATGAATCACACTGTATAATAAATTATCCTGTACATATTGTCACCTTTACTATTGTAAATACCTACTTTATTTTATTATTACTTCCTGTATTTTTTTGTATTCTTATTACTTCCTGTATTTTTAGTAATCTTCTATTGAAATCCTTTCATTTACTATGTAATAACATTGATTTTTAATTTTTTATTTCAATTTTTATTTGTTGCTACTGGAGCTTTTCTCCATGGGTCTCTACTGAAAATGGAAATATATCCAACTGGACTAGCCCGGTTAACAAATGTAAAATAAAATAAAATAAATAAATAAATAAAGTTAATAAGATATACTCTATCTAAAAGTGCATACCTTCCACTAGGCTTACACAATGGATATAGTTCTTCCAATTTCCCCCATAGTAAATAGCCAACTTCTGTACCCACAGCTGTAGTCTCACAAACTACAAAGACTACCTAAGCTTCATCTAATAACCACTCCATAAACTACAGGCCCATTTATAAATATAACCACAATTAACAGCAAAACAACCTGACTGGCAAGATTTAACAACATAAGAATTCTGGGTCATGTCATCTTCCTGTAAAAGAGTGAACCCACTATTCAAACAAAATGAGCCACAGTGCCCTATTTCTAACTCTCATCATCTCCATATTAAAAGCAACTTTCCAGTATACTGAGCCTAAATCAAAGGAAAAAAACATCACTATGAACAAACTTTTATCCTAATATACTTTGGTTGCATTCCACCAGACTACACCAGCTACTATTTTTACTACTTACAAATACAACACCACTATCTCTCTCTCTCTTACCCAAAATATGCACAATTACTCCTAAATCGATATTCCTATGCTTTATAGTAAAGCTCACTGTCTTAATTAACATTTTCTTACTCAAGAGTCAAGTTAAATCTAACCACACCCCACAAAATCAATAAAACTATCTGTATCCCTCCATAGACACCAATAACACAACTTTAAGACTTTCTTTAAACAATGCTAGCAGTCTAACAATAGAACAGAAAAACATAACATCTTTCTCTCTACCCAGAACCGAAACATTTTTGCAATCTGTTAATCCTGGATAAGAAACTATAGTCTTAGCCAGTTTTCCCTGTATACAATTAAATATTTAATGCCTTCCATGGAAGAGAAAGGATGGGTTTACATTTTTTTCAAACATAAGGCTTCATTATATGTGCAAGGTGCATCCATTACAAATCCTAGACTGAACTGGCTAACTAGCAAACGTCATCTTAACAGCACCCACCTTATATTTCTGTCCTTAGCTTACTAGCTTCCCCAAGTAACTGTTTCAAATTCAAACATCTTTTAGATACCATTCTTCAGCATATTAGACTGTCAGACAATTTAGTTATGCCCAGGGACCCTGGATCCAATGAAAGGCACTATCCTAGATTATCTCACCAAATTTTACCAGCTAGCACTTATACAAGAACCCATCAGACCAGACTGGAGATATGGGAATCATTCCTTACTAGAGCTCATAACTGCCAATTGCCTCATTTACTTCACATTCAAAATATACTCTTACTCTGGTCTTAAGTGACTTCTGCATCATAATATTCTCCCTGCAAAAACACCCTTTGCAAAACCTCATCCCAAACAAACTCTTTCTGTCCTACAGACAGAAATATCATTTCAGTTTTAGGCAAATAGACAACACCAACTGACCCTTCCTAACTTTAGTATCTCATCTCTCAATCCCAGTTGCTAGACTAACATTTTATTACACTGTGATGTCCCACCACCTCTGGGACAGTAATCAAGGTGCCTCAATCCTTCCCACTAGCACCACTGTGGGATGTTCACTGGGAGAATAACAGGTAACAGTATTTCCAGATGCAGTTCTCTGCATCAAGTGCAGTTTCTCTTAAGAGCACACAGAGACCACAGTCAGTCCGGAGCTGGTTTCTCGTTCTTTCTCCAGATCCCCAATAAGATTCCCTACTGGCACAGCTATACAGTTGAGATCTTAGCTGAGTGTACAAGCCAAGGCCTCCAGCACCCTCTCTGTCCAAGCAGTGCCTTATGTTCCTGTCCAAGTAGCTGACACACACCACACACACACACACACACACACACACACACACACACACACACACACACACACACACACACACACACACACACACACCTGGGATAGGCTGGCACAGGTTTAACAGCTATGTCGCCTTTTGCCTAGACTAAAAATGGTTATGACTGCCACCAGACACTCCTGTCAGCTACCTTAAGGTTCTTGTAAGGGTACCCAATATACTGAGTGAAACTAATATTAATTCAAATGATAGTTTGACCAAGAGTAAGGCTGTTAGGAGTGGTTCACACAGTGTCACCAAATAAATATGCAAGAACTCTCAAAACTTAAATATCTCTACAAAGCTCAGCCACAATGAAAGGTTTAAATATATTTAATAATCAATAATACCTGTCTTTCAGCTTTTCCCGGTTAAGGGTTGCCACAGTGGAACTCTGGTCCGCTAATGACTGGCAGTAGATTTTTACGTGCTGGCTTGCCGGGCCTAAGGCACAACCTTCAACAAAGGAACACCCATTCACGCATGTCGACACACAGAATATGCTCTAACTGAGAATCAAAGTGCAGATCTAACTGTGGCGACAACGCTACAGCACCATATATATATATATATATATATATATATATATATATATATATATATATATATATATATATATATATATATATATATATATATATATATATATATATATATATATATATATATATATATATATATATATATATATATATATATATATATATATATATATATATATATATATATATATATATATATATATATATATATATATATATATATATATATATATATATATATATATATATATATATATATATATATATATACATATATATATATATATATATATATATATATATATACATATATATATATATATATATATATATATATATATATATATATATATATATATATATATATATATATATATATATATATATATATATACATATATATATATATATATATATATATATATATATATATATATATATATATATATATATATATATATATATATATACATATATATATATATATATATAATATATATATATATATATATATATATATATGTATATATATATATATATATATATATATATATATATATATATATATATGCATATATATACATATATATATATATATATATATATATATATATATATATATATATATATATATATATATACACATATATATATATATATATATATATATATATATATATATATATATATATATATATATATATATATATATATATATATATATATATATATATATATATATATATATATATATATATATATATATATATATATATATGCATATATATATATATATATATATATATATATATATATATATACAGATACACACACACATATATATATATATATATATATATATATATATATATATATATATATATATATATATATATATATATATATATATATATATATATATACATATATATATATATATATATATATATATATATATATATATATATATATACATATACATATATATATATATATACATATATATATATATATATATATATATATATATATATATATATATACATATATATATATATATATATATATATATATATACATATATATATATATATATATATATACATAATCAATAATAAAAGAACAAAAAATACTAAGTATATATTCACAGTGACATCAGAGTTCAAATCATAGAAAATATTTAAAATAACACTGAAGGACAGGCTCATACAAATAAAGAAAAACAATATCTAAACTAAGCTTTACTATTTTCCTGACTGAATCTAAGAGAATTATACTGTTCCCTAATAAATTACTTAATAGAGCAAGGCAGATGATGTGGTGAATGGTCCTTCTTCTTGTCAGGCTCAAGACAGAATACAAAATGTCTCACTGACAGACTTCTCAAAATAATATTTAAAATATTACCTCTGGGATAGCTTGCAGAATGAGATCACTTCTGGTCATCTGACTTCTAGTTCTCATGCAAACCCTCATTGCTGGAAACTGTCAGGACTTATCACCTACCTGTAAAAATGCACACACAAGGGCTTTTGCTTAGATCTGTAGCAGGTGCTAGAAGTCATAAAACAAGTGCATAACTCTGCACTTCCATTGTAGTAATTAGTTCACTCAGAAGACAATACAGAAAGTTTCCTTGTACAGTCTTTGTGTCTCTGGCTGCATTGAAAGTTGTGAGATAGCATCTTTATGGCCTAGCCTACAAAGTGATTGAATTTCAGATATATTTTAAAGTTTGCTGGCTGAGGTTAACCTCCTGATTTCCAGTTTCCTATATTAAGACATATACATTTAAGCAGTTACAATAATGCATGTACATTTCTGTTCTCTCGAGTAGGGCACACTGTGGATGCATTTCAAACATAAGCACTTTACAAATACCCTTGTTTGATATACATGACATACACTTCTAATTCATTTGTAAGGGTCTATCAGGGGCATGCTATTGGACTGCAGGACTGCAGCCCCCCCCCCCCCAGCTGTAAAAAAGGAAAAAGTAATAGAAGGTAAAATAAAATACAAAGAAAGAAAATAAAAAAATGATCGCAAGTAGTGGACCTTCACACATGCGTGCTAGCAGCATTCAATGATTTTGTGCTGAACGGCAACTAAAGACAGCCCTACACCTCTGAATTCAAGATTATTGCAGAAGATAGTTTTGCATTGTAATTTGTTCCTAAAATTGTGGTTTGACTGAACATTAGGAAGAATCCATGAATTTCTAGGCAAGGAGTCATATTCAAAAAAGCATGCTAAAGCAAGGTATTCTAGTACTGCAAGTTTAACAAGGACCAGTTTTAGTGTTTATGTGTTCCCCTGTAAATTTGGCCTTGTCAATGTTGGTGATTAACAGTAAGATGACACTGACCTTGATCCTTTGAATAGCTGAACCATCCAACTGCTCCATTTTGGCTCAAATTTTGCCTCCTATTATCTGTCCCAAAATGCTTGTTTCAGAATTTTGTGTTTCAATATAAACATTGGTAATGTAGATTGCTTTTATTCAGAAATGTTTGTGTTTGATTTTGGCTGTCTTAATTGGTGATTTAACCCTCCTTCTTTGAAGGTTCCCCTGATTGTTGATATTTAATTTTGTCAGATGTTTTCCCGTTTTTCTAAAATTTGTTTTTGTTCCAAGTGGATTTCCTTTAAATAAGTTAAAAATGACAGACATTTGATTTCAGATTTCATATCCTTCAGAAAATCATGTAACAAAAGCTTTTATTCTATTATTTTCTAAGTGTTATAAGAGCAAATTTAAAAATTGCCCTTATTTTTGGGCCTTTGCCCCACTTCTGTCTATGGCTTTGTCCAGATTTCTTGCTCTGAGGTTGAGAGGTATGACAAATGTGTCAGGACCATCACACTCAGCCAGAGACATTTCAAATTGTGACATACTTGTTGCACTCCACTTCCCTATGCAGTGAATCTGGATGTGTCCAAGCAAGGCAAGGAGCAGTTATGCAGTGTAAATATGCAGATATCCCCCATCCAAGGTAGACACAAGTACTACAGTGGCTTTTCATCTGTTCTTTAGTTTTGCAGAATGTTCTGGTTTCTGTCGTATTTTTATACTGTTGATTTATGCTTATTATTATTCAGAAGTGCCTGTTGCTCTGTGTTTAAGTAGCAATGCTTTAATGACCATCAGGTAAGCTTATCTGAGATTGTAAGGTGCAAGCAAGCTTTAATAAGCATACTGTTAAAGAACTGCCAACATTGAAAGCCTTTCTGTTGTTGCCATGCAGAGAATACTTACATAACTAGATAGCGTATAAGCCTTGGGTACTAAATGTATCCAGTTTTAATCAGTCGTTAACATATTTTAGGGCTCATTTGGTTTACTGAAACTTACAAAGTCCACTTAGTGGTCATAATGTAGTAATCCTTTAGCAATGTATTTAGCTTTATATTTATTTTCATTTTAAATGTCATGTTTTCTTTGAAACAAATAGTTGTTGTGGCGTCTTCTTTGTCAAAACATTTTAAATGTCAAGAGATCATTTACATGGTACTGGTACTTTATAAGAAATAAATTATAATACAACTGCTTAGGTGTAGTGCTATAGTGCAATTGTTTTTATCTTAATTTTGATCTTCCAAGTATGTAAAGCATTTATTTATATGTCACAACGTTTTGTTTCCTGCAATTAATATGTGAACAGCAATAACTTAAGTTTTGCATACACTTCATTTGCTTTGACTCTATAATGATGTATGACAAGGCATTTTCCATAAACTTGCATTTTTTTAGAGATACAACCTATTTTAGCTAGCACCATTCCCTTTACCCACCCATTCAGCTTTCTCCGAAGCCCTTATGATTTGATCTTCATCATTGATATTATAAACAGGGGTTAAATTTGATGTATTTATGAACGGAAATCCTAATTGACAATATCAAATTAGACATATTTTTTCATGAAAAATTTCTAGGCAATTTAAATTTAATTTCCTCATGGTCTTATTAGATGGTATATTTTAATACAACAGGGTATTAAGTGTGTATGAACCCCCCATTAGAAAGTTTGAATGCTGCTTTATCTTCCATTAAAATTTTTTCCTTGGGAAAAATCCGTTTCTCTAATGTTTTCAGTGCTGATTTCTTGATTTAAAATTAAGTTTGCATTTCTTATATGATCTTTTAAACATGCATATTATTAAATGTTTGTTTAAAAACATAAATATTTACATCCACTACAAGTAAGTTCCTCATTTACATTACTTAAAAATTTGTGAATAACATATTAAAAAGTAAGAGTTCATTTCATGAAGATAATTTTATAACACATACACACTTACTGAAGTATATAACTCACTTGTGCTGTCTCTAAACTCAATAAAATCTTCTTAGGTATGCTAAACACACTAAACCTCACAGTATAAAAAGAGTCACAGCCAACCCTAGCAATTAAACATCTTATGAAAGAAATAGAAAAGGCTTGAAAGGTCTGGACAAAAAAATAAAACAACTGCTTCTTTACTACAATACAGACAATAAATAATAAAATCATTTACAGCCAAATTTTCATGATTTCCCAATAATTTCCTTACAAATTCTTTAAAGTTAGATATTCTAAAATAACATTAGAATATCCTAACTTAATTCCTTTTTCCCAAAATGTTGTTTCCCAAATCCTCCAAATATTTGGAAAACATTTTAAGGTTTTTGGGGAAAGGGTTTTACGGATTTGGGTGGGGGTTTTTTTTGGGGTTGCCCTTGGGGGGAAATTTTAAATTGTTTTGTTTTAAAGTTTGGTTTTTTTTTGGGGGTTTTGGGGTTTTTTTTTCCCCCCCCGACCCCCGGGTTTAAAAACTTTGAAATCTTTGACCCGATTTTTTAGATTTTTTTTGAAGAATCCCCCTTGGTTTCTTGGAAAAAACTTTTTACCCTTTTTAATACTTTTTCTTTTAGTAATCAGGTTTTTATTTGAAGGATATGATTAAGGATGAAATTAGAAAAAATTTTTAATGGGAATGTTTGCCTTTTTGGTTCCATCATTTGGAAAAATTTGGTTTTAAAATTAAAAATTTAAAATGGGGAGAAAAATTAAAAATTAGGGTTTTACAGGGTTTTTTCCCTTTTTTGGAAAAATCCAAGTTAACCCGGGCCCTTTATTTTTTTGTTTTTTGTTAGTTTGAATTTATAAAGGGGTTTTGGGTTAAGTTTTATAAATTTTATTTGATTTACCATTAATTTCATATTGGGGACTTTTTTCATAAATCAAATAATTTTAAAGTAAATTTTTAACTTAAATTAAAATTTTGGAATCAAGTAAATTCATTCCAACTATACTATTGATGAAGGGTTAAATAAAATCTTCTGGCTAACCCTTTTTAAAGTTAGAGTAAAACTTGTTATTTGGAGTTTAAAAGGTTTTCTAAAATCAAAAATTCTAACAATACAATAACTCAAAAATTAGTTTTCGCAAAGAAACCTTTATTCTATTTTTTTAAAAAAATGTTTTAATTTTAAAATCCCCCAAAGTTTTCCAAACGGTTAAGGAAAAAAACCTTTCTAAATTGGTTTCACATTAAGGCCATTAAATTTTTATCCCCAAATATTTAAAAATTTTTAAAATATTTTTCATTAATTAAATTTGTACAATTAAATTAATTACCGTCATTCTTTTTTTCATTTTTCAGATTATTAAAAATTCCTCTCCACACCCTTATTTATTTTTTAATGCCATAAAATTTGAAAGGGCCTGAAATTAAAAAAATTTCCTTTACTGAATTTAATTTTTAACTTGTCTTACAATGAATTTTTTTTTTAATAATTTGGAACTTATTTAAGTATTAACCTGAATGTTGTTGTTTTAATTTTTTGATTTGGGTTACAATTTCTTTTCCCCCGGGGGACTTTTTAAATTTTTGTACAATGGAACTTTAATTGATTTTGTTTAAATTTTACGTTACTGTATTGGTTAACCTCCTTTTAACGTTACATCTATTTAAATTTTTAAAGGGAAGGTTTCTTCTATTAACTTGAATTTTCCCATATTCAAAGTCCTTTGGCCGGGTTTAATAAAATTGTTAAAAGTTAGAATTGGAAATTTTCAATAATTAAGAAATTTTTGGAATTTTAAGACATTTTAAATTAAAATTTAAAAAAAAGGGGTTAAGTTTTTGAAAAAGGGAAAGCTTTTTAAAGGGAAAGGATTAGAAATTTTAAAGGGTTTGGAAAAATAAAGAATTTAAGTTGGAGAAAATTTATTTTAAGCGGTTGACAGAAAAGAAAATTTTATTGTAGAAAAAAGAATTAAAATTAAAAGGCCAATCTATTGGTAAATTTTAAAAGAAAAACTCATTTAAATTCCATTTTAAAAAAATCTAAATTAATAACCCCTAAAGAAATGTTTAATTTATTTTTATTAATTTATGGCTTAGTTATTTTAAAAAATTTATTTTCGGGGGCTTGGTCTAAGCTCTGGATCAGGCAGCCCTTTCCAAGTATTTCCAGTCTGGTGAGGGATGTATGTGCCGGACAATAGGGTCCCTCTTATAACAAGTGTATTTGGTGTGTTGTTTGGCCGTAGCTGTGACTGTGAGGCACATTGATTTTGTGAGATATGTGATTTGTGGGTATTGTTGAGGGGTGGCTGGTTGCTTGGATATCGGCTTAGAGATTCCTTGCTGTTAGCAGATTTTTATTTAGAGCCTCCTAGCATGTTTTTGTGTGTTTATGTGTTGGGTAAGTGCAGATGCAATAGGTCTGTGTGTGGAGACTGGATTTTGTGGTGTGGTGGTTTCTTTCTCCTGACTGATCAAAGTTAAAGGTCTGGGTTGTGAGAGCTCTGCCTCAGTTTGGCTGTACGCATCTCTCACATGTATTAGCAGTTTGCTGGAAGGAGGAGAGGGTTGTCTGTGCATAAGGCAATTGTAACATTGCCCCTAAATTCTAGATTCACCATAGCCAATTGAGAGTAACCTTGAAACTGGCCCTTGACATACCAGATTAGTATAGGGAATGTTTTTTACTGATCAGATTAGGGAAGGGAAATGATTTTTTTTCACTTGATCAAAGGACCAATCGAGCTCATATTACTTATGAGAAGTCATGGAGGGTGTAGTGCTTTAGTTAGTTTAGCGTTTCCTTTATAAGAGCTGAGCAAGTGCAGGGCTTTAGAAAGAGAATAGAGTGATTACTTTGAGAGTTTGAGCAGTTCATGAAAAAGGAAGAGCAATTTGTGGAGCCTGTAATAGTTTAATCCTGTTTAGGCGGCGCCGTTTCACTTGCCTTGAAAAGTAAACTGCGCAAAAAGAGAGTTGTCGGTTTCCAAGAGGAGAGAGACTATGAGTTTAGAATTGACCTCAAACACACAAACTACAGTCGAAAATCTAATTCCTCCAGGGACAGATAGGTTGTTCAGTGTTAACCGCCCCATCATAGAACACAGAGACTTCTCTTTAGCCCAAGCAAGCACTGGCCTTCTAGAAATTTTAACAGCCTCCAATTATTTTGTATAATGTTAACTATATGACTGGCATCATAGGTATACATACGTGCATGAATTTGATTCAACGATTTTATTACCACCTATTGATCATACCATTTCCCAATTCCATTGTGGAATTTTTTATTCATTAGGAAATCATTATTGTTCGTCATTAATGGCCATATATATTTCTTTGCTCTTTTAATGACATCATCCCTAATGGAATCACAAAGACTAATGGAGCAACGCTTAAATATACCTTTATGAACTCAATTTCATCAAGAAATCATGGTTATCACTAATCCATTCTGACTGCCCTAACCATCTGACCTTTTATTATGGCCTTTTCTGATGTAATAGGTTGCCAGCTATGATAGTTTGGCATGAATTTGAAAAGGTGTTTCAAAATTTGAGGTCAAATATTTCCAACTTTGTCCACTTTCAATTTAATATCCAAATATGATAAAGCTCATTTTTAATAAACTTAAAGGTAAACCTCCTAGAAACTGCACTGTATTATTATATAATCTATAAATGTTTTCATAGTTTCAACACAGCCATCCCAAACCACAAATATATCATCCAAAAATGGTATCAATGCTTTGAATACATTGTACGTATTCACTAGCAAAAACATACTCCTGTTCCCAGAAGGACATTATATAATTATATTTATGGGGGCACAGCTTCTATTGCCACCCTAGTGTTTTGTTTAGAAATGCTCCTTCAAAAATATATAATTGTTCTCCAACACTACTCATTAAAGTGACAAATAAATTAATACTTGATCCTGATCATATTAATTCTGAAGTTTTACCAATTGATTCTCAAGCCATTGTAATCCAATGTCATTTGGGATGACTGAAAACAGATTGCAAACATCAATGGCCAAATAAAAATTGTATGTTCACTTTATCCTAATCACCTTCAAGCTTCTCCAAAATGCCATGAGTCTTAGTTATGTAATCAAAATTTCTTTTATCCCTTTCTGTAGGTGAAAATCCAAAAAATCTACTGATAAATGTAAGTTTTTCTCTTCCATCAACAATGGGCCTAAATTTACTGCTATCTAATCCTTTATGTAATTTTGAAGTCTGTCTATATTAAAGATACAAAACCTAGGTAGAAACTGTCGTCGCATTTTTGTGGTTGGTGCAAGCTTGTAGTTCCAGATACCGGGTCGTTACCAGTGGTCTTCCTTTTTGGTTTGACTAGTTTGTTGTGACATTTTAAATTCCGTAGATAGAATGGAGGAGTTTGTTAAGTATCTGAATTCCACTACTAGTTTCTTAAAATTTACTAACACAAGTTGCCCCTTGTCAATTAGTTACCTTGACACTCAGATTTTTAAAAATGCAAGTGGTTTTACATCTAAAATATACAGAAAACCTACATTCAGCAAGTCTTACCTTGAATACACTAGTACTCACCCTCCCCACCAAAAGGCCAGTATTGTGAAAGGCCAGATGGTAAGGGTTGCTAGAATGACATCTTCTCGATCATGACCCAGAATGAATTATAGAAAGTTGCAGAAATGTTCTATGAAAAGGATATCCACAGGGCATAGTTCAGGGAAATGTGGACTATGTTAGAAGGGAATGGGGTAAGAGATTCAAACCCCTGTTAGGAATTTTAATATGTTATTAGAGATCCTCAGGGACAAAAAAACTTTGAAAAGGCTGATTTGCACATACTGATGAAGGTAGGAAAAGTGCAGAAGTACATATTGGAAAAAAACTGTACTAGCTCCCTCAGGGAAACCGAGATTTGAGAAGGGTTGTAGGAGAGAGACCCTCCTATGTATATAAAACTGGGGCAAACATAAAAGAAAGTTTTGAATATGTGAAGAACACACAAGCTAATGAGTATGATGGTACTATAAAGTGTGGATCATGTTCACAATGTTGCTATATAGTAGATTGTAAATGAAGAGTTTAGAAAATACCCTCAAATCAAAAGTAGAATTTGTTAAGGGTAACTGTCACACTTCAAGTGTCATATACCTTCCATTGTAAGTGGATGTCCAGTATACATAAGTTGGCAAAACCAAAGCAAGTACTAATAGGCTATATGAACACATGTATCAGATATCCAGTAATAATAATAATAATTATGCACTGTATAGGCCTTCTTTAGTTTGTGAATCTTCAGGATCTCACTTTGGAATCTTAGAGAAAGTATTAGAATAACCCTAGAGGGGACTACATGGAATTTAATGGAAGAAAAAATAGCCATAGATCAAGCTGCAGACATGGTGGGAGGCCATTGGTTTGAAACAGTTATTCCTGTAAAACCCCCGTTAATTAAGAGAGCTTAATAAAAAAGTTCATGTTAAAAATTCTCACAGTTATAAAGCTTTTATTTAATGTGTGCAGTAATTAGGGTTTAGATGTTTATAATTTGTCAGATTAAAAAAGTCATAGCTTTAAATGCATTTGTGTGGATGCAGATGTCATTAAATTATTAATATAAATGTTGGATTTAGTGAAGGCATGTATTCGATGAAGTCCCATTCTGAGGGGATGAAAGCACCTTAATGAATACTTTTAAACATTTTATGTCTTAATAATATGTTTGATACCTTGGAAGGCTGTGAGAAATGAATACAACACAAAGAGCCTTATTATTTTATTTCATTTTAAGCATCAGTCAAAGTAGAAAACAGTTTTACTATATAGACAAGTAAGAAACCCAACAAAGTAACTTATCACCAGTGATAAGAAAACTTACTACTGAACCAGCCAACACACACAACAAAAATCAACAACACACTAATAATCCAAAACTGTTCCGGTCCTCAGTTAATAAATTAAATCCAGAACAAGCAACACAGTCAACATCAAACACACTGAAACAAAACCATCAGCAGTCAACTCAATACCCACATTATACAAACAGTACAATCATTAACCAACCAGGTCACTAATCAAGCTCTTGATGTCCCTACTCAATAGAATAACCTCTTTCAACATTTCTTCTTCTACCCAGTTCCCACAGATACCATCAAAACATATGCCAATAAATTAAAGACTACTAAAACTGCCCCAGAGTCTATCTGGCAAATGTCTTAAAATAGTGGATGTGGTTATTGCATATCCAGTCTTAAGTTTGATGAATCCATCCATATCCTGAAAATAAAGTCCCCTCACTAGGAAAGATTCCTTCATTATTCCGCTGTACAAGGGCATAATTAATATAGATCTCTCAAACTGTAGCCCCATTGCCATTTTCTTCCCCTATCAAAAACATAAGAAAAATGTATTCATATGGAATGTCTCAACTATCTAATAGTATATCATCCTCATTATGCAGACACAGTTTCTTGAGGAAAGTTAACTGTTGATGGAGTTCCATTTTACACTGTGAGGATGTTGTTTTACAAGCATACAAACAAAACCTGTGGTGTAGACACTTCTGAAATAAGCAGGTAAAGCAAAAAATTTAACGCATAGTACCTTTTCTGTTACAGCCCCATGTAAAGGAGGCACCACCTTTCATATCAAGACAATAAGCACTGTTGAATAGCTCTCCTCTTTTTGGGTTCCTTTGGCAGTACAAGTACTGAGGTTCTTTTCAGATTTTTTCCTCAGGGTCTCTTCCTTTTGCAATATTTCATACAAAAGCACTGTTCCAGACACATGATCCTTTCTCTAAATTGCAGAGTTAAAGCCCCTTTTCGTATACACTGGTTTATTGGATATCTAGGTCCATTAACAAAATCCTGAAGAACTCTTTTCTGCCTAATACATCATGTCTCTTAATTGCTTGAATCAGTTAATCTGGAGCTGTGAACATTCCCAGGAGACAGCACGTAGCTAATTAGCATTAGCTACATCCCTGGACTGTCATATAAGCATGCAGCTTTCACCAAGATTTTACTATCTACAGTATGGCCTTGAGAAGGAAAACATATCAGTAATGGTATCTGAATCAGAAATGTTACTACAATGAAACTTTTACAATGATAAGGCTTCCCAATCAAGGTAGGCTACTGAATCCCAGGAATATTTTTATGAAACAATTCTATTTTCAATATTTTGGTGATCCTTGTTTAAAATAAAAATATTTACATTATTTTATGCCACTTTCACATGACTTTGGGATTTCATTATGATGAAAACAGCTTACTATCTCTGTCTCTCTCCCTCAAGTCTCTCTACACAGCATACATACATACAAATGCACACATACATTATGTCTTCTTCTTTTATATATATATATATATATATATATATATATATATATATATATATATATATGTCATGACACTAGTGTATATACCCATGTTTCACTTAATGAAGTCAACATTAGTTACCGAAGATTAGATTATTACTTGGAAGAATACCTTTTGGATGAGCGCATTACACCTGATATTTACAGCTTTTTGAAAGTCAAGAACCCTATGGTGGATACCATTTTTGGGATCCCCAAAACCCATAAGGGTTTAAGTAATTTAACATTTCGGCCAATAGAAGCAGGACAGAGGTCAAAAACTTACCCTTTTGGTGTCACCATAGCCTTTCGGTTAAAGCAAGTTGTGAATAAAGTGGAGCATTTAGTAAATGATTCATGAGACTTTTTGGGTAGAATTAAGGAAGCGCTTTGGGAAAATAATTTGATTTTCTTGACCATCGATGTAGTGAATTTATTCACTTGTATCCCTAAGGAAGAAAGTTTAGATATGCTTGCTAACTGTTTTAATAAAATGTCAGGTTTCTCTAATGAGAAAGTTAGTTTAATAGCTGACTTCATGGGGGAAGTTTTAGATAACAATTATATTTATTTTGAAGGAGAATACTTCAAATAAAATAAAGGTGCTGCTATGGGAGCCTCATGAATGAGTTAATCTGGAGCTGTGAACATTCCCAGGAGACAGCACGTAGCTAATTAGCATTAGCTACATCCCTGGACTGTCATATAAGCATGCAGCTTTCACCAAGATTTTACTATCTACAGTATGGCCTTTGAGAGCAGAAAAACATATCAGTAAATAAGTATCTGAATCAGAAATGCTACTACAATGTGGAAACTTTACACGATAAGGCTTCCCAATCAAGGTAGGCCATTTTGAATCCCAGGGAATATTTTTTACAGAAACAATTCTATTTTCAATATTTCTGGAAAGAGTCTTGTTTAAAATAAAAATATTTACATTATTTTATGTCACTTTCACATGACTTTGGGATTTCATTATGATGAAAACAGCTTACTATCTCTGTCTCTCTCTCTCTCTCTCTACAGTATACATACAGCACAAATGCACACATACAATATTTCTCTCTCTTTATATATATATATATATATATATATATATATATATATATATATATATATATATATATATATATATATATATATAGGTTATGTTCATTTGATTGTCAGTTCACTTTAGCAACAAAAAAGGGCGGTTCATTTAATCAATAATTTGATCGATACTACATTTGTTTGAAATTCATTAAACTGAAAAATGTAAAATGGTATAGAAAATGACTGCTGGTATAGTTTTGGAGGATAGGAATTACACTGTAAATTAATGTTGATCAGTATTTTTACCATGCGATTTCTTTGTGTTATTGTTTCACCATGTCTAGAATTTTAAGTATGTGCTCCAGCAGTGATTCCTTGTGTAAGGAGCATTCTTTTTCCTCTGTGGTTGGCAAGTACAGAGTTAGTATATTTGTGTTTGGGAGGCATTGAAGGTATATTTAGTGTGCATGAAGCTGTCAAAGAAATGAGTGTCAAAACCCTGGCATCTTTTAGTGATGGGTGATAGTGTGGGAAACAGAGTCAGATGACAAGGTGTATGTGAAATGTGATGTCATTCTGTACAGAAGTAATGTTTTAATATTAGAAGAGACTGAAGTCTCAGCAGCATTCTATATTCAGCCTTGGATCTTACAAAAAGGACCATTCATCTATCTTGGCTTGCTCTATTCAGTAAGTATAAACAAAATTTTTACAAAAGTGGAGGTTAAAATGTTTTTACGCTAAACCAGTTTGTGGTTCGTCTGTTGTATTAGTGAACTTTCATTCACCACTTCATTTTATCAGTTCACAATCCAAAAATTTAAAGATGCAAGTTCAAAATGCAAAAGCCGTAAGACCTTAAACTTAAATGACAATTCAAATGCAGATTTATATAAAACCATCCTAAAATGTAAAAACTTACTGACTCTAATCTTAAGGGTATAGTTAGTATTGACACCATCATTCACTCCATGAGTTACAGTGGCATTGGTCCTTACCTGCCACTGTAATTTCATCATTTCTAAAAGAGGTTTCCATATCCCATCTCTGTGACAATGTCCATCTTTTCTAAAACCAAAAAAAAAAAATGAAAAAAAACATTTAAAATGTAAATATTATACTCTATGCTTTGCTAGGATGATTTATACAAATTTGTATGTGAAATGCCAGAAAACTGCCAAAAAATAAATAACTTATCACTTTTTACTAATAGTTCCTTTATTTGCTTAATTGAGAAAAAATTACTTTACATCATTATAAAAATATTAACTCTGTTTATAAATACATCAGATTGCAAGTAGGGTATGAGCTGGACCACCCAGACTAGTTTAATACTCCATATTACATCCAAACATATATGTAAACAATTCTTTTTTAAATGGAAGAAAAATATTCAATGTGATACAAACAAAAATTCTCCTATCCTTATAATACAATTACTACAAAAGTTATACTCCCTGTAGAAAATCAAGTGATATAGCAGTTTCTCTCATATAAAGGAAACAAAACCATTCATATGGTTATTTATATCAGTTTTTACCCAGCATTAACTATTTTCTTTTCATGCTCTATCTTTAACATCTATTAATTATCTTCAATTATCTAACAGTTTATTTGCAACTAGAAAAGTATGATAATCAGCAACTATCTTAAGTAGTATTAACATTGCTTGAGGTCTAGTATCTAAAGATTTCTTAAGATATGTTCTGACTGAAAAATTGTATTACACATAAATAAATGTATTAAACAGTTTCATCTGTTAACCTTGTTTGCATGCAAAAAGGTTAATGTCCAGCATACTTAAGATTTCTAAATATCTACCAAGTCTATGTGAAATTACCTAGGCTGAATTTTCAAAAAGATTTTCCTGAATGGAAAACATAAATATCAATACGAGGTTACATATACATATACTTTTATAGAAAATAATACCATAAAATTCTGAGCTGGAAAAAAAAAAAAAAAAATATATATATATATATATATATATATATATATCAGCGCAGACACACACACACACACACACACACACACACACACACACACACACACACACACACACACACATATATATATGTATGCATGGCTATGATGTTGTTATGATAAACTAGGTTACACCTTATTCATAGATTATATTTCTACATGTAAGGAACTTCTTGTCCTCTTAGTTGAACAGCCTACTAACTGCTTCAGCATCTATACATATTCTGCCCAGCACAATTTCTAGTCAAATGTATGCCGCGGTGGTACAGCGGTAGCATTGTTACCTTACAGCAAGAGGTTCTCCCGTTAGATTTTTGGCTTGGCTTGGGAGTGCCTTCTGTGCAGAGCCTGCATGTCCTCCCCATGGTTGGGTAGCATTCAAAAGACATGTGTGCGTAAATGGGTGTGCCTTCTTTGAAGATTGGGCTTCGAGCTGGCACCTCAGCATTTCGTAAAAATCTACTGCCAATCATTAGCGGACCGGAGTTACACTGTGGCAACCCCTTACCAGGAAAAAGCCAAAAGACAAACAAACAAGTTTTAGTCAAATAACCAGCATACATCTTATTACCTTTAGGTGCAGAGGGTGAAAGCCAAACACATGGCATGCGGTGTATGAATAGTTAGTATAGGGAAATAATGAGATGCAAGTTAAATGACAACTCCCACTTTAGAAACAACAGCAGTAGGGATGCAGAAATTATATTTTCCTGTACATCAAAGAGGCAGTTAATCCCTTCAGCTATGTATTGTATGGGCTATTTTTCACAAATAATAGTAATAAAAACAATTAAGGATATTCCACTACTTCATATCAAGACAATCTACAGAAACTGGGCTACACTGTAGATACATGGTCCAGAAATAGGAAAATGTCTGCATGCAGCAATACATGCATTGGGAACAGATATTGCGTGTTATAGTGAAACCTGAAATGGTTCCACTACTGTGACTCGATGAAAGAAACCTGCCGAAATAAAAATAAATAAATAAATAAATAAATAAAACATTTTTGATGTGATTGACATATTCTCCATCATTGTAACATCCACTAATTTTAAAATGCTGATTCCATGGTAGTACAACTGCAGAGGGAAAAAACAGCCTGCAGTTATTGAGTCACTACCTGTACATAAATGGGCACTCAGCACTGACAGTGATTCCTTATGCAGGGCAACCATTAATTAATTGGAGACTGGAGAGCAGTTTCTTATTTAAAGAGCACCTGCTTCATATGTGTGATTGCAAAACATCAGAAACAGTCAGTCACAAGCAACAGACAGACTTACAAATATCATAAAAAGTGTTTTTGCAGAGTGGCCCCAACACAACTACTAGGTATAAATATAACTGTGATTGTTCATTTCAGCCAAAGAGAAAATTCCATGACACTGCAGTCTCAATCTTCTAGTGCAAAATATGGTTATTACTTATTGGTGATATGTGTAAGACTATTGATCTTTAGTGTGCTACAAATAAGACTTGAAGATTTATGACTTGAACAAGTTTAGAGAACACACCCAAGCACATGTAAGAGCATTAATTTAGATCAATGCTCTATTGTATCTGTTGTCTAAAGATTCAAACCTGCCTGTGTTATTTCAGTAGTACACTACCTTTACTACTCTCCCTGGCACCAGTATAACAGTATACACTCCCAACACACACACACACACACACACACACACACACACACACACACACACACACACACACACACACACACACACGATACAATATGATACAAGTGCAGTGTGTTTATGTGTGGGTGTGCACATCTCTCTGTCTGGCTCTTCTTTTCTCATGCATATAAAGAACACAAGTGATCTTTTTTCCATCATGTCATCCATAATACCTGCTGTTGCAGTTACAACATAGCAGCAT
Source organism: Protopterus annectens (assembly GCF_019279795.1). Lineage (NCBI taxonomy): Eukaryota > Metazoa > Chordata > Ceratodontiformes > Protopteridae > Protopterus > Protopterus annectens. The sequence goes on along the minus strand of NC_056736.1, from coordinate 119,924,881 downwards.
TAGAAGTATCTCTTCAGGCACTGAGGCTCTAAATTTTAAACAGCGTACACTAGTACTGCCTGCAGTACTACATGAACGCCACCATCATGAAGTCATTTACAATATCTGTTACCCTGATGCGAATGAAATGAGCAGTAATATGTATGAATGGGTAATGAGCACAGTACAGAAACATTCTGAATTGTGTTACCTGCAATTCCATACTGGTGCTAACAGGAAATTTAGAAGTTGTAAAGGGTCAGTGTTTCCATTCTGTGCACCCTCATAATGCCCTCTGGACATACATTATGCCATTCGTACAAGAAAGTTATAAATGTTGCATAGAGTGCACCATTTGCACTTTCAGCAGGGTTTATATTCTATAACATTATTTATTTTTTCCTTTTTACAAAGGCAACCCTAATAGGTAATCTGTGAGCACTGTCTTGTTGTGTAAGTTGCTTGGATGCTGTGCATTTTGCAGAAAGCGATTGAGGGAATGGAACCCAAGCTTACAGGCTGAAGTTCCCACATTCATGGACTTCAGTCATATGGCTAAAATGATAAATATTTGTATTTTACACATCTTCAACTGCCTGACGCACTAGGTATAAGGATAGGAATCTCATCAGTAATGATATGTGCCCTCTGTCTAAAGTAAACAAGCCCTGATTGCTTACTACGGTACATAAAGCATGATGTCAAATCCTGCAGTGTCAAGATCCTTTTAGAATGAGTAACCATTAATACCTCTGATGCATAAAGGGTGAATGCAGAATAGCATGCATCCATTACTTAGAATAACACTCAGCACTTCTGCTCTGTAAAGCATGAGTGCCTAACATTCAGCTCTATATAACTTTTAACCTTTCTAGTATCCTAAAAGCATTTGTTACTGGCATTTATAGTACAGTTCCCTAAAAAGTAATCTTAAGCCAAAAAAAAATGTTTTCTCACAAATGTCAGTAGGCTAGAATATAGAGGACTATGATTAGGTTTCTGTTCATTACCAGATTGTATGACAAGAAATGGAAGAGAAGAATTTTATCTCCAGAATGCAACATTGTATTTTTCCCAAATTCAGAACATAATCATGGAGCCCCATGTGAATAGAGATTTGATAGCATGTATTGGTTTCTTTTATTTTTAAAATGTTGTCTATCTTATTATAATTATAGGTACATAGCTGGTTACTAAGCTATTGGCCCGAGTAGCATTTTAAGCTCAGCCAAGTTTACCCCAAATTTATCAGAATACTGCTGATGTGTCTAATCCCCAAGGAAGTTTATGGTTTTGATATTGGCTTGCACACATCAAACATTCACAGGCTGTCCCTACCCATTACGGATATATGTGTCAAACCAGGAGTAAATTTGTGATTTCCCATTCACTGGTCCAAGTCACTTTGTAATAGGGTCAGGAAAAAGCTTTGTGTCACTTGGATTGGTAGCCTGTTCCAAAAAAGTAGTGTTTGAACCATGTACCTGTCCCTCCAGCATGTCCTGCTTATGGCACAGATGAGATTTAGGTCCTTAATCAGGTATTTCTTTGTTATTTCTTTTGAGGATGTGCAAGAGATCCATCAGTGTGTGATCAGGGGATGCCTTGTAGGCTAGGCCTAGATCGCCATGCAGTAGTCTGTAGGAGACCAAGTACAGGGATAGGGCATTCAGATGGCATTTATAGTGCTTGTGGTTTATTCCCTGTATTCTTTTCATGAGACACCTCCATGGTCTCTTAAGCTATTGCAAGTGTCTGGTATAATACATGATGAAGAGATTGTTGTACTCAATGACTGGTCTGAAGAGTGCTGAATACAGTGGAACAGTGAATTCCTTGGGCGTAGATACCATGCACTTACTTATAAGTTGTGAAACATAGAATTATTTTCTCATCACAGTAGACATGATGGCCAAAGGTCAGGTTACTGTCAGCATGTATTCCCAAATCCCTTACCACAGGATCTACTTTTATAGATGTATTATCAATGTGGAAATTTTCTGGGGTGGCCATCTTTCCTAAAAGTACCATTATACATATTTTCACACTTGAGTGTGAGACCATAGCTATGATACGAGTGGTCTGTCTGTGTCAGGTCCTCTTGAAAGTTATCAATGTCTTTAGGGGACTAATGTCTAAGAACAAGAGGGAACTGACCAAACAGAGAAAGGATACCCTCCACATCTTGAAAAAGCAAATTAGATATCTTGTAAAGTCCTCTAAAGTCAATTATGAAGCTAAAATATCACCCCTAGCTAAAGGATAATCACAAAACATTCTTTAGCTACATCAGAAATCTACATAGGAAGGCCCAGCTTTGTGCTGAACTAATACTGGATGGTACCACTCATACTGATCCTGAGGACATCATCAACCTTCTAGAAGACACAGATGTCACCCCCCTGTCCCCACCAGACATACACCAAAGCATGCCTGTCACCAGTCCTCTACCTAGTATCTCCAAAAGGGCAGGTCATAATCTCATTCTCCATGGCCAAAAACACAGCCTGTATGGGACCTGATGACATCCAAGGCTGCATACTATATGGTCTAAAGCAGGATCTAGCAGAACCTCTTGGCACTCTCTTCAACCACAGTCTAAGTACTGGATTTGTCCCAGCAGAGTGTGAAACAGCAACAGCAATTCCCTTGCACAAAGGGGGGGGTCCATCAACTGACCCTGGGAACTATAGACCCATAAGCCTACCAGCCTTATCTGCAAGGCCATGGAGAGAATCATCATGGACCTTATCAACAAAGACATAAGTGACCTTCAAACTCTTGACCCAACCCAATTTGGCTTCATTAAGTGTAGATCATGCTTATTATACCTGGTGGACTTCTTCAAGAATATCACCAAAACCCTGAATGAAGACAAAAGAGTACATACAGCCTTGACTTAGCCAAGGCTTTTAACACAATCTCCCATTCAGGCATCATTGAGAAACTCACTCAGCTGGGAATGAACCCGTATGCCACTAGATGGGTAGCCAACTGGCTCACCGACAGAATGCATACAGTTAAAGTTGGGGATTCCACCTCTACCAGCAGACTAGTTACCAGTGGTGTAACACAAGGATCTGTGCTGGTCCCGCTAATGTTTGGAATCTATTTCTTAGAAGTTCAGGTGAAAATAAATGGCCTATGGTTTACCAAGTTCTCTGCAAACTGGGTGCAATCACTGAGTCCCCAACAATGCTGACATACTATAAAAATGGCTTCCACTGACAAATGATTAGTGCCAAAGCCACAGAGTTAAACTAAATGCAAAAAAATGAGCTGTCATCCCTTTCAGCAAAGGGGAAGTACTTACAAATTACAATACTAACTGCACCCCCCTTAGCTCAAACCCTGTGGTGAGAGATTTGGGTACATAGGTTGATAGCAACATTAACTTCAATAACAACGTGTCCACAGTAGTCAGGAAAGCCTTCTGTATTGTACATCTCATAAGTAAGGGCATCACATCCAGAGCTAAGGATGTTATAACTCCCCTCTACTCATCCCTCATCAGACCACTAATAGAGTACAATGTTCCCTTCTGTATGTACCTCAACAGACACCTGCAGCAGCTGGAGAAACCTCAGAAGTTTCTCACCAAGAAAATTCATGGCCTTCAACACATGACCTACATGGACAGAATGAAGGCCCTGTCACCATACTTTGTATCTTATAGGCTGCTGAGAGGTGACTTGTGCCTAGCCTACTGAGCAGTCTCGGACCTTGCCCTAATGGAAATGCTGCACATCCACAAGTCAAATGGGGAAAGATTCACTTGCTCTAGGGTTCTTAACCTAGCCTGCGACATTAACAATACGTGCATGACAGAAAGATATGTCTCCCAGAGATTGCAACTCCTCTGACCAAGCTCTCAATTCACATAAAACAGAACTCCTCAATGACCCTATTTAAGTGTAACTTAGACAACTGGATGGGAGACTATAAATTTACCCCGTGGTGTCACCTATGTCCCTCTTGGATAAGGACAGTCAGTGCTGATCATAGACTTGTGGGGCAAATATAGACCATACAACTTGGTTAATAGGGGAACAAGGGTATATCCTGGCTAGGCTTATAAAGGCCCTAGGGCCAACAGCCTAGTAACCTCCTATAAACCTATAATGACCATACCTAGACTGCAATTGTATGCAGATTTTGTCAGCCAGAGGTCATTGATGCTTGCCTCAAATTCAGAGAAGTAGATGCTAAATAGGGAGGACCCAGAACTGATCCCTGTGGGAATTCACTAGTGACTGGCCTCTCTGTGGAGGTGGATTCCCTATCTTAACCTCTGGTGTCCTATCAGTGAGTCAGCTGCAAGTCAGAAAACAAATGAAGCCTCAAGGACACAAAGTCTCCAAAGCGAAAAAAAGTAAAAACAGGTTTATTACTTTGCAACTAAACAGTATGATATAAAAATAAACGGTTAAGTGCTTTGTGTCTTGATTTAGAAGACTTCTTCAGACCTACAACAGTAGCACAAGTGCTCACTTTTATACAGACCATATGGTGGTTTCAAAAAACATTAACCAGTGGTGTTGCATAAGTAATTAAGTAATTAAGCTTGGACACATGACATCAGCAGCAAGTCAAATACAAAAACAGCAACTGTGAAAACCTGTAAAGAACAAAAATGTATAGCTGCTTTTGTGCACAAATAAAGACACATTAAATCACTGCATTTAGGTAGACAGAGTGTAACTCTTAAAATATGTGATAAAAAATGATGAAAAAACTATGGAAAATATATATATAAATGTAAATGTTAATGTTTATATACACATTGTTATGAGTTACAAGAGCACTCCAAGTGGACTAAAAGAACACTGCACTCAAAATAAAATAAAATAAAATAGAATGAGACTGCAATTGCAACTTTAACCAATATTGATTGACTCAACTGTAATGCTTTCACAAATCACCAACAAGGGTGAAGCAAGCTTAGATGTAAGATGAGACATATTTTAAAAAAAAAATTTTTTTTAATTTTTTAAACATTTTTTAAAACATGAAGCGAAAAACCTGCATTATTTTACTCAACTACAAATAGAGCTGTTTAAAAGACTTAGTTAGACAAAAGACTTGTCTAGCGCATTAGGCTCTTTCATTTCAGAATACAGGCAATGGAAGTGACTTCATTCAAAACTGGGGGGTTATAAGAGTTGAGACGCAGTTGCCAAATCAACTCCTGTCTTTCCAAAATTAGATGATAAGGACCCCCTTTTAGATTAACAGTAACCTGACAAATTACTCTAAAGTGAAAGTGGTGTGTTGGGTGTATTCTTGTTGTTTCTTTGCGAGTGCCTAAGGTCAAACTCACCTAAATGTTCAAAAACACCCAACAATGGGTGCATTGGTGGGTTGAAGGTACTGGACACTCTCAGGCTGTTGTTAACAGAACTGTTCTCACCAAACATCAAGTTTGAATTGAGTATACGGGTGAAATGTTTTAGATCAATTAATGTATCAGGAAGTCTAAAGTGGTAATCTGGAACAAAAGTTAGAACCCTGCTAAAAACTTTACAAAGCCTAGGGTCAATGTTATAGTCAGAAAAGTCAGCTGTCAGCTGGCTATCCATTGGTTGACATATGAGTTTATACATAATTTTGTGAGCTCATTTATAATCCAAAAGAAAATGATAAACAGAACCACAGCCAAGAGCATACAATAAAAGCTGACTTTAATAAAAAAAACTGGTAAGCGCTTTCACACAGGCAACTGTGCTTCCTCAGACCATGAATTCAAATAAAAATCACATATACTTATATATATATATATATATATATATATATATATATATATATATATATATATATACATATATATATACAGTCATTAATACATCAATATAAAACATCCAATAAAAAGCAGCATATAATTAAATAACAGATTATGCAATATTCATTTAAAAAGACCCCAAGCCTTTAGTATAGGTGTAATGGAAGTCCTTCCATTAATACCTGGATACTTTTCTGCTTGCAAACTAAAGATCAAGTATAGCTCATGTTCCTCAGTGTAATTCTTAAGGTCTCAACCACAGGCATTAGGTGTTATCATTTCTACTACCCTAAAGCCTAAAACGTGTTCATACCCAAACTCTACACAGTGTTTTGCTAGAGCATTATGTGTATCCTGTTTATTAATGGTATACTGATGCTCCCTGAGCCGCTCCATAAGAGATCTGTTTATTTTGCCTATATAAAAACAGCTGCAGACTCCGCAGCTGGCCAAATAGACTAAATCCCTACTTCTACAGTTAGCTTGCACTTTAAAGTTATACTTAATACAAGTAGTTGGGTGAATAAAACTTGTGGAAACATCTATATATCTACAAAAATTGCAACTCATACACCTAAAGGTCCCTAAACACAAAGTGTTGGCATTACTACCATCACGGGACCTATCTTTATAACATAGTTATCTTTTAAGGCTTTTCCTATTCTTAAAAACATAACTAGGCTTATCTCCTACCACTTTTTTCAAGCCTTCATCTAGATGTAAAATGGACCAATTATTATTTAAAATTTGTAAAATGCTATTGATATCACTAGTGTAATGCAAAGATATAGGTACATCCCTCCTAACTCGTACTGGTTCCCTTTCCAAAGAATTATTAGGCGTTAACTCACATGTATAGGAATAGAAAGGGCGGACTCTATCTCTTCTATTAATAGAACTGTCCTGAAGTGCTATACTAACCTCCCGGTCTTTATAACCCCTGCAAAATACACTCTTTCTTCAACTTCCTAACATTATTATTGTGTAAACTATCTTTATTTCGAGAAATGTGCATGCCTTGTCCCTTGACTACATTCCTAAAAATGTGTCCCAGATGAATGCTACTACGATGTACCATAGTATTCCTTCTAAATTCTTTCCTAAACAATGTAGTAGTAAGTCTGCAATGCTCATCTACAATAAGTTTAACATCAAGAAAGTCAATTTCCTTATTAGAATATCTATGAGTAAATTTCAAAAATGGAGTAGTCACTTTAACATAACTTATAAAATCCAACAAACTCACATCCGTGTCTGTCCCAATAAAAAAAGAGGTCATCCACTAACCTCTTATACAGTGCTATACAGGATGCAAATGAAGAATGTAATACAAATTCTCACACTGTGCCATCACAACGTTAGTGTAGCTATTGGCACAACTTGTGCCCATAGCTACGCCAACCTTCTGTAAATAGATCTTATCCTCATACTTAAAAATATTGTTTTCGAGAACAATTTCAAGGAACATACATATCAAACTGATCTGCTTTCCATGGACATCTTTAGTTAACAAAAATTCCTTCACCATTTCTATTCCCATGCCATGTGGTATATTAGTAAACAATGATACCACATCCAAGCATACCATATAGCATGTACCATCAAAAACCATATCATTGATAGCAGCATAAAGTTGCTGTAAAAACTGTTTAGTGTCCCTAAGGATCTGTGGCTCTTCATCAAGTAAAGGTCTCAGCATTTTGTCTATATGTATAGAATATGGTTCCATTAGCCAACCCTTGCCCAAAACTATAAGGCGAAAGGGAGGACTAATTGGATCCTTGTGAATTTTAGGTAATACCTGAAAAAACGGTAATACCGTAAATGCAACTGTTAAATAAACATATGAATCCTTGGTGATAATCTTACTTTGGTAGCAATCATAGATAGTGGCCTCTACCCTATCATGTATGGTATGAACAAAATTGTCATCAACTGCTTCATAAACTGCAACATCACTCAGAATTTCCATCATTTTCGAATTATAAAAGGCATAGTCCATTAAGATAATAGCACCGCCCTTATCAGCAGGCTTAATAATTAACCCCTCATCCCTCTGTAGTTCTAAAAGAGCATGTCTTTCATCACTGCTGATGTTATAAAAATCCCTTTTCATACATCCATTACTGTAGGCAAAAGTCTCCAGAATGGATTCAGGGCTGGTTGAAACAAACTAGGTTTTTTAAAATTAAGAGTACTATTGTCAAAGGACCTGTTACTCAGAAACTCGGTATTAAGCATAACATTGTGAGCGAACAGTCTAATGTCTACTACAGTTTCACTAAAGTCAAGAGTTGTCCTATCAGTGAGTCAGCTGGCTATCCATTGGTTGACATATGAGTTTATACATAATTTTGTGACCTCATTTATAATGCCTGAGTAAGGTATTGTGTTGAATGACTTTGCTAGATCAAAACTAGCAGTGTGTACTGTATTGCCTTAGTCCAAAACTTTAGTGAGATTCGCTAATAAGTCCACCACATTAAGTAGGCATGACCTGCTTTGACAAAACTGAACTGGGAAAGGTCCAGTGTCTATAGGTTTCTTATGATATTGTTTAGCAGATGCATGATACCTCTTTCCATGGTCTTGCATATGAGACTAGTCAGACATGGGGCTGTAGTTTCCTATGTCAGTGGAAGGCCACAACTTGTGTAGAGGGATAAATGGTGCACTTATCCATTCATTTGGCATGAAGCTTATCTGGATACTATGGTTAAATAGAGATTCTAGTAGGCTTGACAGGTTACATTTGATGCTATTCAGTAAGTATCCTGGGATATTATCAGAGCCTATTGAAGAAGTGTTCTTGGCCTTAAACAGTGAGGACCTGCTCCCTAGTAATAGTTGGTGGAAAAATGGTGCAGGGTATTTCCTGGGAGGTGACTGGTGGTGATGGGACAATAAAACTGGAGCTAAATGTATTGGCCAGTGGATCTGATATATCCTCTGGCTCCTTAAAGGTGGTTCCAGTCACCATTAGTTCAGCACATTGTTCTGTGTTGCCATTCAGGATGTGGTCCTAACTAAAGAAACCCTAATGGTTGCCCTTAGCTTGGGAGGCTATTTTTACCTCAGATTCAGCTTTGTTAGACTTGAGTTCCTCATTCAGATTGATGACAGTCTTTTTACCTTGCTGAGAAATGCCCCTCCTGTTTTTGGACTTTTTTTGTTCTTTTCTTATAAAACCTGTGATACTGTAATTCTCCCAGGTTGGTTTGATTTTGGCAGTTGTCCTGTGTTTATTTAAGTTAGGTGTTGCTATTTCTGTGCAGCTTTGTACATGATTGCACAGGGTATCTGCAAACACTTTTACATAGGCAGCTATGCTCTTAAAGTTTGGGTGGCTTGGAATTTTGGTGGAATGTCACTTGTTAGGAGGTTGTTAGCCTTGAAATAGTTTTAAATGTTCCAAGCTTAATATTTATTTCAAAGCAGAAAGCTTTGTGGTCTGACCTGAACAATGAGGACTTTACACTGGGGAGTGCAACATTCCCCATGTTTTTCAAGACCAGTCCAAAGATATTTGAACCCCTGGTGGACATGCACACTAGCAGTTCAACAGTGTATGTGTTAACAAAGTTCAGGAATCTATGGGCTTGCATGTTGGAGGTCATGAATGATTCCCACTAAGTAAAAGTAGTGTACTTAGATTACATCGGGTAGTTAAAGTAACATAAGAATATTGCATTGAGTTTAATGTGGAGCATCTCTAGTACATTCAAGTATGTGGCATGGGCTTCCTGGGTCAGGGAGGTGGAGCTATAACTTGCAAGGATATAGTATGGGACTTTATGTATGGTGAATTGGATGTGCAGAAATTCAAGTCTGCCATACTTTTTGACCAGCCTTGAGGTATGTTCATTGAGACTCCTCCATCTTTAAACACTACCTGTGCAGTTATAGCTGGTGTCAATGTATAGAAAGCAGTGCAGCCTTGTACAACTAAGATGCCCTTTGTGGATTTAACTTCACAGATGCACACACCTGTGCTTGCTAACTAGCTTATGCAGTGTATGCATGTGCGTAAATCTGCATATGTCTATATTTGTGTGTGTGTGTGTGTGTGTGTGTGTGTGTGTGTGTGTGTGTGTGTGTGTGTGTGTGTGTGTGTGTGTGTGTGTGTGTGTGTGTGTACCCATGAATTACTTCTTCATAAACTGGACTTGTGTGCCAGTAGATTTATCTAACAGTTTAAAATGGGAGCATTAACAGTTGGTATCTATGTCTCTTAACTGATTTATTACATTTATTATATAATTATACCTGTCAACCTATGCAGGCTCCACCTTATATCATAATGTAAATGATATAAAAAATACTTTCCTTCAACTAAGACTCAGTAGCTGTTCTTTAGTTCTAACTATTCTTAAGGTTTGACAACTCCATCCCTGAGCATTATGGCCTCCATGTTTGGTGCAGAGTGTATCACTGAATTTAAAGTTATTGACAGCTGCTGATCACTGTATTATTGATTCCCAATTATATTGTAAGTTGTGCTTGCTGACAGACATATAATTCCCTATTTGAGCTGTATGTCAGACACAATCTCTTTTAGCTCTGGTAAAATCATATGGAAGCAAAATATGAATACCACTCATAAACCTTAGTGACATCCTAGTATACCCATAATGGTCTCAGAAGTCTAGTTTACAGCAGCTGACATAATTAGATTTACATGCACCTCCTTAAGACATGATTCCACCAGAACTCTGTGAACATATCCAAAATGTTATTTAATCCATTTGAATAGTTCTTATTTTCACAGTTGTCTACTTGTAAAAGTATTTGTCTCCTAAATTTGCAGCACAGCATCATATTGTTTGACATTACTCTCTAGCACAATCACTCAGTCAGTTGTTAAATACAATACCAAGCAGGCAAAAACTTTTTTACTGGTAACAATATGAGATATAGAATGTTGTTGTCGACATGGTAAATGGTCCATAACTGCAATATTACTTCTGGTAGGGAACTGACTAGTTTTATGAAAATGTCTAGTCACATTTAGAAATTATATATGCACAAAAAAGATGTTGCATTCATCATAGGTGATTGCAATGCAAAAGTTGGTTACCAAAGTGCAACTGGAAACATGGACGAGTTTTGGCTTGGAGTATGAAAGGAAGTAGGACTCAAGACTAGTAGAATTTGGCCAAAATAACACCCTGGTCAAAGTGTGTCATCTCTTTCAGTAGCCTAACAGATGGCGTTGCACATGGCTTTTATGAGATGGTCAATACAAAAAAATCTAATTGAGTATAAAATTTGCAGAAAACAACTAAAGTACATAGTTATGAGCTCAACAATATTGCAAGTAAATATGTAGTGCAGGTGAGGAATAGATTGAAGGGATTAGACCTGGTGGATGGAACACCTGAAAAAACAGAGATGGGAGTTTGTGCTATTATCCAGGAGGTGGCATCAAAATATTCCAAATAAAAAGATGAAAAAAGGCAAAATGGTGATCTGTGAAGCCTTTAGAAGTATTTGTGGAGAGAAAAAACAATTGGCTTAAGTACTGGTGTCATTCAAAGGGGATCCAATGCCTGTCAGCCTGGGATGACATGCTCGACAAGCCATGATGCTTCGCTAGGGACGGCTTGCACCTGTCACCCCTGGGCTTTTGGATATTGGCAAAGGCTCTTGCTTCCCCCATAGTGCCTTTTTTAGGCAAGGCTCAAAAGACAAACCCACCTCCATAGGTATCACAAGGGATAAGAAACTAAGAGTAATGCTACTCAATGCCAGAAGTCTAAACCTCAAGATGCATGCACTCGAAACTCTCCTTAGCATGGAGAACATCGATATCTGTGCAGTAACAGAAACCTGGTTCAAGGCTCCCGAGAGCACCCCAGCACTACCAGGTTATACCTCATACCATGCTTTTCGGCCCCAAAACTTGGACCGAACCACAAAAGGAGGGGGAGTATCAATATTCGTCAAAGATACCCACACCTCCAGGTTGGTGGAACAACACGAAGCATCAGAGACTATCCATGCGCAACTAACAGTGGGTAAAACTGCCTTCCAGTTTATAGCCTGCTACAGACCACCCTCCCAAACCCAGGAACCCCACTTGGCCTTCCTGAGAACACTGGAAAATAAGAAGGTCTCTCCAAACACCATTATATTGAGTGACTTCAACTACCCAAACATAGACTGGGAGCATTACTCTAGCTCCAACACCCTAGCCCAAAGGTTCCTAGACTTTATAAACTCAAATGCTATGGAACAACTTGTTACCACTCCCACAAGAGGGGAAAACATACTGGACCTGATCATCACCAACATGGGGACTCTATGCTCCAGACCAGAAGTCTATCCCTCACTGGTAAGATCAGACTATAAACTAATCTCACTGGATATTCACATCCCGACCCCAACCCCTGCTCAGAAAACCACAGTGAAAAACTTCTCTAAAGCAAATTTCACACTCCTCAAAACTGAGGTGGAATCCTTCAAAGCCCCCGAGCCTGTGGAAAATATGGTCCAGACCGCAGAATCCTTTATAAATGCATTCTATGAACACCTTCAGGAATGCATGGATCATACAATCCCAAATAAAACCAAGACCCAATCCTCCAAAGGCAGATGTCCTGTCTGGTGGACCCCAGCCATAAACAAACTATACAATAGAAGGAGGAAGCTACTACATGATAGAGCAAAATCCCAAAAAGGGAAGGCATCTCTGATCAGTAGTAGCAAAAAACTACGGGCACTCATAAAATCATCTAAGGCCAGCTTCGAGAGAAAAATTGCACAGGACACTAAGGATAATCACAAGGCTTTCTTTAGTTATGTTAGGAACCTGGGTGGGAATTCCCAGATATGCTCAGAATTACTCCAAAATGACAAAAAATACATCGAACCCACAGACATTGCCAACATCCTAGCTGACAGGTTCAGCAAACCCCCACCGGAAGGGCAAATATCTATCCCAGCAGAGTGCTGCCCCCCTGACATCTCAGATGCTCAAAGCAAAAAACACAGCATCAATGGGACCAGATGGTGTCCCGGGCTGCGTCCTACATGAACTCCAAGAAGAGCTAAACCCAAACATAAAACTACTGTTCAATCTCAGCCTTACTACATGATATGTATCCAAAGAGTGGCGTACAGCAACAGTGGTCCCTCTCCACAAAGGTGGTGCCTCAATAGCTCCTGGAAACTATCGCCCTATAAGCCTGACTAGCTTGGTCTGCAAAGCTATGGAAAGGATCATCATAGACCTCATAAATAAAGATATTGGGGACCTACAGACACTGGATCCTACCCAGTTCGGCTTTGTTAAGGGCAGATCCTGCCACTTAAACCTGGTTGATTTCTTTGAAACAGTCACCAAGGTCATTGACGAGGGGAAGGTGGTCCACACAGCCTACCTGGACCTTGCAAAAGCCTTCAATACAATACCCCACTCGGGCATTATAGATAAGCTCACCGGCTTAAATATAAACCCCTATGTCACTAGATGGGTTGCAAACTGGCTCATGGACAGAACCCACATGGTTAGAATTGCTGGAGCCATGTCAGACTCCAAACCAGTTACAAGTGGCATCACACAAGGCTCAGTCCTGGGACCTCTCTTGTTCAGTATATATTTCTCTGAGGTACAGGTCAACACGGAAGGACTGTGGCTGACCAAGTTCGCAGATGACTGCAAACTGGGCACCATAATCAACTCTCCAGCCAACACAAGCATCCTCCAAAAGGGCGTCATAGAAACAGACAACTGGTGCCAGAGCCATGGCCTCAAGCTAAACACCAAAAAGTGTATAGTCATCCCCTTTGGCAAAAACAAAGTGCCCACAAATTAACACATAGGTGGTAATCCATTAAGTAGAGAAGTAGTAATTAGGGACCTGGGGACCCAAGTTGATAGCAATCTCTCATTTGACAACCACATGGCCAAAGTGGTTAGAAAAACATTTTATATAGCCCACCTAATCATGAAGGGATTCACATCTAGATCAGGAGAGGTCATTGTGCCTCTTTACTCATCCCTCATCAGGCCCATAATTGAGTACAATGCCCCTTTTGGGATGTACCTTACCAGACACCTGCAGCAACTGGAAAGACCCCAAAAGTACCTCACCAAGAGGATCAAAGGGCTCAAACAGATGCCATATGCTGCCCGGTTAAAGAAACTCCAGCTCTACTCAGTGGCATACCGCCTGCTCAGAGGCGATCTGTGCCTGACGTATAAAGCCATGTCCATCCCGGAATTAATGGACATGCTGCACCTCAGAAAATCCAAATCCCATCGAGCTACGTGCTCGAAAGACTTGAACCTCAGCACTGAAATAAATAGGACATGCTGGAGGGACAGATTCATAACCCAGGGGCTCCCTTCACTCTGGAATAAAATCCCAGTCCAGGTTAGGCAGAGTCCCTCATTGACTCTCTTCAAGAGGAATCTTGATGAGTGGATTGGAGATCATAGGTTTACCCCGGGTATCACTTCTGTGTCACTGTTAGACAGAGGCATAGTATACTAACCTCGAAAAAGGGCATAGCAAAATTAATTTAAAATGGGTGGCGAAAGCCAAACACACTCTGGCTAGGCTTATAAATGCCCTAGGGCAGATAGCCTAGTATGAACCTATGAACCTATGAATCAGAGCAAAAGGTTAAGAATGTAGAAAAATATATCAAATTAAATGCAGGGGGGCATATTTAAACGAGCAATGCAAACAAATAGAAGACAGTAGAATGTGAACTGCAAGACTGCTATTTAAGAAGATTAGTGATATTAAGGGAAACTTGCAGCTAAGAAAGGGCATGATAAAAGAGGAAGGTGTGATGGATCTAACAGAAGCAGAACATATTAACAAAAGATAACAAGACTATATAGAACCATAAAGTAAGGCCCCTAACAACTTTGATACTTATGATGGTATGTTCTATGAGCCAGAGCCAGAAATCCTGAAAAGTGAAAATAAGTGGACCCTACTAATCCTTGCTAATGACAAGATGTAACAATATGATATAACTTTCCTTCTTCAAAAGAAATCTTGATGAGTGGATGGGAAATAGAAAATTCACCCCGGGGATCACTCCAGTGGCTCTACCTAACAGAGGCACTGGGTACTAAGGTCGAGTGGCACGATGCCAGGGTAATCCTATGGGCTAGGCTTGTAAAGGCTCCAGGGCAATTAGCCTAGTACACACCTATGATGTGTTTCTAGCTGCATTGCTTAAAATCCAGCAAAACAATCCAGTTAGATTGCTGCCTAGAATTTGTTAGCAGATTGATAAAACATGACAGTGGCCAGAAAATTGCATTTTATATTCTATTCCCCAGAAATGAGAAATGCTAAAGAGTACTTAAGGTTATCAAATAATTGTGCTTGTTTCACATACTAACAAAATCATGCTCAATATCCGTCAAGACTGACACTAGCAATATGTGGACAAAGAATGGCCAGATGCATAAGTGGATTTTAAAAGGTGAAGAGGTTCCAGTGATCAAGTTGTCAAATGAGCTAAAAACAGAGAAAATAAAGGAGTTAATGTTTACTTCTGCTTTACTGATTACTCTAAAGCCTTTAAATGTGTGAACCAGAACAAACTCTGCCAAGTTCATAGAGAAATGGATTTAACAAGTCACTTTATGTGCCTCCTCAGGAATGTGTATACAAAAAAGAAGCAACACATCAGAATATTAAATAACTGACTGGTTCAAGATTGGAAAATGTGTATGGCAAGTCTGCTTAATGTCACATACTATGTTAAATTTACCTTGCAAAGTGCAGGGTTAATTATTAATGCTGGGAGACATGTTAACAGCCTCAGTTACTGTTGACACGGACAAACTACTAAATAACAAAAGCGAAAAGCCACCAGCCAGATAAAATAAAAGATATTTAATTTGATAGACTTATAGCAACATAGACTTTAACATTAACAATCAAAAAAATTCACTGAAACGAACAATACAAATAAGCGCTTTCGTTTAAAAAGTTTTAAACTTCATCAGACAATCAGTTAAATTACATCACTTCCTTATATAAGCTTCTCTTTTTTCAAAAAATCCCGCTCACATGGCTCCTACAAAATGAGCATGCCCAGTAATGATAAAATGACTGTTTGAAAATATTTAATCTTTCCTCGAATTTGCATTAATAAAGGTTTTTATGTTACTAATAGAATTTTATAATTTAAGCTTCCTATAACATTTAACTATATGCTGGATGACTAATCCTATTATCATGTATCATCAAATACATTATAAAGAAAAAAAAAAACAAAAAAATCTTGCTTTTTTCCCACGTTCTGAAAGTTAAGAAAGTTCAGTTACAGATTTACTGTTCTGAACTGTTTGGAAGTTTCTAGAAGGCCAGTGCTTTCTTGGGCTAAAGGGAAGTCTCTGTGTTCACCAGTGGGAGTGGTTACCACTGAACAGCCTGCCTGTCCCTGGAGGAGTGGTTACTACCTAGAAGCTGTAGTTTTATTGGCCATTTTGGGTCAATTCTAAACTCCTTGATCTCTCTCTCTTAAAACCAGGCTGCCTCATGGTTTTGGCATCTTTTCAGGCTTGCTAGTTGTTGCTGAAGCACCTACCAAGAGGAGAAAATGCTGAGAGAAGAAAAGGAGCCACTTTTGTGATTTTAAGTATTTTCTTCTGATTTTTTTGTTAAGTTTTACTGCTTTGCCGCCTACTTTTTGGCATTTTCCTGCTTGCTAAAGTTTATATCTGTAACAGTAACAGTACTTGGAACACATCTAGAGCCTGTTTACTGCATTTCCTGTGTTGCACTTAATTTAAAATCGTTTTTTCTCTAAAAACTGCATTTTACCTGATTTTTGGCCTAGCACTCAAGTGTGGGGTCATTTATTGCACTGTTGTGATTATTTTGCTGCTTGTATACCTCTGCCACCTTTAAACTACAACAAAAAGAAAAAAAAAAATCTTGCTTTTTTTCCCACTTTCTGAAAGTTAAGAAAGTTCAGTTACAGATTTGCTGTTCTGAACTGTTTGGAAGTTTCTAGAAGACAAGTGCTTTATTGGGCTAAAGGGAAGTCTCTGTGTTCTCCAGTGGGAGTGGTAACACTGAACAGCCTGCCTGTCCCTAGAGGAGTGGTTACTACCTAGAAGCTGTAGTTTTATTGGCCATTTTGGGTCAATTCTAAACTCCTTGATCTCTCTCTCTTAAAACCCTACAACTCTCTTTTTGCGCAGTTTTGCCCACTGAGCAGCGTCGGGCAGTGCTGCCTAAACAGGTTTAAACTATTCCAGGCTCCACAAAGTCTGCTCTTCACTTTTTCCCTTAGAACTGTTCAAACTCTCAAAGTAATTACTCTATTCTCTTTCTAAATCCCTGCACTTGCTCAGCTCTTATAAGGAAACACTAATTAACTAAAACACTACACCCTCCTTGACTTCTCATAAGTATTAGACTCCCGATTTGTCCTTCCTGATCAAGTGAAAAATCAGTTCCCTTCCCTAATCTGATCAGTAAAAAAAAACAGTTCCCTATACTAATCTGGTATGTCCAAGGGTCAGTTTCAAAGTTACTCTCCAGTCCAGCTGGTGAATCTGGGAATTTTGAGGCAATGTTACAATTGCTTTATGTACACAGACAACCCTCTCCTCCTTCCAACAAACTCTAATACATGTGAGAGATGCAGTTACACAGCCAAACTGGAGGCAGAGCTCTCTCAACCCAAGATTGGCACAGTCAGTCAGGAGGAAAAGGTAACCACCCACACCACAAATCCAGTCTCACACAGACCTATTGCATCTGTATACCCAACACATAAACACACAAAAACATACTTGGAGGCTCTAAATAAAAATCTGCCTAAACAGCAAAGACCTCCTAAGCAGATATCCAAACAACAGCCACCCCTCAACAATACCCACAAATCACATATCTCACAAAATCAGTGTGCCTCACAGTCACAGCCCATAAGGCCAAACAACACACCAAATACACTTGTTATAGGGGAATCTATTGCCCGGCACACTGCCGTTCCACTCACCAGACTGAACAAGGAGAAGGTCACTGTAAGCTGCCTGTCAGGTGCCAGGATCCGCCACATAATGCCAGCACTCAGGTCACTCCAAAGCAAGTATAAGTATGACTCCGTCATTGTCCATGCTGGTGTGAATGACCTGAGACGTACCTCCCTGGACTACATGAAAAGAGACATAGAGGAGCTCTCTGACCATGTAGCCCAGGCTGGTATGTCCCTGACCTTGAGTAGCATCTTGCCCTCACCAAGAATGATGCCACAGTATAAAGACAAAATGATCAGTTTCAACAAGTGGCTAAAGTATTGGTGTCATTCAAAGGGGATCCAGTGTCTGTCAGCCTGGGATGACATGCTCGACAAGCCACGTTGCTTCGCTAGGGATGGCTTGCACCTGTCATCCTTAGGCTTTCGTATACTGGCCAAGGCTCTTGCCACCCCCATAGTGCCTTTTTTAGGCAAGGCTCAAAGGACAAACCCACCTCCATAGACAACCCAAAGATAAAAAAACTAAAGGTAATGCTACTCAATGCCAGAAGTCTAAACCTCAAGATGCACGCACTCGAGACTCTCCTCAGTATGGAGAAAATCAATGACTGTGCAGTAACAGAAACCTGGTTCAAGGCTCCTGAGAGCACCCCAGCACTACCAGGTTATAACTCATACCACGCGTTTTGGCCCCAAAACTCGGACTGAAGCACAAAAGGAGGGGGAGTATCTATATTCATCAAAGATACCTACACCTCCAGGTTAGTGGCACTGCACAAAGCATTGGAAACCATCCATGTGCAACTAACAGCGGGCAAAACTGCCTTTCAGTTTGTAGCCTGCTGCCGAACACCCTCCCTATTACAGGAACCCCACTTGGCATTCCTGAGAACACTGGAGAATATGAAGATCTCTCCAAACACTATGTTATTGGGTGACTTCAACTACCCAAACATTGACTGGGAAAACTACTCAAGCCCAAACACCCTCGCCCAATGGTTCTTTGAATTTATAAACTCTAACGCAATGAAACAACTGGTCACCACTCCCACAAGAGGGAACAACATATTGGACCTGGTCATCACCAACATGGGGACTCTATGTTCCACACCAGAGGTAAACCCCTCATTGGTAAATCAGATCATAAACAAATTTCCCTGGACATCCATATCCCGTCCCCACCCCCAGCCAAGGAAATCACTGTAAAGAATTTCTCAAAAGCCAACTTTGCACTTCTCAAGACTGAGGTGGAATCCTTCAAAGCCCGTGGGCCAGAGGATAATACAGCCCAATCCGCAGAATCCGTTACAAATGCATTCTATGAGCACCTGCAGGAATGCAGGGATCGTGCTATCCCAAATAAAACCAAGACTCACTCCTCCAGAAACAGGAAACTGGTCTGGTGGACCCCGGCCATAAATAAGCTATACAACAGAAGGAGGAAGCTACTACATGAAAGAGCAAAATCCCAAAAGGGGAAGGCATCTTTGATCAGTATTAGCAAGAAACTTCGATCCCTCATAAAATCATCAAAGGCCAGTTTCGAAAAAAAAATTGCCCTAGACACTAAAGATAATCACAAGGCCTTCTTTAGTTATGTCAGAAACATGGGCGGAAACTCCCAGATATGCTCTGAATTGTTGCATAACGGTACAAAATATACCAAGCCTACAGACATAGCCAACATCCTGGCAGACAGATTCAGCGCAAACTTCTCCTCCCCTTCCCCCCCCAAAGGAGCAAACGCCTATCCCAACTGAATGTAACCTCCCTGACATCACAGATGCACAGGTGAAAGCTGCCCTCTCCAAAGTAAAAAACACAGCATCTAGGGGACTGGACGGTGTCCCAGGCTGTGTCTTACATGAGCTCCAAGAAGAAATGAACCCTCACATTAAGTCACTGTTGAGACTTAGCCTTACTACAGGATATGTACCCAAAGAATGGCGTACAGCTACAGTGGTCCCACTCCACAAAGGTGGTGCCGCAATGGACCCCGGAAACTATTGCCCCATAAGCCTGACTAGTCTGGTCTGTAAAGCTATGGAGAGTATTATCATGGAACTCATAAACAAAGACATTGGGAGCCTCCAGACATTGGACCTTACCCAATTCGGCTTTGTTAAGGACAGATCTTGCCTCTTAAACCTAGTTGATTTCTTTGAAACAGTTACCAAAGCCATAGATGAGGGCAAGGTAGTCCACACAGCCTACCTGGACCTCGCAAAAGCCTTCGACACAATACCCCAATTGGGCATCATAAATAAGCTTACCAGCTTAAATATCAACCCCTATATCACAAGATGGGTTGCAAACTGGCTCAGAGATAGAACCCACATGGTCAGAATTGCAGGTGCCATGTCCGAATCTAAACCAGTTACAAGTGACGTCCCACAGGGCTCAGTTCTGGGACCTCTCTTGTTTGGTATATACTTCTCTGAGGTTCAGGCTAACACGGGGGGATTATGGCTGACAAAGTTCGCAGATGACTGCAAACTGGGGGCCATAATCGAATCTCTAGCTGACACAAGCATCCTCCAAAAGGGTCTCACAGAGATGGATGCTTGGTGCCAGAGCCACGGCCTCAAGCTAAATGCTAAAAAGTGCATAGTCATCCCCTTTGGGAAAAACAAGGTGCCCACAAATTACCACATAGGTGGTAATCCATTAAGCACGGAAGAAGTAATTAGAGATTTGGGGACCAACGTAGATAGTAATCTCTCCTTTGATAATCACGTTGCCAAAGTGGTTAGAAAGACCTTCTATATAGACCACCTTATCATGAAAGGGTTCGCATCTAGATCAAGAGAGGTCATTGTGCCCCTCTACTCGTCACTCATCAGGCACATAATTGAATACAATGCCCCTTTTGGGATGTACCTTACCCGACACCTGCAGCAACTGGAGAGACCCCAAAAGTACCTCACCAAGAGGATCATGGCCTACAAACAGATGTCCTATGCAGCTCAACTAAAGAAACTCCAGCTCTACTCAGTTGCTTACCGCCTACTCAGAGGTGATCTATGCTTGACGTACAAAGCCATGTCAAACCCAGAATTAATGGACATGCTCCACCTCAAAAAATCCAAGTCCCTTAGAGCTACACGCTCCAGGGACCTAAACCTCAGCACAAAAATAAATAGGACATGCTGGAGGGACAGATTCATTTCCCAGAGGCTCCCCTCACTCTGGAATAGAATCCCAATTCATGTTAGACATAGCCCCTTGCAGACCCTCTTCAAGCGAAATTTGGACGCGTGGATGGGAAATCGCAAATTCACCCCTGGGATCTCTCCTGTGTCCCTGCTAGAGAGAGGCACAGTAAACTAATCTTAAAAGGGTACCTTCTGTGACCTACTTTACAGAGGCACAGTAGGCTAATCTAATAGGGAGGCGGAAGCCAAATACACTCTGGCTAGGCTTATAAATGCCCTAGGGCAGATAGCCTAGTATCTACCTATGAACCTATGAACCTATAAATCTATCTTTGAATGATACGAATGTCAAAAAATACGGATATCATAGAAATTATAAATCTATACGAACTAGCATATATCAGCTTATTTAGGAATAAAAGTCAAAATCAATTAAAATGACACTATAATTTATATTATAAACCAGTATTAAATTATTATTAAATTATTTATTACCTGTATAAAACAATATTATTAAAATTTTATATAAAGAACCAATAAATACATAAATGTACATATATATAATATATAATTTTCATCCATTATTTAATAACCATCCACCAATATTAATTAGTTAACATACATATAATTATTCCTAATGTTAGATAAACATAAAATTAATAATATAGATTTTACAAAAAGCATTTTTATTTTATTTGTGTATAGATAAAATCAATTTAATCTTATTACATTTTATATATAAACAAATATAAAATATAAAATAATTATAGAATCTTATAAATTATTTATTATAAATATTTATTATAAACATTATAAAATTAACAATTAAAATACATTATTTAGACTTTTATTTTCTTTCTATTCAATGCTTTTAATTTAAGTATTGGTGCTATAGTGCTTCTTTCATTTATACCAGGCCATGTGTCTGCTTGTAGTTTAATTTGCCATTGTACTTCTCTTTGTTCAAGTAATAGGCCCCAATGGGTTTTATCTCTTATCTCTACATGATCTATAATAATAAAATTAAACTGATGATTATTAAACTCACTAATATGCTTCGCTAAGGCGTTATTCGCTTTATTTTTCTTAATTGCATATTCATGTTCATAAATTCTTTGATATAAAGCCCTCTCCATTTTGCCTACATAAAACGAAGCACATAAATTACACATAGCTAAATAAACTACAGCTTTTGACCTACAATTATATTTATTTTTTAAAAAATATTTTTTATTTCTTACATAAAAACTCTGACCTACATGCATCTTATGACACCAATTACAAGCACCACATTTATGCATTCCTTTCATTACCTCATTATTATTTTCATTTTGAATATTTGATCGTAATAAGTCTTTAAAACTTTTCCCTTTTCTATAAATAATTTTAGGAAATCCATTAATATGTTTTTTGCACTGGGGATCATCCATTAAAATTCCCCAGTTATTCATAATTTCCCTTATTATTTGATATTCTTGTGTAAATGTAATAACCAAAGCCTTTGTAAATTCATTGTCATTTTCAATATGTACCATTAAATTATTATTTATTGTAAAATTATTCCTAGTTTCTACTTTAAGGGTAGTTATTATATTTGGATTTCCATTTTCTAAAATACTAACATTCATATTAATCCCCTTTAAAATAGGACTAAAATAGCCATTTATTCCTTTTTGTGTTACTTCAGTAATTAAATTATCAATTAATATGGGTGGATAATTTTTATTGATAAACATATTTCGTAAAAAATTACACTCCATTTGAAATTCAGCAAAATTGGTAATCATTCGGGGAGCTCTTACAAGCTGCCCTTTAATAACTGATTTTTTCTGATGTTCTGGATGTGCACTACTATAATGGAGAAAACTATTAGAATATGATTCTTTCCTATGAATTAATGAAATATAAGTTTTATTTTCATAATCTTTAATTAAATTGATATCTAGATAATTAATATTATTATTACTTATATTCCATGTAAATTTAAAAAAGAGGTAGTTTCATTAATATAAACTAAAAATTTATTTAAAATATCTATACTATTATTCCAAATAAGACTGATATCATCTTGAAAGCAGTAATAAGATTTAATAAATATATTATATTTACTATTAAATATATATTTTTTTCTCCCAGAATGCCATAACTAAATTTGCGTATGTTCCTCCACACGGTGAACACATAGCTATCCCTTTTCTCTGGATATAATATTTCTTTTCAAAAATAATATAATTATTGTTTAAGATTAATTCCAAAAGTTCAATAATTAAATTAATTAATTCTTGGTTGATAGAATATTGAAATAATACTTCACCAATCCATTCAAGACCTATGTTTCGAGGGATCACTGTGTAGAGGTCACATACGTCTATGGTTACCAGAATATCCTCGTTGTCAAATTTTATATCATTCATATGTTCTAAAAAAGTCCATGAGTCTTTACAAATGTATTTCTCTTTCTTCACTATTTTTTTAGCTCATAATCAACATACTTGGCACATGCTGAGGTAATGGAATCTCTTCCATCTACTAAAGGACGCATCGGAGGATCTAGTAAATTTTTATGAATTTTTGGATTTCCAAAGAAAATAGGAATCCTAGGAACTGTAATATTTAAATAATTATATAAATCTATATCTATCCGCCTTTCTAAGAACATATCATTAATTTGCGTATAAATTTTCTTATAAGCTAAATTTAATTCATTTAATGATACTTGTTCATATGTATCTGTTTTTAAAATAATTTCCATTTTTTGATTATACATCTCATTACTCATAATAACTGCACCTCCTCCCTTGCCTGGCTTCATAATTCAAATTTTCTCTTTTTGTAATGCTTTTAAAATATTTTGCTCATTAATACTTAAATTTGAAGAATAATCAATCTTTTTATTCCATTTATCTAAATTATTTAACTGATATTCACACATTTTCTCATACAATATCAGTTTAGGATGCAAGGGGGATTAAAGGTGCTGGAAATATTAAACTTTCTTGGCTCATTATATATAGTATCCTGATACATCAAAGAAAAGTTAATTTTTCTTAAAAATAACTTCATATCTATCATAACAGATGTGAAATCAAATGCTTTAGATGGAACAAAAGTATAACCTTTAGATAATAGGTTTGCTACATCTTGATTCACTTCAATGTTAGAAAAATTAAACACTTTAAAATCTCCAGCATTATTCACAATAATATGTTTCAATACATTCTCTGTTTGCCCATCCTGACAAATTTGTGAATCCAGTTGGTTGGTATCACTATATGAATCCACCAACCTATTATTGTCTATGTTCTCCATTGGTTCTTTATATAAAATTTTAATAATATTGTTTTATACAAGTAATAAATAATTTAATAATAATTTAATACTGGTTTATAATATAAATTATAGTGTCATTTTAATTGATTTTGACTTTTATTCCTAAATAAGCTGATATCATATGTTAGTTCGTATAGATTTATAATTTCTATGATATCCATATTTTTTGACATTCGTATCATTCAAAGATAGATTTATAATGTATTTGATGATACATGATAATAGGATTAGTCATCCGGCATATAGTTAAATGTTATAGGAAGCTTAAATTATAAAATTCTATTAGTAACATAAAAACCTTTATTAATGCAAATTCGAGGAAAGATGAAATATTTTCAAACAGTCATTTTATCATTACTGGGCATGCTCGTTTTGTAGTAGCCATGTGAGTGGGATTTTTTGAAAAAAGAGAAGCTTATATAAGAAAGTGATGTAATTTAACTGATTGTCTGATGAAGTTTAAAACTTTTTAAACGAAAGCATTTATTTCTATTGTTCGTTTCAGTGAATTTTTTTGATTGTTAATGTTAAAGTCTATGTTGCTATAAGTCTATCAAATTAAATATCTTTTATTTTATCCAGCTGGTGGCTTTTCGCTTTTGTTATTTAACATCCTTGGTTAGGCAAATGGCACCATATGGATGGCTGGCACTGAAAAAGAGTTAAAAATGGAGGCAGTGACAGATCTTATTTTCTTAGGCTCAAAGACTTCTACAGATGATGATTGCAGCCTTGAAATTAAAAGACACTTAGTATTTGGAAGGAGCACTATGGCAAATCTAAATAGCTAAATTGGAATGTACCACTTCAGAAAGCAAAAAGGTGACTACAGGCATTGTGCAGGACTCACTCAGTACATGACCTGTTCTGTTCAGCATCTACTTTTCAGATCATCAAATCATTAACTTAGACATATAGCAAATTAAAATTTTCAATGTCTGCAAACTGGGTGCTGTTGCTTGTTCAATTTCAGATACCTTAATACCAGTGTGAGGGTTAAATAATGCAAATCAATGACAAATAAGAATTAGGCTTAAATTAAACACTAAGAAGTGCATCTTTGTCACCTTTGGTGAAAACAGTTTGCAGTATAGAAAAGAACATCAATCCACTCTGACATAATCAGAGATCTTGACACCTTCCTTGAAAACTCCTTATCCATTGACAACTACATAGCAACAGTAGTCAGAAAATCCTTCTAGCTAATCCACTTAAGAACTGAAGGTATCTCCTCTAGGTCAAAAGACATTATTATTGCACTATAATCTGCCCTAATCAGGCCAGATATAGAATTCAATAGGTATGTATATATCCAAATAATTCATGCAACTAGAAAGAACCCAGACATTCAGACCACCGTACTAAACTCCCTAGCGAGCAAGGCAGGTTTGAAACTCTGTCACTATGCTCTGTCTCTTCTAGACACCTTTGTGATGATTTATTTCTAGAAGTAAATGCTGTCAAGGACCAATGCCTCCTTGATTTCTTGCACATCGACAAAGCAAATAGCTCTATAAAAACTTGAACTAAAGACTTGACACTCCTTCAATCAATAAATAAGACACATTGGAGAGTGGAACAGATGTATTATTCATTAATTACATAGTCTCTAAAATTGTCTTCACTTACATGTAATTCAGTGTGACAGCCTCACTTCCTTTAATACAAAGCTTAGCAAATTAGATGGGTGCCAATACATTTACCCTAGCCCTGACTTGTTTTGCCATACTGGAGGTAGGAGGAGCCCTACCAGGGTGGGTATTGGTAAGGTGGTTATGGTCCATGTACTGACTCTGCCTTGCAAACTCTGTCAATTGATGAATCTGCAATGGTCTATTAGTAAATAAAAGAAACAGCCAATGCAACTATATTGTGAGATGTCCATGAGTGTGAGCCATATGCAGAAATACTAAGAATTAAATATGGAATTATAAGATGCAGCACTGAATTTCAAATGCAACTCATTGCTGCAGAAATCATTGTGTGACCCAAACACTTAATAGCAGGATGATGCAAAACACAAAACTCTTGTTCAGTGCTGCTGATTGGCTGTATTCACCACCTCTGTTATCCCACTTGGTCATTTTTTCTTGTGCTTAGCTACAATTACCCACAGCAAATAAGTGCAAGGGTATCCGAATCAGGGCCTACATGTTAAAGAATTCAGAAAGACATAGTATCTGAGAAAAGCTGTAATGGAACATTTCTCAGACAGAAATCACTTATAATGATAATAACTCTTCCAAAATGCATACATATGTAATGAGTGTTTGTGTGTGTGTGTGTGTGTGTGTGTGTGTGTGTGTGTGTGTGTGTGTGTGTGTGTGTGTGTGTGTGTGTGTGTGTGTGTGTGTGTGTGTGTGTGTGTGTGTGTGTATGTCAATTATTGAATTAACTTTCTTATTTTATTTAGTTATATTTGTCAACTTCATGTCACCTACTGAGACATATCTCTCATTTTCAGTGAATTTTATATTATGATTTGTCTTTCACAAAGAATATTGCAGAGCATAAATCACTATTCATACCGGGAGAGAATGGGTGCATACAATGTAATACAGAATTGTAAGTGTAGTTATATAGTACTATGTCATAAGGCGGCAGTACTTCATACATCATTATAAGAGTTATGCAGTTCTGATAAGTTAGACAAGGTTAGGGAGAAGAAGAAGAAGAAATGCCAATAGAATGTGACCGAATTCAGTGCACGTGTTTATGGAAGGAGGGGTGGCACACTGATTAGTAATGCTGCCTCACAGCACTTCGTTTTTTTAGTTCTCAGCTGGAATATCTTCCTTTTGGGATCTGCATTACTTCTTTGTGTCCATGTGGCTTCCTAGTAGTACATTAATTTCCATCTAAAGGCATGATGAAAGTAAATTAGCAGTGCTCTACATTGCCTATAAGCATGTATGTGTGTGTGTGTGTGTGTGCATGTGTGTATGTGCATATGTGTGTGTGTCTGTGTGTTTGTATGTGTGTGTGTGTGCATATGTGCCTATGTGGATGTGTGTACTTGTGTACATGTGTGTGTGTCTGTGTTTGTGTGTCTGTATCTGGGTGTATAAACCTGCAGTGGATCTGTATCCTGGCCACAATTAATTTGTATGCTTTGTGGACACTGTGCTGTGGTTAGTTCTAAACCCCCACTTAATCCAGAACATTATCTTAAGAACTAAGTTTTTGGCCTTGTATATGACGTAAATTGGTATACTGTTTGGCACCCCTGTGACTGAATCAGATTAAGTAGGAAATCAGAAAGTGAATAATTGTTTATTTTAATTATCAAAATAAGGCATTTCCTCTATTTGGATGAAGTATCCTGCCTAAGATATTTACAATAATATGAGAGCTTGAAATCAATATGAGAACTTGAGGCAATGTTCCTCTAATTCAGGGAGCACTATAAATATGCCAGTCTGAATGCCATATGCTTACAATGTTAACTTCTTTAGGTGCACATGACTGTTCATTTTGCACTGTGAACTTATAAGTGCGGCAGAACTCTATTTCTAGTTGATCACTAAAGGCATACTGAGAGCTGGTTTTCAATAGATGAATGTGCTGCTGCCTTCAACTTCACCTCTTACACCAAAAAAAAAAAAAAAAAATCTTGGTAAACTGACAGATCATGTCCCTCTCTCATCTCTAATAGCTTCCTATTTCTGAAGGAAACAGTTCAGCTCAAACACCTGTGAATAACTGGCAAGCACTCTGACATCTGTTATAAAAATACTGTAAAAAGCTATAAATTGTGGTCTGTAAAGTTACTTTACTTGTCAAAGTGCAGATGTTTTAAAATTAACTTAATAAACCCAGCAAATGGAACTGCTAATTTTAAATATGTTTCAGATACTAATGAATTAGTGTGCAGAACTTTGCCAGAAAGAGGCCAGCAACACTCACTTACTACATAATTATATTTGATTTTGGCAATCCTACATAATAATATGACTTAAATTAAAAATAAATACAGGAAGATGTAGGATATTATTTTTCATAACAGTTTGCTAAATGTTATTCAGTTTCTTTCAGAACATGTATGTTACAGAGCAAAATATTTGATACGACTGTAAAAATGGGGAAAATTATGTTTAGATGTTCTATCTTTTTCGTTAACTGGCAAGAGTATTCTTTTTTCTCACAAACAGATTAACTTTGGCAACTTATATGGTCTACTGACAATGAGATCTCTAACTCCACTGCTCAACATAATTTAATTAAGTGATCATAAACAGATGTGGAACGATTGATAACATGGGCAAAGAAGCTTCTCAACAAGGCTAACATAACTCAAATGTAATAATTAGAGTAGCATGCAGTATGCATTTTTAAAGACTGGGCTACATTGCAGTGGTAAAAATTTAAAGCTTAACATTTACTTATTTAGATATTTGAACAATACTACTTCACTAAAAATGAAACCTGCAGGAAAACAGTTAAAACAGTAAAGATATTACAACTTGACATCAATATTTTCACCTTTTAGGACCAGCACACTAAAAAATAAGTTAAACTATATGCTTCATAGACAAGAACATTAACTGAACAAATGTCAGCACTAAATGTTACAGTGCAGTTTTAAGTGTACACTCCCAAGAATGTAATACTTCACAGATCTTCTAAAGACTGATTCGGTGTAATGCCTCAAAAGCCAGAAAGGAAGGCAATTCCATATATCAGATTGAGGGCAAAGAGAACAAACAGCTTCTTTAGCTATAGGGGACCACAACTGTGTAGGGCCTATATATAAAGACAATTTTAAAGGCTGTCTAATCCAGAAGTAGCAAACTTTTTGATTTCCAAAGAATGGGATCAGTATTGTCAGAAAGGGCACTACCTGTCAGTGTTTTAACAGTTTAGATTTTCTTCTTCTGCAAACAAGCCAGATCTGTGACTTCAAGTTTGAGGAAGAGTGCTTTATGGTAAATGAAGCAAGATGAAACCTGAGTTAAAACATTGTTTCTAGGTCAGTCCTATGAAATGGTTACTAAATTGTGGAGATGTCCATAAGACGAAAATACAGTGATTTATTTATTGCTGATACCTGATTTAAAGTCTGAATCTGTTATCAAAGAACATCTCAAGGTTCTGTACCCACAATAATGATTCCATCTGTTTTTCCTTGTAAAAGGCCAGCCAGGGCAGGTAGGGTGCCTATCTGATTTAGCATGTCAACTCTGCTTTAAGTAATTTATAGTGAAATCAAAATATCATTCCATATGCAAAAATCAAATATATCTTTCTTAGGAAAGGAGCAGTAGGTATGACTACTATCAGCATAGCGGTGTCATCCTGCTCACCTTCACAAGACCTCTCATAATGGAGGAATAGGCAGTCTGAGCAATAGTGATGCCAAAACTGCAACCTGAAAAACTTAAAGCTCAGCAGAGTTAGTAACAGACACCATCGATGGAGACTACACTACACCACTAAGTAAGAGACAAACAATGCAAGGATTGTGTTCAAAAAATTAAAGTGGGTATGCAGACATTCAACAAGGACACCATGATTTAGAAATTCAAATATAGCTGAAAGATTCACATAGAACAAAATCAAATATAACCACTGGTCATTCAAAATAAAGAGGTCATACATGAATGTATTTCAAGAAAATTGGTATCACATTTTTGCCACCTTATCAGATAATCACTTGTTTACTCCCTTTACTCGTCACAGATATCTGAACTATGAAACTCAGTCCCCCTCTTACCAAAGTAAAGAAACCGGCCTATAACTCTTCCAGCATAAGTTGTCATCTTGATAAGACAACTTTTATTACTTCTTTAACACATATAGACATTTATCTTACAATTATTCTACCTCATCTAGCCAACCTTACCTTTCCTGCTTCTCCTCAGAACTGGCATAACTGTGAATTGATCTCATTCAGTTTCTTTGTACAAATACACATGCACACATGTAAACACATATGTATATATCTACAACTATATAACTATATGTATGTATGTGTGCGTGTGCGTGTGTGTGTGTGTGTGTGTGTGTGGGTATGTGTGTGTGCGCGTGTGAGTGCATTTTTGTCATTGTAACAGATCATATATTGTGATTTTCTTCTCTCCTATTCTAATGCAAACTAATCAGCTATGTATTGATTATTATATCTGATTGTTTTATAATTTATCTAGCTTCCTCTGATAAAACCATGTCATGCTCTGTTTCATTTTATTAATGTAATGGAGATTTTCTGTCTGGGACTTTGCAGGGAAGGGGTTGCTAACTCAATATGACTATCTTAGTAAACAAACATAAAATATAAAAAATAAAGAAATACATTAAAATAAAATAAACACAAAAAGTTTTCAGTGCTGTTTTGAAACTGAAACCAGCTCTGCTCGACAGGGGCACAGGAAAATAATTTCCTTGGGTGGCGAAAGCCAGGGTACATTTTTGGCTATAACAAAACCACAGCAAACCAAACATCAAATCTTCAGAAATACACCAAAATTAAGCAGTCAGAGCGTGAGACAAAGAGAAGCAACTTTAATCCATCTGTCCTGGTACCTCGGCAGTTCGCCTTCAATGGAACAAATTTACAGACATATACATTCTCTTTTATATATTCATCAATTAAATAATTAATCAATCAGTTCATCAAATATTTTAACCCTATCAACACTATAACATATACAAACTTTTAAATGCTCATTTTCTTTATCAAAATAGTGAATACTAAATATGATTCCTAATATTACGCAATATAATATAATATAATATAATATGAATGATTCATGTCATTTTAATTTTCACAATTTTTACATATAACATTAATACTAATTTGCACACTCAGAAAATATGATTTGATTTAAATACATTCAAGTTACAATAAGATTCAAAAATTGCAGAACACTGCTAAATTTCACCCACTATCCAAATTCATCCCAACAGGAAATAATGTATGATACCCTAAAATCATCATCTGCTCTAACCTATTCAGTGCAGTTTTGAAATTGCTTGTATAAAAATGGGGTCTGACAAATACACTAAATACAAAACCCTCACTATTGCCATTATGCATATTAACAAAGTGAGTAGCTACTGGACTCTCCATATTACCCCTCCTAATGTCACTCAAGTGCTCCAAAAAATTGCAGAACACTAATAAATTTCACTAACAAATTTCACCCACTATCCAAATTCATCCCAACAGGAAATAATGTGTGATACCCTAAAATCATCCTCTGCTCTAACCTATTCAGTGCAGTTTTAAAATTGCTTGTATGAAAATGGGGTCTGGCAAGTACACTAAATACAAAACCCTCACTATTGCCATTATGCATGTTAACAAAATGAGTAGCTACTGGGCTCTCCATATTACCCCTCCTAATGTCACTCAAGTGCTCCAAAATGCGCACCTTAACCTTCCTACTTGTTTGACCAATGTACCAAACAGGCGTGCTACAATCACACCCCAAAATGTACACTACACCAGAAGACAAACAATCAAACCTTTCAAATGCCAAATATTACCTTCCATTTATTTTTGCTCCATGCATATTTTTGATTTTATCACAAACTGAAGAGTGGCCACAACGATACATCCCAACATTAGTATTAGCTGAAGGTTCCAATTTCCTATTTAATATTTCTTTTAAGTTAGAATACCTTTTGTAAGAAAAGGTAATATGCTTAGGAAAAAGAGAACCAATCGCAGAATCTTCACACACAACATGCCATAATCCTCTGATAATCTTTTCCAAAGTATCAGAAAAAATAGAATATCTAGATACAAAAAATATCCTATCCATAGTGGATGTAATCACAGATTGATTACAACTCTGGTGTCTATTCCTCCTTATAGTGTCAGTCCTACACAATCTCTGTTTTATGTCTAAAAGTTGGTTACGTTCATATCCTCTAGACAAAAGTCTATCCATAGTTTCATCACAGACCTTTTCCCACAAATTTTTATCTGAGGTATTTCTCAAAATCCTTTTAACTTCCCCTTCAGGTAAAGCTCTAATTAAATGAAGAGGATGCATGCTGCTTGCATACAAAAATTGTTAACCGCTGTTGGCTTCCTAAATGGTTTGTATTGAACCAAACCATCTGTTCCTACGTAAAATTCCACATCCAAGAAGGTAATGTTGGATGATGACCTATGTGCGACAAATTTTAACCCATGATGATTTTGATTTAAATCTTCCATGAACTGTGTAAACAAAGATATCTCACCCCTACATATAAAAATTAAATCATCAATACAGCGTCTATAAAACATAACATTATTCACAAAAAAAGAAGTCTGAAACATAAATTCTTTCTCAAACTCTCCCATGTATATCACTGCATAAGTGGGTGCAAAAGCTGCACCCATTGCAGTTCCTTTTACCTGCAAAAAGAAATCTTTCTTCCACATAAAATAATTATGCGTCAAACTAAACTCTAACAAACTTAACAAAAACACAGTTCGTGGCCCTTCTCCCATCATCTTCTGCATAGCCTCTAGACCCCATCTTATATTAATATTAGTATATAATGATGTAACATCAATTGTTACCCAATAATAATCTTCCTTCCATTTTAACCCTCGTAGGGCTAAACACACATCTTGAGTGTTCCTCACATGGGAACAAACTTTTGGAAGAAATTTTTTAAAATGGGAATCCAGAAATACGTTAACCCTTTCCACATAGGAGCCAATGCCTGATATGATGGGTCTACCTGGTGGATTAACGATGCTTTTATGAATCTTTGGAATGATGTAAATGTATGGATGACGGGGTTCCCCTACTGATAGTTTTTTCACATCCTTTCCAGTAAAGAAACCCAACCTTTCTCCTCTTTCCAACAGTTCACTTAATTCTTCAGAATATAATTGCAAAGGGTTATTATTCAGTTTCACATAGGTATCTTCCACTAACGAACCACTCACAATATTCTCATATTTTTCTGTATCCATCACAACCCAATTACCCCCTTTATCAGCTGGTCTAATGGTGACTTTATCCAGTTTGGTTCTTAACAATTTCAGGGCCAACCACTCATCTTTACTCAAATTAAAAGCCTTGTCCTTCATACAAAAAATCTTGTATGCCTGCTCAAGTTTGGAGAGTAAGACATGCTCAAAAGCATTTATGGCCTGTGATTTCTTAGGAGGGATAAAATTGCTATCACCTGGAAAACAGGGCACATCAATATGCCCATAACCTCCCCCAAAAGTTTCCTCAATACTACTATGATCTTCTGTGAATGATTCAGTTACATGTGGACCTTCATCTCCATCTGACATTGATCCATCATAATCATATATGCTCAAATTCAACAAAACATCATCTAGCAATGCTTGATTTTCAGTTACAAGACATTTTTCTTGCTCAGAAAAATGGACCCTTAAATTTAATTTGCGAACAAAGCTTTTAACATCCATCATTAAGTCTGCCAATGAGGGTAACCTAGTGGGTATGAACTTTGTACCCTTTGACAAAACCTTCAGCATGTCATCAGATATAGATAAATTAGAGAGGTTGAGCACATTCAGACCCTTGTCCCCTAGAGAATCATCAGTATTAGCAATATTTTCAGTGTCTTCACCAACATTCCCAATAACATGCTCCAAACAAAATTCAGAACCTATGTTAACATCAGACATTAACATAGCACCATTATCACTACCTATGTGAACTGCACTGTCTGGTTCCAAAGCGAGAACAACATTTTGAATGTTTTCAAAAACAGTTCCAGTAGCATTTTCAAAACAACCAAAACTAACATTACTATTGTGCATAGAATTAACATCATTAACATCATTAACAAAAAAACTTTTTGTAACAGTCCCCATTCCTAAATCAACACCAACACTATGCTTCACATGATTAGATGAACAAACAATGTTATTTTCAAAAAGAACAGTTCCATCATGTTTTTTCAAAACTGCTCCACAGTCAACGCTAAACGGAACACAAAACTCATCGTCTGATGGCGTCTTATCTTCCACAGCGCACTGACAGTCTGATTTTAGTTTTTTAAATGGCTTAAAGCTGATGCATGACTTGTCTTGTACATTTTTGGCTAGGCTTATATAGGCCCTAGGGCTAATAGCCTAGTACCCTCCTATATACCTATGAATCAATCAGGATTCACAAGACAATGATATAATAGGAATAAAATCATTCTGTAATCTGCTTTCTTAATTACCTTCTTCATATTGGCATTGGGCAGTATTTTTACAGATTAGCAGTACCTAATAAAAACTTTTTCAGCACAGGTGTAACCACAGGTTATTTAAAGAAATTGGAACTATACTTGTATGGGGAGTAAGGATCTCCTGGCATGCAGTTGTAAGCTTTATAGTACAAGAATTCATTTCACAGAAAGTTGGATGGACTTGAGATAGTCAGAATCTAGCCAACAAAATTTAGGAGGCTCCTATGTCTGATCTCTGTTATGGTGAGTAGTACCACAAGATGAAATGAAAATCATATCTTTCTAAACTTATTTGCGGATAATTATGGAGGATACTCATACTGAATACAAGAAAAATGTATTTAGATGGGCAGACGTGTCAGGCTCCAAAGACTGCATATATCATGTGAAATTCTGATGGGATGTTTTGATGCAGCAGACATCTCTGTACAAGAACATTGATTGCTTTTTTCCTTAAGATATCTGAGTGGTATGCCATATAATGTACATCCAATGTAAGTTTATCAAACTAAAAGCTAGCATTTCTCCATGTGCACTACAACATATATCTTATTTACTGCATCTCTGGAAAATTTCAAACACACCACTGCTTAACCTTTTTTGTCAACAGCATAATCATGCCTGGTGGCTCCACTGTCTTCATCCAACTGGCCCGTTTGTTCCAAGGATCTTGGAGCTATATATTCCCAGATGGATGATAGCCCTACAGCCCATTTGTTCTCATCCTGGAATGCTAATCAGTCCTTCTGTCTATTCTACAGCAGAAATAGGGTGGGGGAAAATGGTGGGCCAGCCTGTTGGTCGGGTGGTGACCTACCATCTTTCATCTGAAAGCACCTATTCTATACCTCATTCACTCCTTTGAGTCCATTGCCACTGACCCCAAACAGAATCATAGCTCTGCACTCTGGATTCCCTTACCTTCTACTGGCACTAAATGCCAGCATGGTGCATTTTCATCTTGGCCTAAACTTCAGTGGATACGGCCTATTGCTCTCACTTGTAGTTACCCTTGTGGCAATGGCCACTCACTCTTTTCTTCCCTGGCAAGCTCCTACAAGCCCCTGAGCTACTACAAAAAAACTTGTGTCTCCTGCAATGTAGTCAGGCCTGTATTTCTCTACACCATGGAGCTAGCCAACCAACTAAAGAAGTGCAGATGTCACTAAAATATTAGGAAAACATACCAGGGGCTCATGACCATTAACACTGAGTCTAGCTCTGTGATACCTAGGGGTGGATCCCTGACTGCAACCCAGGTGACCAGGGTTTGATTGGCAGCCATGGCAATAAAGGAAACAAGCAGTGAGAAGGAAGATGGATGGGGTGAGGAAGACTGGGAGGCAAACAATGATTTGCAGTTTCCCTGGTGGAGACCTGTAAAAATGCCACTTGGGCTTTGATGGAAGGGCAGGGCTTCTTGGAAGAAACATTCCATATGGAGGTGAGAAGATGCCTCTCTCTCTTTTGTACTTTGGCAAATGAGTGCTAGGAATAGGGCTATAACAATATAAAAAAAAAACTTCAAACCATCCCTCACAATGGTTTAAGTGATGGCCTCTCCCACTTGACCCTTGCCCTGTAGTTGGGAAATGAATGGACATGTTGTCCAGGAAAACAAAACAAAAAAAAATACCTCGATCTACTTGAAACTAGCTCCATAAGGAGATTAGGTCACTAATTATGGATGTTTTCTAAATCTCTATATTGAACTATTTAAGTAGTAGATGCCTCAGAGTTATGGTTAGCTT
The DNA here is from genome assembly GCF_019279795.1 of Protopterus annectens. NCBI lineage: Eukaryota > Metazoa > Chordata > Ceratodontiformes > Protopteridae > Protopterus > Protopterus annectens. The sequence goes on along the minus strand of NC_056736.1, from coordinate 119,888,759 downwards.
GTTTGGTGCACTGGGAAATGTTTGGATTTTGACACCACCCAGACCAAAGCTGAAGAGAAAAACAACTACAGCATTGTGAACTGCTTGTCTTGTAAAATCAGAAAATCAATAAACGCAGCAGCTACAAAGCCAAGAAAAGAAATGATATAACCATTAAATATACCCTACAATGCAATGTTTATCTATACCTCTCAACTTCGTTGCACAATAATCAGGGACAATGTCAAAAATAATGGGGACAAAAGCGCAAAATATGAGGCAAGTTTTAAATATTACTTTAATTTACTCAGAAAGTTAATGGAGCAACAGGTTTTACATAAGCATGCATTTTTCTGAAGAATCATCATCATCTTCTTTGGCTGTTCCCATTAGGGGTCGCCACAGCGGATCATCTGTTTCCATTTCTTCCTGTCCTCTGCATCGTGCCATGTCACACCAACCTCCTGCATGTCCTCTCTCACCACATCCATAAACCTTATCTTAGGCCTTCCTCTTTTCCTGTTACCTGGTAGCTTCATCCTTAGCATCTTTTTCCCAAAATACTCAGCATCCCTCCGCAGCACATGTCCAAACCAACGTAATCTTGCCTCTCTGGCTTTGTCTCCAAACCTTCCAACCTGGGCTGTCCCTCTAATATACTTATTCCTAATCCTGTCCACTGTCATCACACCCAGTGCAAATCTTAACATCTTTAACTCTGCCACATACAGCTCTAACTCCTGCCTTTTTGTCAATGCCACTGTCTCCAACCCATATAACATAGCTGGTCTTACTACCCTCTTGTAGACCTACCCTTTCACTCTTACTGGTACTCGTCTGTCACAAATCATTCCTGACACTCTTCTCCACCCACTCCATCCTGCCTGTACTCTCTTCTTCACCTCTCTTCCACACTCACCATTACTCTGAACTATTGATCCCAAGTATTTAAACCCATCTACCTTCACCACCTCTAGTCTAATGTTTAGCATTATTGACTGACCTAGTCCTCATTGATTTATCAGAAAATTAAACATTTTACAAGGGACAATGCAAAAATACGAGGCAAAATTAGGACATTGTGTAAAACTGGTGACAGCTGAAAAGCATGCATATTTCTAATGTGTAATTCATGTCTTACACACAAGCTGTACAATGCTGCTTATTGTTCAGTTGCATCAGTAATTGTTTATCAGTTTGAGCAGATACAGCATAATGACAAATGTACTCCTATTTTTATCTGCTGAAATATTCAGTAAGCATCTGTCATACAATGTTGAAAAATAATCCACAGGATTCAATAAACTCCATGTAGGCTTCAGGTGGAGCCTACACAGAGTTTACATGTTTGTGTGGCACATATCTATAGGGTACAGTACTGACTGTACAGTGAAAATGTCTTATCTGTGACTGTCACACAAGGTAACATAACAATGAGGAGGATGTCTGTGTGAGATAAGCATCCTTGCTTGAATAATGCAAAAGGCATCTATTAGAAATCTGACATGCAAATGGGGTATGGTGCATATTGTGCAGCTGTGCAAACTGATACGCCTGGATATGAGTATACGCTCAGCAGAGGTCTCCAGAAATGTAACCACAGGTCAAGGATCATGGAAAACATTATAAGAACCAATCACAATAATGGACAAATCAGAATAATACCGCCAGTAATCCTATGCCTCTGACAACATACGTGTTGTGGAGTGATAAGAGATGAGCCTGCACACACACACTTGAACAACTATTATGATACATCCACACTCTGTCAGGGTGACCACACGCACTGTCCTTGTGCTGTAATATCTGCAGGATGTGTTAGGAGGGGCACTGCTATACATGTATATGACAGTATGGTCAATACAGACTAGATGCCTTGTACGTATGGCATATATAAGTGGCACAATCCACAGTTTCACAAATAATATACATTCCATTAATGTTGTCAGATACCTATATGTGTAGTGTCTGCATAAGCAGAACAGGTAGCACACATGCACCTGGTGTTATAACTTGATTGGTATTCCACACCATCAGCTAGTCATGCATATTCCACAGAAAAAAAATACCTAGGTATGGCCAATAAGCTGTGTGACAGCACATTGTGACAAAGGTGTTACACTTCAATTACACATCACTGGAAGATGTGTAGGGAGGTACATAAAGAAGGATGCATTGAACAAAGTTATTGGTGTGAAGAAGTCAGGGAACCATAAAGGTGTTACGGCCTCTGACATGCATATCCTTCACATACTCAGTACTTGTGTTACATTCAAGGGAGTAGTCAGCACTGTGACCACATGCTGGTGGATGTACCACTTACATTCTACTTGAGGACATGGGTCCCATACCTATTGGTCTGGTTATAGGGTATAATGTCCACATTATGCTTGAATGGTGTATTTGTTTCCTGATTCAACAAATCCCTCCATGTTTCTTGTCAATGTAGGTGTTGTCATGGCTGTGGCAGCAGTTTGTGGTATGTGTTGATGTTGTCTTTATTATACTAGTTTCATAGTTGGAGTCAATGATTGCCCACAGTCTGTAGTCCTTTTGGCAGCTGTTTGGACACAGCATGTGTATGTCATCTGTGATGTTCATCACTTAACTAATGAGCAGAGAAAGGGAGTAGCAGGCATCCCTGATGTACCAAGCGAATCACTGGACGTGAGATATAGGTCACATCATACATTTCAACATGGTGAGATGCCACGTATGTCATACACTGGTCTGCCCATTTGGTGACATAGCTGTTTATTGCCATATATAACAGTGTTGCTTGAACACCTCAGTGTGGATTTGTGTGAAATGCCTTGACCTGGTCAAGTTCCATAAGATGATACTGTTGTCCTTATGCATGACCTTGATGACACTTTGAGGACATCTATGAGATGTAACAGACTTGATATAGCATTAACAACTCACACAAGTCTGTTGCACACACTTGTAATATTACTAGTGTACATGTAGAAAAGGTCCATGATGACATGTTGGTCAACCTCACAGTCGAGGAGAATCAGGATGTATCTTTATATGCATGCATCAGGTACTGCCCCCCAGCTTAGATGGATGCATATTGATGCACACCCTAGTATGGGAACATAGGCCATGTGGAGGGTGTGTTGAACTGTGCATTCAACCATATCAGAAGGATGTATGTGCTGAGTCACACTATAGGTGATCTGTGATGTTGTCACAGCCCATTGGTTCCATGTGATAGGCCTGGATGAAGGTAAGACAGTGCATACTGCCTACTGTGATCTGGTCTAAGGTTCTGACACAATCACACACAAAAGTATCATTGAGAAAACCTCCAAACTGACAATTAACCCTTACATCAGTTGCTGCATAACCACTTGGCTCACTGATAAAATGCATCATGTGAAAGTTGATGAATCAACCTGTACCAGTAGAGCTAGCACTATTGGCAAACCCCAGGGATCTGTGCTTGATCCGGCAAAGTTTGAAGTCTATTTCTCAATAGTTCAGGCTAAAATATATGGCCTTTGGCATACCAAGTTTGCTGATTCTTGCATATTGTGTGCAATCATTGAGTCCACCAATGGTAATAACATAGTACAGGAGGAGCTAACACACACAACTGAATGTTGACAAAGGCACATAATTTACAAATAAATGCAGAAATACATGTTTGTGATGTTGTCTATCTGAAAACTGGAATTCCATGTTAATCACAGCATTGACAACAGTTCTGCTATGCAGAAATCCAGTAATGCAAGCACTGGGAATACATGTAGATAGCAATCCTAACTTTGATCACCAAGTGAACACACTGGTATTGAAAACCTATGTTGTGCACATCATAAGGCATGCCATCATATTGAGATCTTAGGACTGTATGGCAGCACTGTAGTCAAACCTCATCACAACACTAATAGAGTATAATGATCTCTTTTTCATGTACCTCACCAGACACATGTAGCAGCTGGAGAGACTACAGGGCTTTCTCAACAAGATAACCCAAGGGCTACAGACCATGCCATGATGTATGTGTATAGATTAGCAGCCATGACACTGTAATCTTTATTTTATAGTATGAAGTGACTTCTGCCTGGCCTCCAGGCCAATCTCTGACCCTGCCTTGGTGAGAGTACTGCATATCCAAAAATCTGATATAGCTGATGACATCAGCAGTGTCTGTTGAGGAGAATATAGCAGTGTTCCACATGCTGGTGTAAATTGGTCTCTGTAATGTCAAGTAACATCTCACATACATACATACATACACTCACACACACACACACACACACACACACACACACACACACACACACACACACACACACACACACAGTTGACTGGAGTGAGAATAGAACCCCTGCCTAAGTACACAGAAAACAGAATGCAATACTTTATACAAGTACAACTGCACACGTCTGCCTTTTACAAGACTGCAGATGAACTTATAGTAGATTATATCAGCAGGCCATATGGGCTGCATAAAATGGGTGTGTAGGCATTTGCAAGCATCAATATACTGTCGATCCTTGGTATTGGAGCAGTAACTGTGGGATACACACTTCTGTTCTTCTGTGTAGAGACAGACACACCCAGTTTACTGCAGTGAGAACAGAACCCCTATCAATCCAAGCACACAAACTACAGAACTCAGTACTTTAGGTAAGCACCATGGCACAAGCTTGACTTCTATATGGCTGCAGGTCAACTTACAGTGGATGACATCAGCATTGCATGTTGCAGCAAAGCAGTTGGGAGGTCTGCATGAAATGGATTTCTAGGCATGTGCAAGTATCAAATACTGTCAATTCATGGAATTTGAGTGGTAACTGCAAGATACACACACACACACACACACACACACACACACACACACACACACACACACACACACACACACACACACACACCACTGACTGCAGTGAAAACAAAACATCTATCTTTCCAAGTACACAGACTACAGAACTCAGTACTTTACGAAAGTGCCACAGCACAAGTCTGACTTTTACCAGGCTGCGGCTCAACTTACAGTGGATGTCATCAGCAGTGTATGTTGGAGAGAAGATGTTGGGAGTTCTATATGAAATGATGTGTAGGCATGTGCAAGCATCAAAATACTGTCAATCCATGGGATTGAAGTTGTAACTGTAGGATACACACTTCGACTCTTCTAGTTAGACACACACACACACACACACACACACACACACACACACACACACACACACACACACACACACACACACACACACACATCCAGTTGACTGCAGTGTGAAGAAAATCCCTACCTAAGTACACAGACTACAGAACACAGTATGTTATGTCAGTGCCATGGCGCAACTCTGAATTTTACAAGATTGCAGGTGAAATTATAATAGATGACATCAGCAGGTTATGTAGGAGAAAAATTGTTGAGAGACCTGCATAGGCTCATAGCTTCACATGTGCATAGCAGGCTACAAGCCTAATGACCCTACAGTGTTTAGAAGCCTAGCTATGTAAAAACACATTTAGTCTTATTGAGCATAGTTGGATGGTTGTTGTTAGCAAAGCAGTTTTGTGACCAGCACCAACTGCCCTGTCCATGAGGGACATAGGTACCACCCCAGAGGTGACTTTACAATCACCCAACCAGTCGTCAAGGTTGTGCTTGAACAGGGTCATTGAGGAGCACTGACTCACATGCAGTGGGAGCCTGTTACAGAGGAGTGTTAGTCGTTGGGTGATATATTTGTCTCCCCAGCATGTTCTCTTTATGTCACAGGCTAGGTTGAGAACCCTGGGCCAAATTATTGTTGTCCCATTTGATTTGCAGATGTGCAGCATTTCCAGATTTCCAGTAGGGCAGCAACTGAGACTGCTATGTAGGGCAAGCATAGGTCACATCTCAGCAGCCTGCATGACACTGAGTACACTGACAGGTCTTTCAGTTTTTTCATATATGCCATGTTTGGAGGCCCTGGAGTCTCACTGGCATAACCCTGTGTTTTTCAATTGCTGAAGGTATCTGGTGAGGTACAGCCAAAAGGGAGCATTGTACTCAATCAATGGTCTGATAAGGGTAGAGTACAGCAGAGATATGACCACCCAGGTCTTGGATGTGATGTCCTTTTGTATGATGTGGGCAATGCAGAATGTGTGTGTCGCCACTATGGACACATAGCGATGAAAGTGTAGATTGCTATCAACATGTGTTCTTAAGTCTCACAACACTATGTTTGAGCTTAGAAGGGTGCCATGTATATCATAATTAACAAGGGTATTTCATTGCAAAAAGGGACAATGATTGTATGCTTTAAGGTTTAGTCCGTGAGTTTGACACCAATCATTTGCGTGTGGCTGCCCCTTCTGTAATATGTTACCATCAACATATTAGTGGTTCCAGTTATGAGTCATCTGCAAACTTGGTAAACCTCAGGCCATCTACCATTGCCTGTGCTTCAGAGAAGTAGTTTGCAAACAGCTGAGGGCCCAGCACAGATCCTTGTGGTATTCTAACAGTAATTGGCTAAGGGTGGAAGTGCAGTCCCCAACTTTGTATGTGTATATCTTCTGTTGTTATGCCAGTTGCCTATCCCTGTACTACTGTATGGCTTAATTCCAACAAGGGAGGTCTTTGCTATGACAAATGAATGGGGGATAATGTCAAAGGCTTTGAGATAAGTCAACATAGGCAGTATGTCCTGTTATCCCTCATCCAGGTCAGTGGGATCAGTATCCAAGAAGTTCACAAGGCTTGATATGCAAGATCTACCCTTGACAAAAATAAAATGGGTAGGGCCAAATGTGTTAAGTTCACTTATATCTGTGTGGATATGATCCATGTTGTTTCCTTCCCTAGCCATGCAGATAAATCTTTTTACACATATGGGTCAATAGTCGCAGTTCTACATGTTACCAGATTGATGTGCATTGCATAGCACACATGATATTACATTCTATATTGTGGTTGATATATGTACGGAAAAAGTACCAAGACACCAAAGGTTGCAGTACTGGGAGGGGGTGACAACAGATGGATGTATTGTAAATATGTAACATATTGTTAGATGAAGCCCTCACCTTGTAATGTTTACACATGTAATTTCATATTATACACAGGAAATGGACAGTAAACACCAGTAATACAGCATACTATGGAAATGTCCATAGCATGGGGAGCAGTTGGTTTGTGCAACAGTTAGTAAAGTGCATACGCATGTGCGATACATGTTTGCATGTAGGTAAGCGGTGCACAAATGTAAGCCACGTTGCTAAAGTCTGACAGTTAATATTGAGTCTATGAAATCCACATGCTGTTTAACTGACTCTGTGGCAGCGCATGTTAATACATTGTTACATTCCTTATTGGGGCCAGATGGTACTGGGGTTAGAATATAGCTGTAGCTAAGACATTTAAATACATTGCCACCATATCTAATAATTTTAAATAGATGTAAGTACATTACCTCTTTTTCTCATTGTTGCATGTTGGGTGTGCGATGCGCACCTTCACACAAAAATGGATTAAAGAGCTGAAATGGGTAGATAGTACAGTGGTGAAATGGGGAGCAAGCAGAGGGAAGAATAAAGGGAAAGCAGGGCAGAAATATGAAGGAGAGAGCTAGGAAAGAACTATAGCTATCCATTTCTTTAACAGTGTAAACTGAACATATGTGGAAAATATTAACTGAATTTGGACTGTCACCTCCAGAGAGAGGGGTAACTACAACACAATCATGTTGTATAGCCAACTGGATGGAATCAAGTGTGTCAAGAAAACAAGTGTGTGAAATGGAGAGCTATGTATGGGACAATTTTTTTGTGTGACAGGTGCCCATTTTTATTTTGAAGAGAGAGAGAGAGATATAGTGGAATGTTGAGAAAGGGATGTAAGAATGTCTGCAACAGGTAAGCTGGGTAGGTGAGGAAGCAATTGCAGACAGGCAAGACAAGACAAGAGGCAGGGATGGTGATGGACACAAATGTTTGGGTGTCACCATGATTTGGGTGAGGGTGGGGTCAATCCGAACTCATGGTTGTCAAGCTAGGTGACAATGAGAATTGAGTCCTCACCCACTGGAATGTCATCACTGTCACCTCACTCCATCACTGGCTGAGGTGCTTGATATCTCCTTCTTCTCTTCCTGGTACTACATAAAATGAGGGAGAGCAACCTTTCCAGCTGGTGTAGGTGTGTACCAACAGTGTGGCACACAACCCTATGCACCAGCCCTGGCAAATCGGAGCAGGGAATAAAATCACCACTTCTGCCACTGCCCCCAGAGGGAACCACTGGACTAATCTCTGTGGATGGACTACCTGAGGGGGCAGGTAGTGCAGGGGCAGCAGAGACAGTGCTGCCAGGTTGGTTCCCATACATGCTGGGCAACAGTCCTGTTGCCGGTGGAGTGGAGGCAGGCAGATCCTGTGGGGCAGGCCTATCTTGCTGTGCTGTGAAGCATTTATGTGATGTGGTACACATGGATGACATAGACACATTTTGATGACAAGTAATAAAATTAAACAAAATAAAATACAAATCAAATAAAATAAAAATGAATTTTACAATAAAATAAAATAACATAAAATAAAATAAAAAATATTAATAAAATAAAATAAAAATTAACAGCACAAAAATTATTTATTACAAATAATAGGAAATAAAATAAAATAAAATAAAAAAGAGAGATAAGGGTTGGGGTGAGAGAAAAAAAAGAGATAAGATTAGTACCTTCATATGTGACATACAATGCATTAATACAATTATGTTGTTGTTGTTGTCTTTCGGCTTTTCCCGGTTAGGGATCGCCACAGCGGAACTCCGGTCCACTAGTGATTTGCAGTAGATTTTCACGGTGCCGAGTTGCCAGCTCGACACCCAATCTTTAACGAAGGCACACCCATTCATGCATGTCTTTCGGAACACCACTCGACCCGCAATTATGTGAGTCTGTAATCTTAACTTTTACATTTAAGACTACCACCTCCTAACAGATGCACATTATACTACAGAATGCAGCAAGTATTCTTTAATATGTGCAAATATTGCACACTTGCATGTTCCAATTATACAGATTACAGTTTACAGCAGGGCATTTGTGTCACTGGCATAGATGTTTTAATTTAAATTTAAATATTATCGAAGGATTAACAGTATTGTATAGTTGGGAAGTGTGGTATTTGAACCCGTAATGTTTGACTAAAGTCTAATATTGTACTCTTGGTTTCTGCTACAGACTAATGCATGCATGCTTGCTTTTACAGTTGAGATATGTATGTTCATTTTAAAACAACTCTATAAAATATCAAAAAAGGCTATCTTTAAAGTTTAATGCTAGAATAACAATACTCTTTTGCTGCATACATACCACATGCTTCCCTCAACCTCGCCAGTCTAGCCCCATGGGTTCAGACATTGACCTCACAATCACAGGCAGCTGTGGAAAAAACAGAACAGAATACCATTATGAATACCAGTCCTTCCTATATTCAGCTTTTAAGTCTTACAAGTACTCTCTGTAGTTAATACTTACACAGGTATGGGATGTCAACAGTCCTAACTTCTCTGATCCAACGGTTGAGAGTATCCCAATTTCTGCTCCACGGATCATTGCAATGATGCCTACATTGGTTACTAGTGTGCAGGATACCGGTGGCACTGGCTACAGCCCGGTCGAAACTATCCCAAGCTTCTGACTTATACTGAGAGCCAGAAGATTCCGCTTGCAGAAGCCTAGCACTGTGGCTCTTAACTAGGAGTCTAATAAAAATCTTGGACTCCTGGACACCCCATCTCTGTGCTCCAAACTTGACACCTTCCCCACAAATGCTTGCCATGTCTGCCATGGATCTAAAGCAATGGAGACTGATGCTTTCCCACCAATTCCAGTTATCGTGTTTACTGGGAGTGTACACACTGTTTGAAACTGTTGCGCTCATCTTATCATTGTGCAGACATGGTGCTCAGCAGTGCTCACCCCCAAGCGCAGCATTTGCGTGATGGTAAGTGGAGTGCAACAGTGGCAAGCAGTGAGGCATTACATAATTTCAGTTGCAATTTCAAGGTTATTGGCTGTACAGACAGTTGTGTATGTATGTTAGGCAAATGTGAAGGTCATGTGAGTTCAGCTAGAAGAAATATACCTACAGGAACATAGTACACAATACACCCACAGTCATACATGTGATAATAAATGTGATAATACATAAATATATACATAAATAACTGACATAATACTTTTGTGTCAGCCCTCATACATATACAGTAATTCATATCAGCTCCACTATGTCAAGTGTTATAAGTGAAAGTGACTATAATACAAAGTGGAACAGCAGTAAAAAGTGTATGGAATATGCTGCTGCCAAACCCAGGACCATGTCTATGACAGTCCTACACTTAACACCTGTGGCCACAAGAAGGTTCAGAAAACATTTGTCTACATTGCAGTTCATTGCTATAAACTGCAATGTCACAGCAGTAAAACAAAGGTTGCACAAACTGTACTAGAACCCAGTACCAACTGTATTCCAGCCGTACACTTATATCTGCTGCCACAGGACTAGTTACATGATATTCCACATGGCTATGTAGATTTGTGTGATGCCCAATAGTATTAACTGAATGCATCTGGTTTCTATTTTTGACTTTCTGGGTCCTGCCTGCTTCCTGGGTGAGCCAATTGTCCAGTATGCACACTGCTGCATTTCGCGCAAATGAGACAAACACAGACAAACCTGGCATTATTTTTTTCTGGTCCCCATGTTTGCACTAAGTAGTGCATCACATAAACACTGTCCCACAAAAAAAAGAAAGAAAGTAAAAAAAAAGAAAAGAAAAAAAAAAAAAGAAAAAAGGGATAGGTAGTTTAAATGAGAAAAAGCAATCTATGAGCACGTGAGATGCTTCTACATAGGTCTGGATTTCAACTCACACTCCAATGCATCTTCAGAACACAGGATAAGTGCCTTATTCCTCTTGGCCACACAGTCTGCTTTGCAGCAATGAACTGAACTCAATCTGCACACAACCAACTGCAACAGCATCTACAGTGATATCAAACCATACAAATGATATTTGCATATTTATTAGTTTTGAATGTAGTGCACCTAGTGATCGCACAACCTCTCATGATTATCACTTGCAAATATACAGTTCTATCTTACATTTCTGTATTTGTTGTCCAGTCTTCATGTATTTGAGCAGTAAGCTGAGACGTGCAGTGTGCATGCCTTTCTATATCATTGGCCTTAAAATGTGTGAGGATATAAAGTGTAAATAATATCATACACAGTTGCCAACAAATGAAGGGCAGACTGAATGTCAAGGAACACAACCTGTGACTTGTGTGCTGCTTACTTACATTTCCAACCTTACATCTACCACTTTGTAGAACTAACCTGACACACCTAGTTGAAGTAAGGGAGCCTGCAATGCTGTTGTGTTTTCCTTCTCCCAACCACTAATCATTCACAATTGCAGTTGATAAAAAACAAATACTGAGGGAGTGCCTACACTATATTTATATCTCCTATATGGATCTAAGTACTTAGGATTTAGCAATTCTAATGAGTTCACTCCTCATTTGCATCTTCACTGTGCTAATAGCCCTAAATGTACACCATATAAAAAGACAACTGTGTAGCTTGGCAAACTGATGGTGAGGAGACTTGTTTATGTTGGGTAGACTGCAGAAATGCTATTTCTTTAGGATATATCTGTACAGAGGAGTACTGAACTTCAGAAGGTATGCTTCCTTTTTGGCAGCTACGTACTGCATATGCTGGAGTATATTTAAGAAAATTTTGAAGCAAAGGCTTTTACACTTTTATCTGCATGCATCAGTTAGAAGTGTACTGATGGCATTGGGATGTTTGCCAAGCCATTTCAGAGGCATACATGATTACCAATACATGAAACTGGAATGCTGTGTAATAAATATATACAAATGTTTCAAGGACAGTTCCTTTGATAGCACTTTAAGCAGTTCAAAGATAGTTTGTTAGCAAAATCTGTTCTTGAGGTGGGTGGAAAAGTGAGTTAATGTTATGGTACAAACACAGGTACATTGTTCTTTTGGGGTGGGGGAACAAAGGTGAGTTAATGTTATGGCACAAAAAAGGATATGTGGCTCTTGTTACTCTCCTTGTTTTGCATCCTTGCTGTTGTTCATATTTCACAACTCTAGACTGTTTTATGTTTCTCCAGTGGGTAATACTGAGTGGATACCTTTTTTGTGTGTTTTGTAAACCATTATTTTTTAGTTATGTGATACTTATCTGTATTATCCTTCTATTGTCTTTTAGGACACCTATGAGTATGCCACACAAGTGTGTCCATCCTCAGAGACCCCACTTCATCGATGCTGAGAACCAGGTTATTGTGAATGCCTTTAGGCAACATGGTGCTTTTCTGCTGGAAAGGGGATGAGGAGATATGGTAGGCTGCAAATATGGCACCTGATAGTAGCTGATGTGAATGCAGTGGGTGGCTATGGCAGGATATATGAGCAAGTGTGCACAAGGCTACTGACATGGTCACATCTACATGGAGGAGAGCAGCTGCAGTGGGCCATGATCAGAGGGTTAATAGAGGAGGGGCTGCTAGGGAACCACCACTAATACCCAATGAAGAGTTGCTGGCCAATATTAGGGATCTAGACAGCTCCCAGGAGAGTGCAGTCCAGCATGTGGTGGATGTCATAGCAACAGTTTCAGAGACAGCAAGCATGTCACAGAATGAGCTTCCAGGTAAGCTTTGGTATCTGAACAGTTGAAAACTGTTATATAGTAAAACAACTGAAATCAAGAATTTACTTCTGTGTCATATCTCTTTTTTTGGGGGGTTGGGTTGAAGATTGTTATGGTTATTAGCTTAGGTTGCAGTTATCAGCTACGTTCTTGTTGAAAGTATAGTTAATGGACATATAAAGGGGTAAAAGTATTACCCCCTGTGTGACTGTTAATTATGATGATGTGGTTCTTACCTCCTGCTTAATTTCTTCTGGTCTGGAATATAGAGAAGAATGTCATCTGCAGATACTAAGCCAAACATTTCTATGTCAGTACTGCTGAGCAATTTAAAGAAATATTTCAGTGTGTATTGATGTCAGGCCTGTTGTATGTATTGCTGTATGGTCTGCAGTAGTGGCAGCACTGTTACTTTGTTAGCATATATCGCACTATGGTAGTGTATGTTTTAATGTAGTCACGTGTTTGTTGCTTTTTCACAGGTGATCATGACTGTGGGACTGTGGGCCCTCTGCCACCTGATGTCAGTGTATCAGCAGACTCTGATGATCGTGGCCAAACTGAAGCACAGTTGGGGGTACATAATTTGAATCTGACACTGAGGTAGACATACAGCCATGCCATGCAATTCCATGGGACAAAGCCATTCCCGTGAGGCCATAGATATTGGAAAAGTGGAGACAAGACCATTGATCAGGGAAGTGTGGCTGCTGTGACTTTGGTGCCTGTTGAGCCTGACTGTAGCCAAAGTGTGGGTGAGGTGCCAAGCAGGAGGGTTGATAGGGGTACTTGGAGGGGACCTGCTGACCCTCCTCCACCTGCTGTAGGTGTCTCTTCCCGTGCCACTCAATGCATGCTTAGGGCCATTATGGAGGCACAAGAACAGTCTTATAAGTGATCCAGACAAATGCTTAGGGTTGTAGATGTCGCACAGTCTGACATGCTTGAATGCCTCCACCATTTGCCAATTGAATAGATCAGATGAATAACACATTGGAATGAGTGGTGTCTGTGATGGAATGTCTGGTGGGAGGGGAACAACATCCACATGGGCATAATTCAGCCACATAGTCTGCTGTCAGCCAACATGGCCATGCCCAATTACACTCTCATAGTGGCAGTACTTTCACTACTCCATCAGTGAGTGTGCTATCCACACCCAGACATGGCAGGCCATGGGGTCATGATCTTGGGAGTCCCTGTGAATGGATCTCATCCAGCAGACATTAGTCACATTCATAGAGCAGTACTGCATCTGAATGTGAGCATGGATGTGCCAGTGCAACTCCTGGCAGAGCCAGTTCTCGCGGTTGTGGACAACAATGATGACCTGCCACCTCTACCATTCACTGCTCATACCTGTCTGACATACCACAATGTAGAGCCGCACAGTGCCTGGCTGTGTTCATGTAGACACTCACACACCAATTTCACCTGGTGGACCCCTACAGACACACACACACACACACACACACACACACACACACACACACACACACACACACACAACAGTTACTCATTTTATTTCACTGGCCATGTGCTAGTGTATCCAACTGTCTGCCTGCTTCTCTTTCTTACACACTTACAGACCTTTTGTGTCAGCCAAGGCTTCCTGCCTCCTGATACAACACCCTGTGCAAGTGATGACAACTGCATCATATCCCTGATTTCTATCTTTTGGATTCAGGGATACATAAGCTTTGTGTCTGATGCTCAGGGTGCATAGCTAACTTAGTGCTTAGCATATCTGCACTTGTGGTGTTGAACTCTTAATTGTACATTCGACATATATTGGCCTTGGAAAGTTATACAGTTCATAGCATCAACATTTCCCAACTTTATAGTGAATGATCTTGTGAGGGTTGCGAAGTCAGGAACTGCAATTCGTATCATTACTTTCTAACTTCTCTCTTTAATAATGTTCCAGTACAAATGTATGGTGCTAATCTGAGGGCATGCAGTGATCATCAGTACTTTTGAGAGGCATGACTGTGTGAATCTTTGATGCCTGAGGCCTACTACTTAGTAATGGACACATATAAGTCATACAAGTCTCTGCTGTCACGTGTTAAGGGAATTTGTGTACAAATATCCCATATTTTACTTGCTTACCGGACTAAGTATTGAAATATAAGGATACACCACTCATTCATATTATTAAACAATACACTCCAGATTCAGGACTTACCCTGTAAATGCAGCAGTTGCCACAGTTTTAGTTCAGGGCTGACTCTGTCTGATACAAGCAGTACACAGCAAATGCATGGGGAGGTAAAGGTTGTCTGAGTTGCCTGGCATCAATGTTACTATATGTATATGAGTAACAGAAAGGTTTTAGGCCCCTAGGTGGTGAGTGAGTGTGCTATGAATTTTCTCTTAGTCAATGCAAGGACTTACTGAGCATGCCTATGTCTGCCTACACCCACAGCAGTTGGTGATTCCCCCTGTGACTCCTCATCTGCCTGTGGCTGTGGTGACCTAGGCATTGATAATGGGATGTGTGCCTCTTCCCCTTACTGATCCTGCTGAAGCTGTTTCCTCAGGATTATGTTCTGAAGCATGGTACATACTGTGCATACTATGAATATTTCTGTACATGTCCATGGACTGTACTGCAGAACTTCCCTAGATGTATCTAAGTACTGGAACCGTGACTTCAGCAGCCAAAACACATGCTCTATGATATTTCTGGTTTGAGTGTGTGCCTTATTATGGCATTCTTCCATGAGATTGTGTACATTTCTGATGGGTGTCATCAGCCACAGTTCCAGCGCATAGCCTGCATTCCCCAGTAAATGACCCTGTGGGATATCACCCCTAGCAAACATCTGGTACAGGTGGGAGAAGTGCCAGCTCTGTTAGTCATGGTAACTGCCAGGGTTGCCAGCACATGCATTCACGATGATTACCTTGGCATTGCACACAACTTGGCAGTTGATAGAGTGGTAGCCTTTCTGTTCATGTAGAGCCTACCATTGTCCTTGGATGGTGCCCTCATTTCTCTATTTGTGCAATCTATGGCACCCAATACTTCAGGGTAGTGAACTCATGCATATTTCTAGCCCTCTCCTCAGAACTATGGGGAAATATATATGTGGTCACTGGCATACTGGAGCACAGCATCCTGGAATTGGTGGGGGATCCTGGATGCTGATGCCTGTGACACCCCTCCAGCATGTCCCTTGTTGGTCTCTGAAAAATACCTATAGGTAAGATTACAAGGGCTACACATACCTTTGTGTCCACTGGGATGGGTTCCCATTGGTTGGCTCTGGATCTGAGTTGAGGAAGGTAGAGATCGCAGAGTTCCTGTAGTGTGTCCCTGTCCACCCTGTAGCGCTCTGCAATTTCCACATGTAGGTTGTGAAAAGTTAAGCAGGGCCTGAATATTCTTCTACTTCTTGGCCTAGGCCTATTGGCAGCAGCAACAGCATTGACTTCAGCCTGTTGCACATACAAATGAAATAAAGCAGCAGCAGCCCCTAACATTCTGTCGATGTAAACTCCTTTCCATGGCTGTATTCCAAAAGTTTTGGAATTCGCAGGAAAAAACAGCAAGGAGTCTATACAGATGCTTTATAGCTTGCTGAATAGCTCCACCATGTTGGATTTGTTGAATAGCATGCAGTTCAGCTTCTTATGCTGTAATTAGCATGCCACGGTGTTTACCTTGTTTGCACAGTGGTGCGAGCCTGTACACAATGCTTACTAAATCTGAATTTTGTTGCTACCATGTAGTTTTTTTTACAATCCCCCTAAGATCTTAGAAATCATGAAGCTTGCAAAATACATTCTGACATCTGCTTACCATCACTAGGCAGACACTTCAGTCATCTTATTCAGCAAGCTGAATACAGGTGGTCACTGGACAATGCTACGAAAGTGAAAAAAGTTGCTACTTCATAAAACAATTCTTTGTCTTCTTGTTGAAACATGCTTTATATGGTCCTCAGTGCTTACCATATCAGTGATGGAATACCTTGTCTGTGCTTAAAGTACTGGCTAAAACAGAGGAGCTACAGATCTCACTGGTGTCCCCCAAAATACATAGCTGTTTCACAGCTGGCACAGTTCAAGTATCTTACACAATGATCTCCTTTTTTATTTTATTTTCATTTCATATAAATATAATTTTTCCCCCTATTAATGGTACTCTTCATTTAATCAAATGAAAGTGATCTGCTTTGTTAGTTTAATCAAAGCAGTATCATAACTGCTGATATAAAATAAATGCTACATCTGTAGTGGTTAAGTTGGAGTTTAAGATTGTCAGGAGCTAAAAATGTACTTTCATAAATATAACAGCAGGTATTAAGAAGTGTATTAGTTACTAAAGTAGTAAAGGGAAATATCCACTTAGACTTTTTTTCCCAGAAATTATACAACATCCTAAGAAGACTCAAAACCCATAACAGAAAACAGACAAGCAAATAAATGCCAGCAGCTAAGTAAATATGGATTACAGGATAAATAAATGGCTCTGTACAGAGTACAAGAAACCATGTTGGCCTGTTCTATTCATAATACTGGCAGGTGCACGATTCATTGACAAATGTCATGTCTATCACATATGCCACCAAAGGACATGTGCAGTGCAGTGATCTCCGACCTCACTGTAGAGGTCATGCTAGCAAATAAAAGAGTGCTTAAAAATGTATAAGATACACCCCACACTGATCAACTACATTACAGTGACCATGAAACAGTGGCAGACCACTTTGCAATTAAGCCATGATAAAGGACAAATTGTTATCCCAGGGATAAAAATTCAAAGGGCGATATTCCAGGGTGACTCTATGTCACTGTTACTATTCTGCCTTGCCCTTAATCCATTCAGCTATTTACTCAACAGCTTAGGCCATGGCTATAATCTGGCTCCTAGAAAACAACAGCGTAAAGACTTCTCGCCTTCTCTTTGTCGATGATTTCAAACTGTATAGCTCATCAGATGAGGAACTGAAAGTACAACAGCAGGTTGTCAAAACTTTTTCAGATGATATAAGAATGTCATTTGGTCTTGATAAATGTGCAAAAGCAACCTTTAAAGTAGGAAAACTGCAATGCCAGGAAAGCATCTGTTTGGGACAAGAATCTGATATAAAAGAACTTGAGCAAGAAGGAGTGTATAAATATTTGTGAATTTATGAATGATCAACAATAAAACACTGACAAATGTGAATAAAACTTAGTAAGGAATACTTTAGAATATTTAAATTAATCCTGAAAACAGCACTGACATCTAGGAACAAAATCCAAGCTATAAACCAATTTGCTCTTCCTGTCCAATCTTACAGTTTTGTAGTGATTGACTGGCCCCAAAAAGTGTTGGATAGATTAGATAGGAAAACAAGAAGGATGCTTCATGCTCACCAAATGATTTATAAAAATCAGTGCATGCCAAGATTATATATTCCCCATTCCGAAGGAGGGATGGGCCTCCTTGAAAATGATTACTGTACACATCTGCAATTGTGGGACTCCACACATATCTGTTGACCTCACAAGACCCAAACACAGTGAAAGTTTTGAAACATGAGGAGAATAAACCTAAGATGACTTCTATGCTTAATCTAGCAGTAGCTTATCGGCATCAAGCAGGAATGGAAATCAAACCAGAAGTAGATAAAAATCAGGCAGCAACTGAATGTGCCAAAAAACAAAAGAAAGAATATAAGGTGAAGGATCAGGTGAGAAGGCAAGAAATTTGGAAAAAGCATAAATTTAGTTGCGAGTATAGAAAACTTCTGGAAGAACCTCATGTTGATCAGGAACGAACACAGGAATGGTTAAGGAGAGACGGATTCAAACCAAGAGGTGAAAGGTTAATATTGGCGGCCCAAGATAGTGGGATGCATACACGTTGGTTTATAAAGTCCATTGAACATGTGGGAGAAACAGACTAATGTAGGTTTCTTAAACCAAATTGGAAACAGTTGCATACCTCGTTGCTGGTTGCAATATACTAATAGCAGAAGGACTGTATACTGAAAGGCATAATAATGTGGTGAGACTGTTGCTCTGGGGATTGTGCAAATATTATGGTATTGAAGTGGCTAAAAAAAACTGGAAACATGAGCGACTAAGCATCATAGAAAATGAAGAAATCTACATCACATGGGATCATCCATTACCATTCAAAAGATAGATGATAGAAAACCAGATATAGTGGTCCAAGAAAAGAAGACAAGCGTAGCATTGATCATTGAAATTGCCACACCCAGTGACTACAGTGCCATGCATACAGAGAAACACAAAGTCATAAAATAACAGGATCTGCAGGCAGAAATGAGAGCAATGTGGAAGAAAGATACCCAGACATTTCCAATAGTAGTAGGAGTAATGTGTCTTATAAAAAAGAATTTACAGTCATATTTGGATATGTTACCAATACATGTAACTCCACACGAACTGCAGAAGGAATCATTACTGGGCACATTGCGGGTGCTGCAAAAAGCACTACTGGCTGACATCAAAGATTGAAACAATACTAATTTCCTGACCTTTAATCGTACTTTGACTTAGGAATGGGGTCCATTTCCATTAAGGTATTAGAAACCCAAAAGACTTGGAGAAATTAAAAAAGAGCAAATGCAGTGTGCAGTCAGGGGTTTCCATGCTGAAGTATTATAGGAGACAGCCATGAAGGCCAGGTAGGCTACAAAAGAAGGTACACTTTGTGCCCCTAGGCTAAATTATTCAGGACATGCAGTAATGCAACTCAGTTACAGTTAAGATGCAGCCTGTGTGCCCAAGATGTATATGGTACCCAAGGCAATTACACATACAGTACAGTACAAGGGTGACAAAGCAAGGCAGAATGCATTCCTGCTGCATATATGGTGCATGCTCACAGTAAGGGAGTATTTGTGACCATTACATGTAAAATGTTGTGTATACCAGGACAACCGCAGAACATATAGCAATTGTAGCCAAGGCATCCTGTGCTGTAATTCTCTGTGTACAACTCTAAAGCATAAGAAAATAAATTGTGTTGTAAGCTTTGAAGGTGAAATGGGAAGGACAGTGCTTCAATGTTCTGTCCTGGTTGCATTCTGTGATGCACATCAGTGTCTTGCTATGGTTTATATTAACACTGGAACATGAAAAAGGGCAGACAGTACACAACAGCATGTTGGTTCAATAAAAGTCCGGTTATGTAATGACAGTATCTGCAGTGACTTATGACTGGATTTTTCATTTTAAAGACCCCAACCAGAAAGCCTGCCCTCCAAGTCAGCTCTCAAGCATTCAAAGAGTTTACTGAAACTCTAAATACATATAGAAAAACATATAATCAAACATAACACCCATACGGTGAAAATTAAACATACTGGTTTCGGCTATGAGCCTTTGTCAGTGCAATAAAGAATACATGATAGAATCAATTATATACTGTTCCCAAAAGCCCGATTGGTTATTATAAATGCTCATTAAGGCCTGAAGCAAATAAAGCTCCTAACTTAAAAATCAACATTCATTCTTCATAATTTAACATAGCATGCCATCCAGCTTTCTCTTTATTATAAACACATCGTTTATCAATAATAATAATAATAAATGAAAATCTTGCAGAGGTATATTTAAGGATGTGTTTGTATAGAGCATTTGTGACTTTAGCACATCTAATGTCACTCAAATGCTCAGATATTTTTACCTTAAAGGACCATGATATTTGCCCCACATAAAAGGCTGAACATGTACATGTTGCCAAATATACCAGTCAATCAGTATTGCAATTGCCATATATCAAAATATCAAAAACAGATGAACTATTTAACCAGTATTTAAGAGAGATATAAATGAGTTTTTACATTTAGCATTTAAGGAAGGTATTATTCCTAAGGAAGTAGTACATCATCTTACAGTGTTAAATCTTACCAGACAGATATTTTGTATGTTGCCTAAAATTCATAAAAATATTGAGAGGCCTCCTGGTAGACCAATTGTTTCAGGAAGGGGGCCATTAACTGAATCCTTTTCTGCCTATTTGACTAAGTATTTAAAACTTTTATTGAAATGTGTGCGTTCACACATTCGGGACACCACTTAATTTTTGAACATCATAGATGACATGCAAATTGAGGCTGGTTGGTTGTTATGTATGTTGGATGTGTCTGCTTTATACACCGACATCCCTCATTGAGTAAGCCTTTTGGCACTGGAATATTGGTTGGTGTGCGCATCTTTATATAGCCTGGTTCTAATACATTTTTATTGTGTTTAACTGAGCATATTCTCATGAAAAATGTATTTTATTTTGATAATCCGCACTATTTACAGTTAAAAGGGACTGCCATGAGGGCCTCATTTGCGCCCATATACGCAGATCTTTTCATGAGCTATGTGGAGGAACAACTGCTATATGATGTGTCCCATAATGTTTTCTTGAGTTCTATGGATATCTGGCATCAATATTTGTGTGACTACAGGTTGGCATGGTCATGGTGATGACGTTGTTTACTTACAAGAATGTACTGAATATTTAAATAAGAACAAGTGGGGTATCCATTTTACTGTAAATTATCATTCTAAGGTTATTACTTTTTTGAATGTACAATTTACGGTAATGGCGGATGGTACTCTACAAAGTCTGGTGTCTAGAAAATATCCACAATTGAACATGTTATTGCATGCCACCAGCTGTCATCCAAAACATATGATCAATAATATTCCTAAGTCTCAATTATTGAGGCTTAAAAGAATATGTTCGTCAAGGAGGCAAGCAGCTGCAGTTGCCCATAACCAAATGGTTACCATGGGAGGGCCTGCTAGGGAAGCACCCAATGAAGAGTTCCTGGCAAATATACAAGATCCTGACAGCTCAGAGGAGAGTGAAGCACATCATGTGCTGGGTGTGGGCACTGCACCTTCCAAGACATTAAACACTACCCAGGAAGAGCTTCCAGGAAGGCTCTGTTATTGGAACAGTTGAATACTGTTGTATAGTAAAACAATTGAAATGAATGCTAATGCTGTGTCACATGTCTTTTTTTGGGTGGGGTTGGAAGATTGCTACAGTTCTAAGCTTAGTTTGGAGTTGTCAGTGACATTCTTGTTGAGAGTAAAGTTAATGCACATATAAAGAATAAATGTATCACATCCTGTGTTACTATTAAATGTGGCAATGTTGTCCTTACCTCTTGCTTAACTTCTGCCAGGACCATAAGGACTCCAGTGGCATATGCCTCCTGCAGATGGTAAGCCAAATAATTTTATGTCAGTACTGCAGATCAATTTAATGAAATATCATAGTGTGTCATCTTAGACCTGTTGTTTGTATTGCTGTGCTGTCTGTAATAGTGGCAGCATTGTTAGTTTGTTAGCATATATTGCACTATAGTAGTAGGCATAGTTGGAGAGTGCACAGGTTAAATCTGTCACAGAGGTTTACATACAGCCATTCCCTTAATTTCAGTAGGACACAACCAGTAGGCCTACGCCTACCCAGTCCACTGAGTCCACAGATATTGGACAGGTGGAGGGCAAGGACATTGATCAGGGAAGTGTGGTTACTGCAGCTTTAGTGCCTGTTGACTCTGGCCAATGCCAAAGTGTGGGTGAGGTGCCACAGAAGAGGATTGATAGGGGTGCTCAGAGGAAGCCTGCTGTCCCTCCTCCACCTGGTGCAGGTGTCACTTCCTGTGTCACTCAACAGATGTTTAGGGCCATCATGGAAGCACAGGCACTTTCCCATAGGTGTTCCACACAAATGCTCAGGGTTGTGGTTGTGGTACAGTCTGACATGCATGACCACCTCCAACATGTTGCTGATTCACTGGATTGGATGAATGACATGTTGAAATGAAGGGTGTTTGAGATGGACTGAGGGGTGTCTGTGATGGAATGAGCAGTGTCTGTGATGGAACATCTGGGGGGGGGGTGGCACTCTCATGGACATAGGTCAGCCACATCATCTGCTGCCAGCCAATGTGGCCATACAGATCACTCTTCTAGAGTGCCAATACTTCCACTGTTCCATCACTGAGTGTGCTATCCACACCCAGACATGACAAGCTATGGGGTCATGGTCCTGGGTTTCCCTGTGAAGGGAGATCATCCTACAGATATTAGTCATGTCATCTGACCATGGGTATGGATGTTCCAGTGCAACTCCTGGCAGAGCCAGTTCTCATGGTAGGGGACGACAATGATGAACTGCCAACATTGCCCTGCATGGCTCACACCTGTCCGACAGACCATGAAGTAGAGATAGCAGAGACCTTGGCTGTGTTCATGCACACACTCAGACACCGATTTCACCTACAGGACCTGAACACACACACACACACACACACACACACACACACATACACACACATACACGTGTGCTCACACAGTTGACTGCAATGAGAATAGAACTCATACCTATCTAAGTACAAAGCCTACAGAACACACACTCTACATAATAGAAACATGGCAGCACAACTCTGACTTTTGCAAGACTGCAGCTAAACTTATAGTACATGACATCATCAGGCCATGGGTGAGACAAGATGTTGGCAGGCATGCATAGGTTCATAGTTTCATAGGTTCATACAAGACTACTACCATAATGGCCCTAGGTTCACATGTTCATAAGAAGTTATTGGGCTAATGGCCCTAGAGCCTTTTCAACCTAACCATGTTGTACCAGTGCTCTCTTATAGACTAAGATATGTAGTCAATATTTGTGAATCCATGATCACCACTGATTGGACTTGTCTAAAAGTGACATAGGTAAAAGTCCCAGTATAAATTTACAATTTCCCTTACAATTGCCCAAGTTAAGTTTAAATAGGGTCATTGAGGAATTGAGAGTTTATTTCATAGCAGTGTCAATCTCTGGGAGACACATTGGCTCTCCAGCATGTCCTGTTGATGTCACAGACTAGGTTAAGGTCCCCTACAATGAGTGTGTCTTGTTAGATTTGATTTAAAGAGGTGCAGCATTTCCATTAAGACAGGCTTTGACATGGCTCTGTAGGCCAAGCACAAGTTACCTCTCAGCAGTCTTTATGATAAAGAGTACAGTGATAGGACCTTCAGTCTGCCCATGTAGGTCATGTGTTGAAATCCCACGATTTTCTGGGAGAGAAACCTCTTAGGTCTCTCCAGCTGCTGCAGTTGTCTGGTAAGGTACCTGCAAAAGGGAGCATTGTATTCTATTATTGGTCTGATCATAGGATCATAGGATCACAGGGGCTAATGGGCCCAGGGCCCTTACAAACCTAGCCAAGTTCAACCTGTGTTCCCAAGGGTGTGTGGTTCAAGCAGACACTAAAATCAGCACCTATTGCCCCTGTCCAAGAAGAACATAGGTGGAACCCCTGGGGTGAATTTTTGGTTAAATATCCAATGATACAAATTACACTTAAATAGGGCTTTGTTTAACATGAATAGGAAGATTGTTCCAAAGGTGGGGTAACCTATGGGAGACAAATCTGTCTCTCCAGCAAGTTCTATTGATGTCACATAAAGGTTAAGGTCCTTTGAGTAAATGACCCATGTGCCATTTGACTTGCAAATGTGCAGCATTTCCATTAAAGCTGGGTCCAAGATTGCTCCATATGCAAGGTACCGGTCACCTCTGAGCAGTCTGTATGACACAAAGTAAAGTAACAATGATTTCAGTCTGTAGTTCTTGAAGACCCTGAACTTTCTTTGTAAGAAACCTTTGTAATCTCTCCAGTTGCTGCAGGTGTTTGGAAAGGAACATACCAAAGGGACCATTGTACTCTATTATTGGCCTGATAAGAGAAGAGAATGGGGGTTATAACCTCTTTTTTTCTGGAGGCAATGCCCTTGCTTATGAGATGAGCAATATAAAATGTCTTTCTTACCCCTGTGGAGGCATGGTGATCGAAGTTAAGGTTGCTGTCAACCTGTGTGCCCAGATCTCTCAGCACTGACTGTGTGCTTAGGGTATTGCTGTTGATGTGGTAATCTGCAGGAATATCACCCTTGTGGAAGGGGATGATAATGCTTTTTTCTGCATTGAGTTTAAGACCATGACATCAGTCATTAGTCTGAGTAAGACCATCTTGCAGGATGTTGATATCCCTAGGGTTTCAAGGATTGCTCACAGTTTGCAGTTAATGATGAGAGATGAGTACAGTGCATTGATAACATCCTTAGTCTTGCATGCTATGCCCTTACTTATGACGTGTGCAACATAAAAGCCTACCTTACCACTATGGGCTTAATGATCAAAGATGAGGTCAGTATTAATCTGCATTCCCAAATCTCTCAGCATTGTTTTGGAAAATATAATAATAGTGTAATCTGCAGGGTCTTCTCCTTTGCTGACTGGGATAATAGTGCATTTTCTTGTGTTAACTTTAAGCATGTGGCTTATGCAACAATCATTTATGTATGTCACTCCATTTTGTAGTATGTTGACATTGTTTGGGGATTCAATGCTTCCATACAGTTTGCAGTCATCAGCAAACTTAGTGAGCCATAGGCCATCTGTTATCACCTAAATTTCTGAGAAATACATTCCAAACAGTAGCAGGCCCAGCACAGACCCTTGTGGAACACCACTGGTAACAGGTCTGTTGGGAGAGGTGAAATCCCGAACTATGACTGTATGTGTTCTGTTGGTCAGACAGTTGCCTACCCATCTAATGACGTATGGGTTAATCCCCAGCTGGTGAATTTCTCAATGATGCCTGAGTGGGGGATTGTGTCAAAGGCCTTGGCCAAGTTGAGTTAGCCAGTATGTACTTATTTACCTTCATCCAAGGCTTTGTTGACAGTCTTGAAGAATTCCATTAGGTTTAAAAGGCATAAACTGCCCTTAACAATGAGAAAATGGGTTGGCTCCAGAGTATGAAGGTCATTAATGTCCTTGTTGATAAGGTCCAAGATGATTCTCTGCATGGCCCTACAGACAAGGTTGATCAGGCTTATGTGTCTATAGTTCCCTGGGTCAGTTGATGGACCCGCTCTGTGCAAGGGGATTACAATTGCTGATTTTCACTCTGCTGGAGCAAAGCCAGTACTTACAATGTGGTTGATGAGAGTACCAAGTGGTTCCACTAACTCTTGCTTTACAACATTTAGTAAGCAGTCTAGGATGTTATTAAGTGTTTTTGGTCTTGGCCAGTGCAGCTATGACCTGTTCTTTGTAATTAATAGGTAGAGAACTGGTGGCGGGTATAGTTTGGGGTATGATTGGGGGAGACAGTGGTATGAACTTTTTGACAAATCTGTCTGATAACAGGTTAGAGATGTCCTCAAGTTCAGTATGTCCAGTATGAATTTGATGCAAAGCTGGGCCTTCTTTACATTACATAAATTGTTAAAGAATGCCTTGTGATTATCCTTAGCTAAGGATGCTAATTTATTTTCATAATTAGCTTTAGAGGGCTTAACAAGATGCCTAATTAGCATGTTCAAGCTATGGAGAGTGTTCATCTGCTGAGACTATTACCTCTAATTCCTGGACATCAGTTTCTTCCTCTTGTATAATCTATTTATGCTAGATGTTCACCAGAGTGGCTAGTTTTTTTGTGAGCAAGTTTGGATGGTACAGCTAAGTCTATACACTTGTAAAAGTGTTTATATGAGGCATTAGTGTACACCTCTGTAGAGGAGTCTTTATTGTCAGTGGTGTCAGGAGTTTTTAAACTATTTATGCCATCTCTTAGGAGGCTATAGTTGCTTTAAAGAAACATTTCAATCTTTTGTATCATGAGGGGGAGTCAAGTATGATTGTTACATTGAACGTGACTGATTTATGATCAGACCTAACCAGGGATGGCCTCACACATTGGGTGGTGCAGCGATCTCCCATGTTGTTGATTACTAGCTCAAAGACATTTGAAACCATTGTGGGGGTGTGGACTAACTGTTCCAGAGCATTTGTGTTTACAAAGTGAATGAACCTTAGGGCGAGCATATTTGAGCTCATATATGTATTCCAGTTGATGGAAGGATAGTTAATGTTGCCCATGCTTAGGGTGTTTGGCTGTATTATGAGTGAGTCAAGTAGGTCCAGGAATGGACTGCATGGATTTCATGGTTCATGTTGGTGGACTTGAACCTAACAATGATGTTGGGGGGGGTCTTTCCTACAGTTAGTTGGACTTGGAGTAATTGTAGGGAGTCATACTGCTTAACCAGTCTTGAGAGTATTAGTCTCTTATGAAGATGGATATCCCGCTTCCTTTGGTACTTTCACATCCATTTTGTGGCCTGAACTTGTGGAAGGCATTATAGTTTTTCATGGCCAGAGTACACTCTGCAGCTCTAAATCATGTCTCTGTGACACTACAAACATTGACATCTTCCCAAGTAAGTAGTGTCTCCATTTAGTGTAGTTTCTGATTTGGACTCATTGCATTAAGCAGCATAACCCTGAGTATGTCTTTTGTGGATAGGTTTACATTATACATTTTCTTCTTATGACATTGACTAAAAAAGCCACTCTGTGGGAGGCTAGTACCTTTGCCAGTAACTGAAAGACAACAGGTAACAGATGAAGATGATCCCTGGCAAAGCA
Source organism: Protopterus annectens (assembly GCF_019279795.1). Taxonomy (NCBI): domain Eukaryota; kingdom Metazoa; phylum Chordata; order Ceratodontiformes; family Protopteridae; genus Protopterus; species Protopterus annectens. The sequence goes on along the minus strand of NC_056736.1, from coordinate 119,861,587 downwards.
GCATGGTTTGTTAACTATAGCATCGAAGGCTGACAAATACTGAATCTCCCTGGATTTACATCAGTTTATAAGCCAATTGTTGAAGTTGATAATTCTTTTGTTTGTACTGAGACATTATCCTGGGTAAAGGTGAAATACTGCTTATGGCCACGGACATACCTGTTTGGGACACATTATCTGAGAGCTCAGTCATATCTCTCTTCATATAGTCAAGTGAGGTATGTTTGAAGTCAGTTACTCCAACATGGAGTACAACAGAGGTGTAACTTTGCTTGTTGTTGAGACACTTGATTGTGGGCATGACTTTGCAGATCCTGGCACCTTTCTGTGACTTTCTTCTTATACAGCCTGGTGAGGAGGACATCTGTGTATCTCACTGTGAATTCTCCTACGACCAAGACATTGGTTTCAGGTATTTTGCCTTAAGGCCTTAATGGATGACACAATGATACATTTGTTTTTATGCATTGTGGGTCCATTGGGACTGTAATGTGTGCAGAAGGTTTGCATTTCTGAGGTCTATGCTCTTTTGGGCATGACTTTGCAGATCCTGGCACGTTTCTGTGACTTTCTTCTTATACAGCCTGGTGTGGAGGACATCTGTGTATCTCACTGTGAATTCTCCTATGACCAAAACATTGGTTTCAGGTATTTTGCCTTAAGGCCTTAATGGATGACAAAATGATACATTTGTTTTTTATGCATTGTGGGTCCATTGGGACTGTAATGTGTGCAGAAGGTTTGCATTTCTGAGGTCTATGCTCTTTTGGTAAGGGTCTGATAACTACCTCTGCATATGTGGGATTATGTGTTGCACACTTGGTGTGCTGAGCAGGTGAAGTGTGTTTGTGTGCTGACAACCTGTTTGATATCTGGTTTGTTGTTACCTGAGAGATAGAGCATTTATTCTAGATTCATTGTATATTTGCATCTGTTACATGTATTTGTAATTTTATGAGTACATGTTTGTCAGTATACATGAGGCAATTAAAGCTTAGGTCTTTAAAAACACAAGTACCCTTAGGATCATAGGATCATAGCAGGTTATTAGGCTACTGGCCCCGAGGCCCTTATTAGCCTAGCCGATAAATTAGTCCATGTTCCCACAAGTCAATACCCTTATTAAGCATATTTAGATGGTCGTTGTTAGCAGAGCGATTTTGTGAGCAGCAGCAACTGGGCATGTCTATGAGGGACATAGGTGCCACCACAGAGGTGACTTTACAATCACCCAACCAGTAGGATGCAATTAAACAAGGTCAGTGAGGAGCACTGCTTCACACACAGAGAGAGATCATTATAGGGGAGTGTGAATTGTTGCGGAATATATCTGTCTCCCCAGCATGTTCTGTTTATGTCACAGGCTAGGCTGAGAATCCTGGGGCAAATTATAATTGTCCCATTTGAATTGCAAATGTCCATCATTTCCAGAAGATCAGAGTATGAGATGCAGGGCAGTCATAGGTCACCTCTCAGCAGCCTACAATGATACTGAGTACGGTGACAGGTATATCAGTCTTTCCATGTATGCCATGTTTATAGACCTGGGAGTCTCCCAGGCACAACTCTATGTTCTCTCCAATTGCTGCAGGTGTTTGGTAAGCTACAGAGAGATATGAGTATTGCACTCCATTATTGGTGTGATAATGGTATAGTAGAGCAGAGGTATGACTACCCTGGTCTTGGATGTGATGTCCATAAGTATGATTTGCTTAATGCAGAATGTGTGTGTCTCACCACTATGGACACATACTAATGAAAGTGTAGATTGCTATGAACATGTGTGCTCAAGTCTCACAACACTGTGTTTGAGATGAGAGGGGTACTACATATATCATAATTAGCAGGGGTACTTCATTGCCAAAGGGGACAATGAGGCATTGTTTGCTGTAAGGCTCAGTCTGTGAGTTTGATACAAATCATTTGTTTCTGTCAGCCCCTTCTGTAATATGTTACCATCATTGGGGCAATCTATTTGACTGTGTCCAATTAACAGTCATCTGCAGACATAGAAAACACAGGACACCTACCATTGCCTGCACTTCAGGAAAGTAGTTAACACTCAGCTGAGGGTCAAGCACAGATCCTTGGTGTATTCCATTGGTAAGTGGCTGTTGGGGGAGTGCAGTCCCCAACTTTGGGAGTGTATGTTCTGTTGGTGAGGCAGTTGGCTATCCACTTAGCACTGTATGGCTTAGTTCCCAGATGGGACATTTTTACTATGATACATGAATGGGGGATATTGTCAAAGGGCTTGGATAACTGAACATATATAGTTTGTCCTGTTATCTGTAATCCAGGTCTTCGGGGTCAATATCAAAGAAGTCCATTATGTTCAATAGGCAAGGACCTGACAAACACAATATGGGTCGACTCAAGTATGTTGAAGGTCACCTATGTCCCTGTGGATAAGGTACATCCTGATCCCTTCCCTAGCCTTACAGATAAAGCTTGTTAGGCTTATGGGTCAATACGTGTAGTTCTGCATGTTACCAGATTGATGTGCATTGCATATCACACCACATTTCATATTACTTTCTGTCGTGTAGGTGATATATGTGTGGAAAAGGTACTGAGACACTAGGGTTACAGTGATGGGGGAGCAACACATGGCTGTATTGTAAATATGTGACATAGTGTGAGATAGAGCATTCATTGTTTAATGTTTCCACATGTAATGTCATGTCATACACAAGAAATGGGCAGTAATACTTAATAATATGAATGTCATGCAACTAGCCCTGTGGCAGTGGGTGTTAAGTGTAGTGCTGGAGTCCAGATGGTCTGGTGTTCTAGTACAGGGTGTGCAAAGTTTGTTTTACTGTTGTGACATTGCAGTTTATAGCAATGAACTGCAACATAGACAAGTGTTTTTCAACCTTTTTGTGGCAAGAGGTGTAAGTATAGCACTCCTATACACATTGTCCTGAGTTTGAATGCAGCATATCCCCATACACTTTTAATGTTGTTCCACTTCCCATTATACTCACTCTCAGTTATAACACTTGACATATAGTATAGTTGATACTAATTTTTATATGTATGAGAGCTGAGATACTAATATTGTGTCAGTTATTTACTTATTTATTCATCTATGTAATGCCTATTCATTGTTAAATGTATGATTGTGAGTATAGTGTGTACTATGTTTCTGCAAGCATATTTCTTCTATCTGGAGTGGCATGGCCTTCACAGTTGAGTAAGACACTTACACAACTGCTTGTACATCAAATAACTTTAAAACTGCATTGCTTGCCACTACTGCACACCATTTAACATAGTGCACTGCACCCCAGAGTACCATGTTTGCACTTGGTGTGCAGTGGGCACCATTTTATATAGTGTGCACATTCATAGTAAATGCGATAATGGGAAATTGGTGGTAAACCATCAGTTTCCATTGCTCTTGATCTGTAGTAGATATGCCAAGCGTTCATGGAGATTGGCAAGGATGAGGGAGGCATGTGGTACGTATGCAGAAGACAAGCACTGTTTTTGCACCATTAAAAGTTAAAGATAGCTTGCTTGGTATTTTATATAGTTGTATCAAATTGAGCATGCATATATCAACTGTAAAAGCAAGTATGCATGCATTAGTCTGTAGGAAAGATAGCTTATTTGGTATTTTATACAGTTGTATCAAATTGGACATGCATATTCAAACTGTGGGTTCAAATACCACACTTCCCAATGATACAATAAATGTTAATTCTTCAATTATGTATAACTTAAAGGTTTAAAGTAAAAGTTCTATAGCAGTGGCACACATGCCTTGCTGTAAACTGTAATCTGGATAATTGGAATACGCATATGTGAAATATATGCACATGTAAAAGAGGACTTGCTGCAATCTGTAGTATAGTGAGCATGTGTTAGGAGCTGCTAGTCTTAAAACTAATAAGTTATCTGTTATGCAGTATTAGTCTTAAGAGTAAGGGTTTAGATAACTGAGTCAAATAATTGTATTAATGCATTATATGTTACATATAAAGGTACTAATCATATCTTTTTTCTCTCACCACAACCCTTATCTCTTTTTATTTATTTATTTTTTTTGTTGTTTTATTTCATTATGTGTTGTCAAAATGTGTACATGTCATCCATGCGTACCACATCATGAAATGCACCACAGCACAGCAGGGTAGGCCTACCCACAGGATCCACCTGCCTTCACTCTACTGGCCATAGCACCATTGCCAAGCATGTCTGGGATCCCAGCTGGCAGCACCACATCTGTTGCCCCTGCACTACCTGCTCACTCAGCTAGTTCTGCTCCAGAGGGTTTTGTGCCTCACTGTCGGTGCATGTCTATGGGGCTGCTATCCTTTATATTATGTAGGACCAGGAGGAGGAGAAGGAGACATCGAGCTCTCCAGCCAGTGGCAGAATGAGATGACAGTGATAACAGTCCTGTGGGTGAGGACTCCATTCTCACTGAACCAGCTTGACATCAATGGTTCCTGAATGTCACCACCCTCACCCCATTTATGGTGTCCACCGATCTATTGTGTCCATCATCATCCCTGTGTCTTGTCTTGTCTGTCTGCAGTTGCTTCCTCACGTACCCAACGTACTAGATCCAGACATACTTATGTCCCTTCCCCAACATTCTTCTCTCTGTATAAAAAATATCCTCACCTGTCCCACAAAAAAAAAAAATCGTCCTATACACAGCTATCCATTTTGCACATGCATCTTCTTGACACACTTGATTCGGTCCAGTTAGCTATACAACATGATTATGTTGCAGTCACAGTACAATAATATGAAAGAACTTAAAAGTGTTAGATTCAGTTGTATTTGAACTCAGTACCATCTGGCCACAAAAAGGAAAGCATCGTTGAATGTAGTTCATTAACACCTACTGCCACAGGCTCAGTTTAACAGGTATATTCTACAGACTGAATACCAGCTATCAGACATTAGCAATGTTGGAGAAGCAATGGCTCCCTTCACTTTTTGGGCTCCATATTTGTGCAGAGGTGCCAATAGACTCAATGACAGAATGCACATTGTCAAAGTTAGGGACTGCACCTCCATCACTAGCATACTTACTAGTAGAATACCACAAAGATCTGTGATGGGCCCTTAAATGTTTGTGAAATACTTCCATGAAGCACAGACAACAGTACATGACATTTGGTTTACCAAGTCTGCAAATGACTGTTAATGGGATGCACTCATATAGAATCCCCCAGTGATGGTAACATATTACAGTAGGAGCTGACACAGACTGATGATTGGTGAAAAACTCATGGACTGAACTTTAAGCATACAGTGACTCTTTGTCATCTTTGTCAATGAAGTACCCCTGCTAATTATGATGTACATAACCCCCCCCCCCAAGCTTAAACACAGTGTTATGAGACTTGGGAACACATGTGGATAGCAATCTACACTTTCATCACTATTTGCCCATAGTGGTGAGACACACAATCTGCATTGCAGACATCATACATGTGGACATCACATCCAAGACCTCTATACTTATCACACCAATAATGGAGTACAATGCTTACATCTCTCTGTAGCTCACCAGGCACCTGAAGGAACTGGAGAAAGCAAAATGTTGCACCTGGGAAACTCCCAAACCTACAAACATGACATACATGGAAAGACTGACATACTCGTCACTGTACTCGGTATCATGCAAGCTGCTGAGAGATGACCTATGGCTGCCCTGAAGAGCAGTCTCAGACCCTGACTTTCTGGAAATGATGGACATCTGCAATTCAAATGGGACAACTATAATTTTCCACTGGGTTCTCCACCTAGCCTGTGACATAAACAGAACATGCTGGGGAGACAGATATATCCCACAGTGATTCACACTCCTTTATAATAGGCTCCCCCTGCATGTGAAGCAGTGCTCCTCAATGACCCTGTTCAACAGCACACTTGACTACTGGTTGGGTGATTGTAAAGTCACATCTGGTCTGGCAGCTATGTCCAATGGACAGGGCCTGTTGGTGCTGCTCACAAGCACAGTCTGCTAAAAATGACCATCCAACTATGCTGAATAAGGGTACATGTGATTTTACACAGCTGCACTTCTAAACACCCTAGTGCTATTAGGCTAGTAGCCTCCTATGAACCTATGAAGCTATGTGCCTATGCAGGCCTCAAAACCTGCTGTCCCCCACATGGCCTGCTGATGTAATCTACTATAAGTTCACATACACTCTTGTATAAATCAGACTTGTGCTGTGGTACATGCAACTACTGTGTTTTGTAGTCTGTGTACTTAGAAAGGTATGGGGTTCGATTCTCACTGCAGTCAAGTGTGTGCATGTGTGAGTGAACTATTGCTTGACATTACAGAGAGCATTTTACTTCAGAATGAAGGACACTGTCATCTTCTCCTCAACAGACACTGCTGATGTAAACAACTATAAAGTGTTGTCTGACACACTCCAAGTTGGACTTGACCCATGGTTCTTGAATAAAGTAGTATTTTCTATAGTCTGCGTATTAGATAGGTAGGAGTTATATTCTCATTCCAGTCAAGTTTGTGTGTCTGTGTGCATGTGAGCTGTTGCATGACATTATGGAGAGCATTTTATACCAGCATGTGGGACACTGTCATCTTCTCCTCAACAGAAACTGCTGATGTCATCAGCTATATCACATTTTTGGATATGCAGTACTCACACTTGGCAGGGTCAGGGACTGGTCTAGGGGGCCAAACAGAAGTCACCTCATCATATACACTAAAGCTTACAGTAATAATGCTTTCAATCTATCCACATATATCATGGCATGGTGTGTATGCCCTGTGTTATCTTGCTGAGAAAGCCTTTTGGTTTCTACAGTTGCTATATGTGTTTGGTGAGGTACATGTAAAAATGCACATTATACTCTATTAGTTCTGTAATAAGGTTTGACTACAGACCTGTCATACAATCATAACATCTCAATATGATGGTGTGAGTTATGATGTGCACAACACAGGCTTTCAATAGTAGTGTGGCTACTTGGTGGTCAAAGTTCAGACTGGCTATCTAAATGTGTTCCCAGTGCTTGCATCACTAGGTTTCTGTATAGCAGGACTATTTTCAATGGAAACTCCACTTTTCAGATGGGGAACATTATAAATACACATCTGCATTTATTTGTACATCGTGTACCTTTATCACCATTCAGTTTTGTGTGTTAGCCCCTCCTGTAATATGGTATCACCATTGGTGGACTCAGTGATTGCACACAATATGCGAGAATCAGCAAACCTGGTAAGCCAAAGGCCATATACTTTAGGCTGAACTGTCGAGAAATACAGCTCAAACAGTGAAGAGCCAAGCACAGATCCCTGGGGATTGCCAGTGGTGACAGTTCTACTGGTACAGGCTGATTCACCAACTTTCATGTGATGTCTTCTGTCAGTGAGCCAACTGTTTACCCATCAAGTGATGTAAGGTTTAATCCCCAGCTTGGAGATTTTGTGTGTGTGATTCTATCAAAACCCTAGGCCAGATCACAGTAAGTATTATGCACTAACTTACCTTCATCCAGGCCTATCACACAAAATCCTTGTGCTGTGACAACATCACCGATCACTTATGGCATGACCCGGCATACACCTTCCTGATCTGATTGCATACACAGTTCAACACATCCTTCACACGGCCTATGTTCCCATACAAGGGTGTACATCAACATGCATCCAACTGAGTGTGGGGGACAGCAGCTAATGCATGCTTGTATAGGGACATCTTGACTCTCCTCTGTGAGGTAGACCAACATGTCATCATGGACTTATTCTACATGTACACTAGTAATATTCCCACCTCCGTAAACAGCACAATTAACAAAAAACTGAGGGTTATGCTACTCAACGCCAGGAGTTTAAATCTCAAAATGCACATGCTCGAAGCACTCCTCAGTATGGAGAATGTTGACATCTGTGCAATAACTGAAACCTGGTTCAAGGCTCCAGAGACCACCGCAGCACTACCGGGCTACAACTCATACAACACGTTTCGGGCAGAGAACACGGACCGAAACACAAAAGGAGGGGGTGTATCCATATTCATCAAGGATACCAGCACCTCCAGGTTAGTGGCGCAGCATGATACCTCTGAGATCATTCATGTGCAACTAACATCGGGCAAATCTGCAATGCAAATTGTGGCCTGTTACAGATCACCCTGAGGACCACCACTCCACCTTTCTGGAGACAAAAGAAAACATGAAGGTCCTACCGAACACCCTGATATTAGGTCATTTCAATTACCCTACCAATCACTGGGAAAATTACTCAAGTACAAACTCCCAGGCCCAGTGCTTCCTGAAATTCATCAACTCAAACACCCTGGATCAGCTGGTAAACTCCCCTACCGGAGGTGAAAAACATGTTGGACCTGGTCATCACTAACACAGGAGACAGGTGTTCCACACTGGAGGTCAACCCGTCACTGGTTAGATCAGACCATAAACTAATCACTCTTGATGTCCACACCCCACCACCCCCAACTAAGGAAACCACAGTAAAAAACTTTTCTAAAGCAAACTTCATCTTACTTAAGCCAGAGGTGGTAAGTTTCACAGCCCCCTCGCTAAAGGATAACGCTGTCCAAGATGCAGAAACCTTTACAAATGCACTCTATGAGCACCTACAAGGATGCATGGATCGTGCCATCCCTAGCAAAACCAAGATTCACTCCTCTAAGACAAGAAAACCAGTTTGGTGGACCCCTGCAATAAACAGGCTATACAATAGAAGGAGGAAACTAGTTCAGAAGAAAAGCAAATCCCAAGAAGGAAAGACATCCCTGATCAGTATCAGCAAGAAACTAAGGTCACTCATGAAATCATCCAAGGCTAACTTCAAAAGAAAAATAGCCAAGGATTCAAAAGATAACCACAAAGCCTTCTTTAGCTATGTTAACAATCTAAGTGGCAACTTGCAGATATGCAATGAACTAGTACAAAAAACACAAAATATACTGAACCTACTAATATTGCCAACATCCTGGCAGATAGATTCAGTGCAAACTTCACCCCCCTTCCACCTCCAAAAGGGCCCGCAATAATACCGGAAAAGTGTAGTGTCCCAGAAATCACAGACGCACAGGTGAAAGCAGCCCTTTCTAAAGCCAAAAACACAGCATCAATGGGACCAGATGGTGTCCCAGGCTGTGTCTTGCATGAAATACAGAACGAACTAACCCCCCACCTAAACACGCTGTTTAACCTCAGCCTCTCCACAGGCTATGTGCCCATAGAATGGTGCACAGCAACGGTTATTCCTCTCCACAACGGAGGGACCACAACTGACCCTGGTAACTATCGCCCCATAAGCCTGACTAGCCTGGTCTGCAAGGCTATGGAGCGCATGATCATGGAACTCATTAACAAAGACATTGGGAACTTCCAAACACTTGATCCGACCCAGTCCGGCTTTGTTAAGGGCAGATCATGCCTACTAAACCTGGATGACTTCTTCGAGACAGTCACCAAGGCCATAGATGAGGGAAAGGTGGTTCACACAGCCTACCTTGACCTCGCCAAGGCTTTCAACACCATTCTCCACTCGGGTATTACAGAAAAACTCACCAGCCTGAACATAAACCCCTACATCATGAGATAGGTTGCCAACTGGCTTATAGACAGAACTCACATGTTAAGAATAGCGGGCTCCAGGTCCGACTCTAAACCAGTCACAAGTGGTGTCCCACAAGGCTCGGTCCTGGGACCCCTACTATTGAGCATATACTTCTCAGAAGTACAGGCAAACACAAGAGGACTATGGCTAACCAAGTTCGCCGATGATTGCAAACTGGGAGCCATAATTGACTCTCTGGCTGACATGGACATCCTCCAACAGGGCCTTACTGAGACGGACACCTGGTGTCAAAGTCATGGCCTCAAGCTAAATGCCAAAAAATGCATAGTCATCCCGTTTGGGAAAAACAAAACACCCACGAATTACCACATAGGTGGCAACCCCCTTAATACAGAAGAGGTAATAAGAGATCCGGGGACCCAGGTAGATAGTAATCTCTTCTTTGACAATCATATTACCAAAGTAGTTAGGAAATCCTTCTATGTGGCCCATCTAATTACTAAAGGGTTCGCATCTAGAAATAAAGAGGTTATAGTCCCCCTCTACTCGTCACTCATTAGACCCATCATAGAGTACAGTGCCTCTTTTGGGATGTACCTCACAAGACACTTCCAACAGCTGGAAAGACCACAAAAGTACCTCACCAAGAGGATTACTGGCCTCAAACATATGTCCTATGCAGCCCGACTGAAAAAACTCTGGCTGTACTCAGTTGCATATCGCTTACTCAGAGGTGACCTCTGCCTGACTTACAAAGCCATGACCAACTCAGAATTGATGGACATGCTCCACCTAAAGAAATCCAAGTCACTGCGAGCCACATGCTCTAGTGAGCTAAACCTCACCACAACAATAAATAGAACATGCTGGAGGGATAGATTCCTGTCACAGGGACTCCCCATGCTTTGGAATAAAATTCCAAATTACATCAGGCAGAGCCCCTCACTACCACTCTTCAAGAGAAACCTTGACAAGTGGATGGGTAACAGAAAATACACCCCTGGTATCACTTCATTGGTTCTGCTTGACAGAGGATCAGTTAATTAATCAATGGGGCGGCGAAAGCCGACACACTCTGGCTAGGCTTATAAATGCCCTCGGGCAGATAGCCTAGTACCTACATATAAACCTTTGAACCTATAAACCTATTCCAGGTGTGTACAACATACCTGTGTGAGTTCTTACTGCTATATCAGGTCCATTACATCTGATAGATGTCCTCCAAGAGTTTATCAAGGGCATGCATGATGACAACAGTATCATTTGGTGGAGCTTGACCAGGTCAAGGCATTTGAGAAAAATCTACACTGAGGCATTCAATCAGCACTGTCATATGTGCCCATGAACAGCTATATCACCAAATGGGTAGACCAGTGTATGACATAGGGGCATCTCACCATGATGAAATGTGTGACATGACGTATATTTCAGCACCAGTGATCAGTTTGGAACATTAGGTGTGTCTATTAGGCCCTTTCCTGCCCATTAGTTAAATGATGGGCATCACTGATCACATACACATGCTGTGTCCAAACAGCTGCCTTAAGGACTATAGCTTGTTGGCAGTCATTGACTCCAGCTGTTATAGTAGCATAATACAGACAGTATCAACACATACGAGACTGCTGCCACAGCCATGACAGCACCTGCATTGACAGACACACCACTCAAGTATGATGTGGACATTGCATCCTATAATCAGACCAATAGGTATGTCACCTGTGCCCTAGGGTAGAGGGTAAGTGGTACATCTACCAGCATGTGGTCACAGTGCTGACTACTTCCTTGAATGTGACAGAACTACTGGGTATGTGATGGATATGAACATCAGAGGCCATAATAACTTCATGGTTCCTAGCCTTCATCAAACCAATAAATATGTACAATGCACCCTTCTGTATGCACCTCCCTACACATCTTCCAGTGATGTGTAACTGAAGTGTACCAACTTTGTCACAGTCTGCTGTCACATGGCTTATTGGCCATTCCTAAGTATTATTTCTGGGAAAAATACATGACTGTCTGATGGTACAGAACACCAATAAGTCCATAGGTCCATATCTGTTTACTAGGCTAATGACCACAAGGGCCTTTTTAAGCCTAGCCATGCATCCTAAATATCTTACAAGTTCTGATACTCTTAATAAGTGTAATTAGGGGCCTGGGAAATGAATCATTTACAGGTTGCCTGTATCCATTATAGACATAGGTGCAAAACCAGGGATGAATTTCCTGTTCCCCATCTGCTTGTCCACAATGCACTTGAATTGGGTTAGGAAGGAACTCTACTTCACACAAGTGGGGAGCTATTTCCATTGACAGGGTAATCTCAGGAATACATATTTGTCTCTTCAGCAGGTACTACTGATATCACAGGCAAGGTTTAAGTCTTTAGAGTGGGTAATTCTGATGCTGCTTGTTTTGTGGATATGCAGGAGGTCCATCAAAGTGGGGTCTCACAATGCTCTGTATGCCAGGCATAGATCTCCTCTCAAAAGCCTGTAGGAAACAGAATACAGGGATAAGGCCTTGATGTGGTCTGCACAGGACATTTTACATATGGCCTGTATTCTTTTAGTGAGGAACCTCTGTAGACATTCCAATCATTTGATATGCTTAGTTAAGTACATACCAAAGGGGGCATTTACTCAATGACAGGTCTGATGAATGCCAAATACAATAGAACAATAACTTCTTTGGACTTAGATGCCACACCTTTGTTTATAAGTTGCACAACAGAATGATTTCCTCAGTACTGTAGACATGTGATGGTCAAAGGTGTAGATTACTGTCTATGTGTGTTTCTAAGTCCCTGACTACTGGGTCAACTGTAAGGGGTATGTTGTCAATATAATAGTTAACAGGGGGAGGATGACTTCCTAAATGATACTATTATGCGTTTTTTGGAACTTAGTTTTAGTCAATGGCTCTGACACCAGTTGCTTGTCTGTGTCAGCCCTTCCTGGAGAACATTTGTGTCAGTGTCATATTCAATGATAGCTCCTAATGGGCAATCATCTTTAATTTAGTCAGCCAGAGATCACTGACATTAGCTTTGACTTTAGAGAAGTGAATGCCAAAAAGGAGCAGTCCAAGGACCAATCCCTGAAGGCCTCCACTTGTGAATGGCTTCTTTGAAGAGGTGGACTCACCAATTATAACTTCCCGGGTCCTGTCTGTGAGCCCATTGGTTATCCACTGGGTAACATATGTGTTTGTACCTAACCTGTTGAGTTTGTCAACAATGGCTGACTGAGATATGTAGAAGCTTTGGAATGAGATGCAAGTCATCCTTCATGAAGCAATTTGGACTGGCAATCATCTTGTCCTAGTCTGACACATACTAGGTTCCCATGGAATGACACCAACTATTTAGCCAATTATTAAAGTTTATCATCTTATCTTTATATCTTAGCATCATTCTCTTAATATAACTGTACTTCTGTTATTTTTCATGCACACACACGTACACATACATGCACAAAATTCCCAAGCAAGGATGGAAGAATTCTTCAGTTTTCCACAGCTTTTTTTGACTCAGTAATACTGCTGCTGCCATGGATTGTCAGGAATTCTTCAGTTACCTTTTGCTATTATGACAAACATGAAATCCCGCACATTAGTGTTTTCACTGATATCGGGGTCAAACAATCTAGCTAAGAGGAGAAAGGAGCCACAGACTGCAAACCTACATTAAGAAATTTTATTCTTCTGCTTAGAGAATAAATCATAATAATGCATCTATAATAAAAGGACTAGTCACAAGAACTTAAATAAATAAATAAATTAAATAAATACATGAAAAAATAAGTAAGTTTTACTTAAACAATAAGGTAAAAATAAGCCAATCATTGCTGATTAATTATGTATAGAGAAGAGAAAATGCACTCTATTTCTTGCCATGGCAACCCTGCTATGTGGCACATGCTTAGATTATGAATACTTCCCCATCTTTATGCTGAATTCTGATTGCCATGTGTTTGATACTAATTTTAATGATATCCATCACTGTCTCCTGAAGACTTTCTCTCACCACAATTCTTTGATCATTTCTACTCTGTCCTCCTTTCAGTAATACTCTCTTGTTCTCAAGTCATGTGACTTTGCCACCTTACCTCCTGGATGCATAAGACATCCAGCCTCCTATTTACCATTGTATCATCCACTTCCAAAGACATCCAGCCTCCTACTTACCATTGTATCATCCACTTCCAAGCTCTGCCCTGTCATAGAATCTATATCCAGTATAGCAGTCCTTATTTCATTTTAGGCAGGCTGGTTGGTTTACATCCAGCCTTTTTTCAATGAAACTTTCCCACTTATTCCATGCAACTGGATATGAGCTGGACAGTGACTTATTGACCAAGGACTGCTAGGCTTTATGGCAGGCACACACTGGCCAGTAGGGGCGCATAGATCCCTAGCACTGTTAGCATGGGTCTCTTGCATAGTAGGTTGGCTCCTCAGTCAACTTACCATAGGTGAATATCCATGCCTATTTATTGGCAACATTAGTGAGTGTGACCAGATTTTTAAATCATTCTTTTATTATCATCACTAAAATATCAACAGTGTACATCACTGATAGCTGGGCATCCAAACTTCTGTAATGCATTCTTAATAATATGCAAAGGCATAGAGCAGCACATTAAGCATGTTAACCTAAATGCTTTCATTAAGTACCCAAATGCTACAGAAGTCACAATAAGTACAATTAAAAAATACAATAAAAAATAAAAACAAAAAACGTAAAGTACATTACAAATTCTCATAACTACAATACCCTCAACAAAAAATACATTTTACTAAATTCACATTCTTAAAAGAAAGAAAGACAATTCAGTATAGTTATATAAAAATACAAAATGTTCCCATGTCAAAGGGAATAAATATAAAAAAGAAAAAAATACTCACTTGGTCTCCTTTGAAAGTAATAAAAATGGTGACTAGAGTGATCCAGAAACCTAAAAGATAACCAGATCATATCAATAATTGAGCCTTTCAATGTATAAAGTATAAACAATTGCAAATAATTAAAAAATATGTAAACGAGATAATGACATCAAAAGGGAAAAACTTCTTGCACAAACAAAAGCATACATTTTTGAAAAAGTAAATAAACATTAGAAATACAAACAGGAACTGATTAAAAGACTCATGTTAAGTCATCTAATTTCCCTACACTGAAAAATACCTGTAAAATACAACATATCGGTGAAGAGCAAGTCTCATCTAGAAATGATTTTCATGCTTGAAGACTTTCGTCTCCACGATCTTCCTATGGTTAAACACCCATTCAGTTCACCAGGAATCAAAATATGGTCATGATATTTAATACATGCAATCCCATGACCTTAGTACTAAATTCCTTCTCCTAAAGAACCCCAAAATAATTGCATATGTTAGCATAAATGTAAAAGGCAAAAGTGTATACATATGTGCATATTTAAATATGTATAGAGGGAGAAAGACAGATGCGTGTGCATGTGTATGTCTGTGTGTGTGCGTGTGTGTGTGTGTGTGTGTGTGTGTGTGTGTGTGTGTGTGTGTCTATGTGGGTGTGGGTGTAGAAGGAAACAGCAAATGCTAAACACTGACCTCTTTACATCAAAACCACATACATCAAAAAGCAAGTATGCATGTGCCAAGAAACAATCTCAGTCCATGCAAAAATTAAAAACAAAACAAACACACAAAAACTTTCCCTGCTAATTATATATACTAGCTGATATCACACAAACACAGGGTAAAGGTATACTCCCCAACACCGGCAATTATTAGATCTCAGATACCTGTCAAGCAACTGTTCAGTCGATCATAAACAACCAACTAAACAGCTGTCGACTAAACACACATTTGACCATCAGGATAGAATCCATATGTCTCTGTGCATATATCCAGACACATGCTCGACTAGCATATGTCCGAATCACAAAACATGGAACACACATATATGAAAGCACTTAACATCGACAAGCGCTTCCGTGTATGTGTGCCTGTTTTGTAGATCGGACTATAGTGTGGGTAAGGGAAAATTCCCTTTTCCCCACTGTAGTGTGATCTCGGAGTGAGAATAATAAAGTAGGGTGGTGTGGGGGGTACAGGGGGCAAAGCCCCCCCTGCAGAAACGTAGATTTTTTTTTTGAACTACACATACAAGGAAGCGCTTTTCGATGTTAGCGCTTTCGTGTATGTGTGTTCGATGTTTTGTGATTCTGACATATACTAGTCAAGCATGTGTCCTAGACCTATATATATATATATATATATATATATATGTGTGTGTGTGTGTGTGTGTGTGTGTGTGTGTGTGTGTGTGTGTGTGTATATGAAACAAATACACATCTTAAATCGTTCTACCCTTCTTTCCATCCTTGCTAATGTGACGCCCCCCCTGCCCCCAAATCAAAAGATAACACATACTTCACTTGAGTAAGTTTATATTCATCCTTCATGTAGGACAGTATTCACAAAGGTATCCCACTTGCACCATGTTGGCACATGGTAAAAACACATGACACAACCTTACATAATTAATAAAGTTCCATACTGTTCTGGAAATAGTGGCATAAACATCTCTATAACTGGATGTGTTCAAGTGTGTCTTAGGTATAAACAAATGAAGGTCAACACCACATTACATGATTTACAAATGAGTGAATTCTGGAGCAAGCTTTATAGCCAGTGCTGATGGTTATGGGGATTTGAGTGTAATCTAACCATGCCAAAATAATAACAAGCTGCCTGACATCCATGTAACACCTTCTGCTATGGCTTTTCTTAGCAAAGCCCTGCTGTATAACAACATATCCACATATCTGTTTATAAATATATTTGAATTAATAAAAATATATGTGCACATCTTAGCATAAGTCACTCAGCATTTTGAACATTGCATTCAAGTGTAACAACCTCACTCTATTGTGAATCATAATTACTAATGTAAGAGAGCTCAAGCCAGTTGGAGCTACAGTAGTATTAGATCACATGTAGTATGCAAATGACTCCTGTTCTGCAAGCATGGCAAAGGATGCTGAATAACCAGTGCCAGAGGCATACAGGGATGAAGTGCTGACTATGGCCCAGATGAGCTGATTTTGTTTAGTGGCATCAACATTTAATGGATCTGCCAAAACAGGAAGGCAGGAAGGACCGTGATGCATGCAACTACAGTCCATTGCAGGATGGGCGGTGGTTCAATAGGTTAACAAGGGGCAGGCTTACAGTTAACTAAGCCATGACCTGGTGGTAACCCCTAATAACAATAGCTGAACATCATCTTCCCCCATCAGTGGAGAGCAAAAACTCCTGTTTCTGCCTAAATGACTGCTTCTCGGTACTGCTGTCACCCTATTACATCTGGTAAAATCCCATCACTAGGGAATGATAGAGCTCAAGTCCAACAAAGGAATGATTGATGGTTAAGAGGCAGTGGGGTAAAAAACATTAAAATTAGGCTATATAGTATCCTTGTCATGATTTTGGATCAGTGTTGCAAAGATATACCTTTATCATATTGAGGCTTACCACCTCTGTGTAGAAATCATAGCATTATCAATATACATTGCATTTTTTGCAGCATTTTTTGCAGCAGAGACAACCAGCATGGCCAAAGCTCAGTGATAACTCTCTGTAGTAAGAATTCCATCATGGTACATTCTTGGAAGCATAGTAATTTCCTCACATGGATGTATAGGCCTTCTGTTTTGAATGGCAGACAGTGGGCAATATGGTACTTAGACTATATGATTTGTCGTTTTTTTGTTGAATGCCAGTAACGTGGTGACCCTATACTGGACTATCCATCTCATGGCATCATTAAGATCAGTTTGTACAGATTATATATAGTGGTGAGCTCAGTACATGATTTATTTCTGCCATATATCGAGGTACTGTGTTTGAATGAGCAGTCTAACACCAATGTTATTCTCTTTTATAAAATGTGCAAACGTCATAACTGATTGCATAAAACAATATGCATAAACCATGCAAGGAACTGTTCACTTGCTTTGTGAATCTGCCAGTCATCTACTCATAAGATTAAGAAGTAATTTCCTACTATTCCTAGACTTTGACTCCATACTTAAAAAACCTACAACATGACCCAGCTGATCATACTAGGTTTACCAAAAATATCCTTGCCACTCTTACTCTTACCTCTGCATCTCATCTCAATTCACATAACCATTTATGAAAATCAGTGCTACCTAGGTTTCCGCTACCCAAAGTCCCAAAATCCCCCCCACTCACTTCTATCATTCTCCCAAACTTTAAAATCCTCCTCCCATCCTATTACTCACCCCCTAACTACCATCCACCAAATACAAGGAATAACTCCACCCTTAAAGCCAGACACACTACTGAAACTCATAATCTACTTAAAGCACAACCTCCTAAAGGACGGAGATGTCCACCCAAATCCTGGTCCATTCTCAAGAGATACCCCTAGCTCCCAAGTCCAAAGTACTGCTAACCCGACCCTGTCAAACTGCCCTCGTAACTCATTCATGGCCTGCCATCTTTACATACATAGCTTATCACAAAGTCCATAACCTGTATGCCCTCTGAGCTATTTATACACCTGACCTATTCTGCCTTACTGAAACCTGGCTAAAACCTACTACTAAAGATAATGAGGTAACTCCTCCTGATTATAATATACTCAGATCAGATCGGAATACAAGGAAGGGTGGTGGGGTAGCTGTCTTATACAAGTCTTCCTTCACTGTAACAAAAGAAACCAAGCAACCCCTCCCCCTGACTGAAAATGCAGAAATCCTTAGCACCAAGGTACAAATTAATGAAGACAAATATATATACATTGTCTGTCTCTACATTCCACCTGGCAAAACCTCTAAAACCCTAGAGGATATCCTGCATTGGCTATCCACCAACTATCCCCAAGGAACCTTTGTACTAGGAGACGTCAACATTGATTGGAGCACCTGTTGCTCTGACTTTCCAACTACTCATCTTAGCCTACATGGGTTTACTCAAACCATATCCTCCACCACCAGGGTTGGTAAACCCATTAACAAGGAAAGCACCCTTGACTGGATACTTATCAATAATCACCCCCATCTGTACAGGTCAGGGACCCTACCAGATAACCCAAGTGACCACTGTCTCACTTATATTATTAAGCTTAGATATGTCTATTCCAACAAGCCCACTTACAAAACTATTAGAAGTAAGATCAAATTTAACCTTGTAGACTTTCAAAATGAACTTAAAGCCTGCCAGTGGACACTCCTAAAACAGCTACCACTGGATGAAGCAGTACACTATTTTAATACTAAATTCGTTACCATCCTTGATTCCCATGCACCTACCAGAACTATTAAAGTTAAGACAAATATTGCTCCATGGCTATCACAAGATACCAAGGGTAAAATCTTACTTAGAAACAAAGCATGGTCCACCTGGTACACTACTAAATCCCCACAGGACCAACTCAGATTCCAACAAATAAGAAACACCACTAAAAATTCCATCATTCTAGACAAGAAAAATTACTATGGCCATCTTCAACAGAAACACCACAATAAGCCCCAAATGTTTTGGGCTGGAATTAACAAACTTCTTCACCCAGGCCACACCCCACCCCATCCCCCTCAGTTACCAATCTTAAATCTCCAGATGACATTGCAAATGCCTTCAATATCTTCTTTACAGAGCTGTATCTCTAGCCAACCAACTCAATATCACCCATTCCAGTGTAACCTCTGATGCAACCAGTACTCAACCCCTCTTCAACTTTCAACTTTCTCAAGAAACTAAAACCTACCACCCTAGCTGCCAACCTTCTCCCAGCTGAATATTTGCAAAAAGCTGCAGACGTCATAGCACTACTTATCTCTATCTTGATCAACAGAACTATTTCTGAAAGAACCACCCCTCTATCTGGAAAATATCTCGTGTAATATCTCTCCACAAAGGAGGGAGCTCCAAAGAACTGTCAAATTACAGACCCATAGCTATTCTATCAACCCTAGCCAAAATTATGGAAAGGTGTATCCACAAACAACTTATGTACCACCTTATTCATAACAAACTGTTGCCTAATTCTCAGCATGGCTTCAGGTCACACCATAGTACCATCTCCACTCCTATCTTTCTCTGATGTCATTAACCATAACCATAACCATAACATTAGCAAACATTCCTCTGCACTATTTCTTGATCTCTCCAAGGCCTTTGATATGGTCAACCATCAATTTCTCCTCCACACACTGCAGGCCATCTCCCTAGATGCCCACTCTCTACTATGGTTCCAATCCTACCTCTCCAGAAGACAACAAGCAGTCCTTTGGCAGGATAAACTATCCAGCCACCTTCTCATCACTGTAGGAGTCCCCCAGGGCTTTATACTAGGCCCCCTGCTTTTCTCCATCTTTATAAATGATCTTCACTCTGCCATTACAAATGCCACCTGCATTCAAGATGTATACAACTCAGCTTTGATCTGCTCAGCCAACTCTCCATCTGACTTACTGTCACTGACCCAGAACACTTCTAGCACAGTTGAGAACTGATTAGCTAATTGCCTATTGACCCTCAATCCCAATAAAACTAAACTACTACTTTTCTCCCCAACCCGTAGTCCCCCCCTATTCTTCATCATAAACTCCAAAAATGGCACCATCATCTCTGCCGATAACCAAACCAAGCTCCTAGAGGTCATAATAGATAATAGCCTCACATTTGACATTCATATAAATCACACAATTAAGACTATTAACAAAAAACTTGGATCCCTTTACAAGATCAAAACTTTCCTTACACCGCATGCTCAAACTGCTATTGCCCATTCCCATCTACTCTCTATCCTTCTCTATGCATATCCTCTCTTCACCAGTCTAAACAAATCTGACCTCAACAAACTATCCCCCTGCTACAATCATATTGCCAGGTTTGCTATTGGCACAGCATTCAGGACACACCATTGCCATAATCTGAAGAAAATTGGCTGGCTCGAGCTACCTTCTCTACTGCAGCTCAACCAGCTCATAGTAGCTCATAAAATCCTATACCACCCAGACAACATACCTGCACTCAAAAATATTATCTGCCCTCATACTTCCCATAGGCAATTACACTCATCTAAGCAACTACTGGTATTGACCTTCAAACCCAACAACTCTGCAGGTGATGCCCTGTTTACCAACTCTGTTGGCAAAATATGAACCACCTTCCACCATACATCACCCAAGAAACCTCACTTTCCCTTTTCAAAAATAACCTCAAAAAACATCTAAAATCACATTGGATTTGTCCCTGCTCTACCCTGGACTAAAGACAACTTATAACTCTATTAAAACCATACTTATTCAAGTATGATGTATTATATTTTAACAGCTATGTATTAATAATACTGAAAAAAGTGTGTATCTTGTGGAATAATATGGGGCAGGATTCACGAAGCCTCCGTGTAAGAGTTATAACTCATACACGGAGGATGCAGTTAAACGGAGTGATGTCAGCACGCTCTGCATATTAATGAGAGCATGCTGAATCACACTGAAGGCCAACACGGTCCATGTAAGACAGTAGGAGGCGTGTCCGTAGGCCGAGTCCTGTAAGCGGACACGCCCCCAGAAGAGGAAAAGTACCCAAAGGAAACACCCACGACAGAGTCCACGGAAATGTGAATAAACAGAACACAACACATGCCCCCACAGACTATGAACATAAAATAAATATAAATGAACAAGTTATAAGTTTTTTTTTAAATTGTAAAGATGTTTAACCGTGAGTGCGCTTGTTTGCGCGGGCGTGCCCGTAGCGCAGCTACAGTTAGCAGTCAGTGGGAAAGCATATAAAAACTAAATATGCAAAATAAACCAGGAAGCAATAGCGTAGTGGTAGAGATGCTGGCTGCAGAGCAGGCATTCATGGTTCGAGCCCCCCCAACACCATTTTTTTTTTTTTTTTGCAAAATAAGCAGGAAACAAGTCCCTGACAAATATGTAGACATACAACCACAACTTATGTAAAATGTAATGAAATAGCCCATTTATATTGAAGAAATGTGAGGTAACAAAAGAATAAAACATGCCAGATGTGCCCATAGATGAGCTACAGTTTAACAGGGAGAGTGCATCTGTCCATAGATGAGCAGTGGTTTAACTGGTGCAAAATGAGTGCCCGTAGCTGAGCAGTGGTTTAACATGCTATATCTATGTGCCCCTAACTGAGCTGAGCGTAATATGCGTGCCGATAGCCAAATGAGGCTTAAAGCAGTGTACCCCATTTGCGCGGAGCTGTGCACCGCGCAAACAAGCTAACCGATGGGCAACGTTGAGCAAGTCGTATCAAAACTGCCTTTACACAGACACACCCCTCAGCATGTCTAGACAGTCATGAAAAATAAAAATCAGTGGCCAGGTTCGAACCCAGGATACTATACACCATAGTCAAGGTACAGAACCACTAAGCCATGACAGCAGTACCTAAAAATGCAATAATAGCTAATATATAGGAATGAATACAAACTACAGCATGACAATGCAGGTTTACTGAAGTTGATACAATTCCAAAATGGCCAATCACAGATATGTGCAGGAAAAACGGACTATATAAGCCCCATAGGCGGGAATACACAGCATAAACGATTGTAGAACAGACCTGCAGGCAGAATGTCAGGAGTAGGAGAGGGTAGTCGCTTTCGAGCACAGAGGTGGGGTGTTGAGGAGTCCAGGTACATGGCCTGGCTCCTAGTCCACAATCATGAGGCCCAACTCATGCAGGGCCAGGTCCTCTGGGAGCATACAGGGCTGAGGCGTGGGACCGGTTGGCTCATGATCTCACCAGTGCCACAGGGATTCCAAGGACTAGTGAGCAGGTCCGTCACCACCATGCGGACCTGAAGAGACGCAAGCAGGACCAACTGAACCTTTGGATCCAGGAGGCCCGGCAAACACCCAATGCCCCACTACTGAGTAAGTAACATTTAATTATGTATGTAAAAATTAAACTAGCTGATATTATGGAGATGTGTATTCCAATATTACTTCATTTATATTACAGCTGCAGGTGTCCGTTCTGCGAACCGCAGAGCCTATGGCGATAGGCTGGTGCGGATGCACCACCAGGCAGGTCAGTAATCCACTACCAGTAACTGTAAAGAAATATAAAAGTATGACAGTCAGCAAAAGAGTGCAGTGTAGTCAGTAAGGAATAAAATCTGCAAGTAACAGTGTGAAAGTGTATGCAAGTATTGCTTGATTACAAGAGTTTTCAGCCTGTAAGTGTAACCTAAACATGAAACTGTCCGACATATATTCTGAAATAAAAATGCCCTGCCTGTAAGAAAATAGTACACAACCTGCAGCAGGCTGAAAAGTATAGCTGCAGAAGATGATGAAATCACATGTGTGAAATATATCCCTGTGGAAATACTGAAGCATGACAGAAGTGAGACTGCTGGAAAGGATTGTAATAACTACTGTTAAAACATGTTAATAAAGCCTAGAAGTACCATCCTGAATAGTAAAATGAAAGCAAATGAGAGAGTGAGAGAAAGTGTCATGAAACCAGCAATACAGTAGTAATAACCCCTGAATAAAGTATACTGCAGTCAAGACAGAATGAAATGCATGTGAGATTCAAAACCAAACAGCGAAATATGTTCAAAGCGTTGCTGCATGTGGAATGTGCATCCCAAAATCTGGATATGTTGCTCTCAGTCTGAAATACGCAGATAGGATGATTGTCTGATATACCAAACATCCACACTTGTCTACAGCTATATAAAGCAAAAGTAGCAAGATGATGTAGCTGAACAAAGCTAGATATGAATGTGTATGAAGAACACTAAAATGCATATTGATGTTGCAGTAACAGTCCTATCAGCAAGGTGAAATAGTTATCATATAGGAAACTGTAGTTAGAACAGTAGTGTGTATATAACTGTAGCTATTATAAATGTACAGCATATGTATTGTTATTCAAAGGTGTTAATATCACTTTCTTTAACCCACCCTATAACCACATATAACCCATTCCACGTGAAAATGGTATGTGCAATCACAATTAACATCCCTGGACGTTTGTCCTGTTGGGTCATATATATTTGCATGTCCGTTGATGCAGCTGCCCTGTTCATACATCCACACCTGATGGCCCGTTGCCATCAATTAACCCTGCATGTTGTTGGACTGTGTATTTCTGTTCAAATTATGCATGTGTTATGCACGCTGTTCAATGGTGTGAATATCTGGGTGTTTGGTTAATGGGAATACTAATGCATGCTGTTACAACTAATTGTGAATGGTGTTATATGTCACTAACCCAAACTGTCATGACATAATGCAAAACATAGGATGACAGGGAAGGTGGGTTCCAGCGGACCCACCTCTCCCACCTCAGCTGGCGTGTGCACCTGGCACTAGTGCCGAGTCCAGACCCTCCTCCGGTGGCCCTGTGCCACCTGCGGGTGGAAGTGCTGCAGGGGATGGGGCTCGCCCCCCCTCTGCAAGTGTGGCCGGAGGAGAACCACCACTCACCCTCCGTAGCGTCCGGACTGTGGTGCGTAGGGAGATTCGGGACTCTGTCCTTGAGCCCCTACGCCAGCTTGAGGCACGGGTGGCGCAACTAACGGGCATGCCTGTTGCCCCGCCTACACAGCCCCCAGCACAGCCCCATCCTGGGCAGTGAAGGAACAGTGGCAACTGCCTATGGGTGGGGATATCAGTTCCACTGTTGCCATCTGTGGGCTCATGGGCTCTGGATATCCAAACCTCCATCCCCGTCAATTGTGTAACCCCCCCACACATGTCATACACCGCCCCTGTATGCGTCTTGTTTGTCTTGTCTGTTTACCTACCCAACCTACCTCCCCAGCTGAACTGACTTCCTTCACCTGACATACCACTCTTACCTGAAAAAAAAAAAAAAAAAGGGCACTCTGTACCCACAAAAAATTGCGCCCCATACATAGCTGCCCATTCCGCACACATGTCCGCTGGACATGGAACCTATCAATTACAATTGGCTGTACAACAAGTATTATTGTTGTCCTGACACCTCTTTCAGGAGTGGAAGGTTTCAAATGTCACACCAAATTACATACATATGCACAGCTGTTGCTGATGAAGAAATGGGCAGCTATGGGCCTTACCTCCATCCCTCCTGCACATCCCAAGCTTGTTTCCCTACTGTCTTACCCTCTTTGTGACCCCTTTTTCACCACTTTCCTGTCTCCCCATTTTCTTTTCTTTCAAAGAAAATAGCGCGGGTGTGCACCAGAGTAAGCACTGTTAAGCGGTTGTAACCGGGTGTGCGCAGAGCTAACCACCAGTGCGCATGTGTGAGCTCCACACAAACCAGTGCTAGCCCGGTTACAACTGCTTAAAAGTGCCTTAGTCACTGTGATTGACAGGTCCTGTACTCAGTTCAAAAGAAAAATAAACTCCCACTGTCAGTCCCGAACCCAGGACCTTGGAAACACTAGTCTGTACAACCTACCACTAAGCCATGACTCTTATACAAAAACATTGTGCTAAAATAAATATAACATGTAAAAGTAGGGATGAATGTAAAGGGAATATAGGATGTGTAGTACACAAAGCATGTCATTTAAAATAAATGTCAAAACTACTGGATTTCCATAATAGTAGTGTGTGAACAGAAACAGCCATGCTAGTTGGCAGCCTGTAGATAATAAGGTCAGTTAAAGTACATAGATATATGTATGCATATGTACATATATATATATATATATATATATATATATATATATATATATATATAGTTGTAGGAGTCAATGTGCATACACACTTGCTACAGGGAACATGAGAGAGGAATGGAGAATTGTGAATATACAACACAGCCTGAAGCATGAGAGAGATACTAACCTTTACAGTCACAGAACACTGTCCACAGCATACCAGCATGGTCCCCGCCCTCACAATCTGAAAGGGCAATGCCTATCCCACATACCCTTTTATAGCACTGACCTGAAATCACAGTGAGAACTGCAATATGTACACAACGGGCTGTATGCAATTAGCAAATGCTGGCTTACAATTGGTGCAGAGGCCATCACATGGACCTATGCAGATACCTACAAAAGCATCCAGTGCTAACACTCCCCATATGCAATACATTCATTGCATTGTCTGTAAGCAGACAGAGGGAGAGCAAGAGAGAGAGAGAGAGAGAGAGAGAGAGCAAAAAAAAAAAAAAAAAAAACAGACACTGTGACTCTGTAATATGAAGCTGTCAGCACTGACAGTAGCAGCAGCAAGCAGAAGCTGTGGTAACGCAACCAGCTGTGACAAACAGAGGTAATGCAAAGTAGCAGGTTAATAGTGTGCATACTGTGAACCCTCCAAATGTGTCATAGGTCTGTATCCATAGGTATGTCCATGTGATATGTTGTGTACGTAGTTCCACCAAAGGGGATGACCATACATCACATGTCAAGCAGTCATAGGCCAGGATCCTGGCAGCATGTGTCTGTGCGTTGGCCCAGCAATGGCTGTAGTGACTGCTTTGAAATGTCAGCCAGGCCCAAAAGTCAGGATCAGCCCATCCCAAAGGCACACTGGCTGGAAACAAGTGTCTGCAGGTACCTGATGTCACTGCATATGCATCCCATACTGCATAATTCCATAGCGTAGCAGACCAGGCCCATTATGCATATGATGTGGTAATTCCCAGGGTCAGTCGAGGTGCCCCCTTAGTGGTGTGGGACCACTGTTGCTGTATGCCACTGTCCAGGTACATATCCCAGCACGGCCAAGATAAACTATCAGTGTTACATGCGGTGGTATGTCCTCTCAGAGTGCGGTAGCACACATCCAGGGGGACCACGAGATCACAGTGATTCTGTGTGTTCTCCTCTGCTGAGGGTGGCCCTCACCTGGACATGTGCGATGATAGGGAGGTTACATCCAGCTGGGATAAATATTTCAAAGGTGGGGGAGAAGGAGGGGGGATATGTGCACCGAACATGTCTGCAGGATTGTTGCCAATATGCGTGTGTTTGGTGAATGTTAAGTAGGTGTGGATTAACACAGAGCATATCTGAGGCATGTGGTCCATATGTGTAACATAACTGAAGAAGGCCTTGTGGTCATCCATAGTGTTTGTGTCCATTTCCCTCCCAGAGTAGGCCGTGGCTGTTGTTATGATGGACTGTAGCGTAGTACCAGTGCTGACCACAGATGCCTACCCTTAATGTGAATGTGCTCTGTCCTGCAGTAGCCTCCTGCTATTGTTATACAATCTGCCTCTGTCTGGGGTCCACCGGACAGGATGCCTAACCTTTGTGCATAGGGTCTGGGTTAGACATGTGTGTGCAAGTGTCATGCAATCTGCGGCATGTCTGTGGTAAGCATTTGCAAAGGGGTCAGCAGTGTGGCTTGTGGCTTCCACTGGCCCAGTGTGCTGCATGGATACCATCTCAGTCCCAGCAAGTGAATAACTGTCTAATCACATACATATCAAAGTAGTCTACTGTGCTGGTGGTGGTGGTGGGATATGTATATCCAGGCCGAGTAACGTCTATCCACATCACAGTAGTGGACGGTGTCCCACATACAGTACCTTGGGATGAACCCCTAGAGTGAGGTTGTGCATTGCACCTGTCAGTGTGTGCTGACCGATGGGGCATGCTACTACGTTGTGTGGAATGTGGCAGGTATTGTTGCACAGGTGTTGGCTGAGCACTGATATCTGGCCATGTACCTGTGTATCCACCACGACACACACATGCAACATATGGGAGTAGTAGTATATCACTACACATGAGTATCATGTATAGTATGTGTGCCATATATTGCTGACATGGTCTGCTGATATCCTGTCTGTGTTCTCTTCCAGGAGATGGCGACAGCGTAACCCCACCTACTCTGTGGCGGAAGATGAGGAGATCCACCAGAGCCTGGTGCGGGAGTATGACATCCTGTTTTCCCGCACCAGTCAGAATCAGCAGGAGAAGGCCGCACTGTGGCAAGACCTTGTCCGTAGGGTAAATGATATTGGCATGCATAAAAGGACATATGAGCAGGTACGACATCACTGCAGTGATTTAATCCGAAGTGTCCGGCAGCATGCATCAGATATCCACAGGCAACAGGTCGCCACAGGAGGTGGGGTGGCCACACATCCCCCCTCACCAGACTGGAGGGGCTACTCCTAAGTGTTGTGGCTCCAGCCCCAGAACACCAACAGCAGTACACCTGCATTATGATGGAGGCTGGTTCCACACAGCAGCACGACATGGAGCGTGCAGGTAATATGCCATATGTACACCTGACTGTTCTGTACACTGTATCATATGCAATATCAATGGCACAAATGTGCACACACTGACATTAATCTCATCATTTCTGCAGGTCCCTCCAGGGTTACAGCGAGACAGGCCATCCATGCTGGTGAGTGTGTTTAACATAACCTATAATAGTCCTGATAATGCTAGTAACAGTAGTGTAACTCGGTAGTGCTCTGTGTGTATACTGCAGGGTGTGCATGTGTGCATGTGTGCAGGTGTGTCTGTGCCCATGTGTGCATGTGTGCAGGTGTGTCTGTGTCCACGTGTGCATCTGTGCATGTGTGCCTGTGTCCACGTGTGCATGTGTGCATGTGTGCATGTGTGCCTGTGTCCACGTGTGCATGCGTGCATGTGTGCATGTGTGCATGTGTGCCTGTGTCCATGTGTGCATGTGTGCATGTGTGCATGTGTACACGCATGTGTGCATGTGTGCATGTGAACACGTGTGCATGTGTGCATGTGTCCATGTGTGCATGTGTCCACGTGTGCATGTGTGCATGGGTGCATGTGTGCATGTGTGCCTGTGCCCACGTGTGCATGTGTGCATGTGTGCATGTGACCATGTGCATGTGCATGGCATGTGCATGTGTGCATGTGTGCATGTGAACACGTGCATGTGTCCACGTGTGCATGTGTGCATGTGTCCACGTGTGCATGTGTCCACGTGCGCATGTGTGCCTGTGTGCATGTGTGCATGTGTGCATGTGTCCATGTGTGCATGTGTGCATGTGTGTATAAGTGCATCACTGTTAACAATGTCTGGAGACTGTAAACTGTGTTTCCTGTCTTCATCCCACAGGTTCTGGGGCTGCTCTGGTGACCTGCAGAAGGGAACCTGTATCCTGTGCCACGGCTACTGGTAATGATGATATATGTGTAATGGTACAGGAAGGTGTGTCAGGGTCTGCCATTGGTCAGCCAATTGACAGTACACAGCTGTCAACCCCATCATTGCGCACAGTCATCCTGCCAGTACATCCCTTGTCACCATTGTCCCTAGGTGATGGACAGTATACAGCGGGCATAGACCAGGGTAATGTGGTACCTGTGGCACATGCATCCCCACACAGCAGCCATGGGCAGGGTCCTCCGATGGTACCACACAGACAGTTGCCCATGGGTTCTTGTGGGAGCATCCGTGGGCGTACTGCCTCTGGCCAACGTGCCCAAAGAGGTCTGTCAGCCTCAGCTATGTTTCGGACTGTCATGCAGGCTCAGTCACGTATGGAAAGGTACACCAGACAGGGTCTGTGGGAGCTCAGAGCATGTCGCACAGCCATGACAGACAGTATGCGTGACATTGTGGATGCTATCCGTAACTTCACCGATGTCATAGACAGACGTTGTGGGGACATATTACAGCAGTTCCACAACCAGATGTCCATGAGCCAGGGCAATGGTGGGCATTTGCGGTGTTGACGTGGCCGTATGCCGGCAGCGGCAGCAGCTGGCAGTCGGCGCGGGCAACAACAGGCTCGCGCATGCCCCCATAGTGCCAGCAGCAGCCCCAGCAATGCTGGGTCTGTGCTGTCATCGGAACGCCCCAGGAGACCATGTGCACGTGGCTCTGGACAGTCCCAACAGGGACATGTGTCCAGTCAACACACCCCCGCTTCTGATGACAGTACCCAGTCCGGCTTTGTACTGGATACGGTCCGTAGCACCCCTGCCAGGCACAGGTACCGTGTCCGTGCACACAGACACTGATCTGTATGGCCTGCCAGGTGCAGTCTGTGGCTGTCCACAAACCCCTGTATATGGCAGCCATGAGGTGGAACTGTGTGCGTGCATACACACATGCGAAATGTTAACACTTAGGGCAACCACATACACGCACACATTGCACCAACACTGCCCCACCCTGTACTGCTGCCCCTCACCAACACACATACACACACATGTCAATTGGTGGTATCAGTGGCTGACTCAGGCATACCTAATCCACACCCTGTGCATATGATGACACTGTGCCACCTCCTGCAATCTCCAACATCATTGCGGGAACAGGTAAACACGTTGCTGATGCACAGGATGACTACATAGACGTGTATTAGTAGTATCATGTTGGTAACAGTACAGTGTGCTGCTATGACTGTGTGTGTACCCCAGCATGCCTGCTGTAGTAACTGTATGAATGTCCTGAATTGTTATCTGCACCCATAGTACATACCAAAGTATAACAGCTGCACATAATAGCATGCTGGTGGTAAGGTTGTCAACAGATAGCCGCATACATGAGTAGCACAGGGGGAAAGTTAACGCAAGTAGTGATATGCAATGGTGGACATGTACAGTAATGGTGTCAAGATGCCCACAACGACTATGCCATGTGGATGTTCGCGCATCTAGATATGTGTGCAGTACCAATGTAGTCCAGATCACAAATAAGTATGACATAATATCGGTTCTACCATGGGCATCTGTGCTGCGTATTCCTGGGTACATGTTGATAGTGCCTACATATTTGCATTGTTACTTACTGTTATTGTTACCCCTTCTTTGTTGTATAATGCAGTACTTCCAGCCCTGTGTACTGTAGCCTTGTTTGCATGCATGTTCGCTTGGGGTCCCCTGGAACACTGCTTACACCTGCAATGCAGAGTTACAGTGCATCTGTAGACTGCTAGTGACATCTGCATAGTGTACCATATATATGTCAACCTTACACATGACAGAACGTCACTGTCTGTCCTGTACGCATGTACGTTGCCTGTGACACATTGCACACGTCTTACCTGGCATTTACCCACATGTGCAGTCATATATGTCAGTGCTATGGAACAGTGGCAGTCCACCCACACATACACACCTTCAGTATGTTGTTCCCCATTGGCCCTATGTGTTGGTACTCACCATGGCAATCACACTACTAGGGTGGCATGTGCAAAGGTAACCTGTGAATTGCCTCTATGGTCCAGTCGTGGTTTATGTGAGTCATGTGTCATTGTCACAGCTGCCACATGTATGCAGTCAGCCATCACCCTTGGCCAGGAACGTACAACACATGTGTGGGATGCCACCACACAGCCAATCTGGGGACTGGTCTCTCTGAACCCAGTAATGCCATACCCTGTCAGGTGGCATGTCATATATACTACGTCCAGGACAAACGCCAACCCCAATCCCTGCTGCTACTATTGATAATATCCCTGAAGATGTTCCTGATAGCTTTGACCAGTCCTTTACTGAGACATTGCAGGCCCTAGCTAGCCATCTACCTCCTAGCTCCTGGTCCTGAAAGCAGCACCCCTAGAAAACTACTACTTGCCCAGCTGCCAACCAGTCACCACTTCACTTCTCCGCACCTTGATTGTAACAGTGAAACCCACTACACTTTCTGCTGATCAACTCCTGCCGAGTACCTATCAAAACCAGATGATGCTATTGCTTACCCGTCTCAAAGGTAATCAAAGGAACCATGTTAGAATCTAACTTTCCCACCATCTGGAAAATGTCATATGTAATCCCACTTCACACAGGAGGCAGCTCTACTGAAGTCTCCAATTATAGGCCAATAGCTATACTATCTCCACTTGCAGAGATTATGGAAACTTTCGTCATAGACAAGTCATGCACCACCTAATCCAAACTCGCATTATGGCAGACACTCAGCATGGCTTACGTCCTCATCACAGCACTATGTCAGGCCTCCTAGCCTTTACTAACACCATAAGCCATACTTGCAACATTAATTATATATCCACAGCCCTCTTTTTGGTTAATTCAAAGGCATACAATATGGTTGATCACCAACTTGTACTCCACACCCTGCACAGACTGTCTAGATACTGGAGCCTTCCAATGGTGTCAATCCTACCTGCATGGTCAACAGCAGGCCAGCCTCTGGCAGAACAAACCCTCTAACCTTCTACCTAACACCCTCAGAGTACCACAAGGCTCTATACTAGGGCCCTTGCTGTCCTCCATCATCATTAACGACCGTTATACTGTCATCCCAAAAGTCAGCTGTATCCAATATGCTGTATACTCTACTCTGATCTGCTCAGCCACATCTCCAGTAGAGTTATGGTCAGCTACCCAGACCACCTTTAATACAATAGCAAACTGGCTTTCTCAACATTGTCTGATCCTAAATCCCAATCAAACTAAACTGCTGTTATTCCACCAACACGTAGGCCTACCACTTTCACCGTTACGATAACATCAACTGATGGCACAATAATCTCCCCTGACCCATCTCCGAAACTATTAGGTGTCATCATAGACAATAATCTCATATGTGACATACATGTTAACCAGATTAGCAAAGCCATCAATAGAAAGCTAGGATCACTTTACAGAATTAAAGCCTTCCTAGCCCCTCCAGCTAAAGGTGCCATAGCTCGCTCACACCTTGTTTCAGCCCTTCTGTATGCATCCCCTCTACTCTCAAATATGAACAAGACTGTCCTTAACAAGCACTCGATTTGCTACAACCACATTGCCAGGTTTTCCACTGGCCCGCCTTTTAGGACACATCATTGCATCAATCTAAATCAGCTTGGTTGGCTTGCAATACCCAGCCTAATACAGTATAACCAACTGATTATGGCCTATAAAACCCTCTATAATCCAGACAATACTCCTGCACTTAAATTATTATCACCCCCTATAACAATCCTAGACCGCTTCGATCCTCTAACAAAGTACGACTTCAGACTAGCAAGTTTAGTAACACAGCTGGTGATTCTCTCTTTGCAAACCCTGTAAGTAGATCCTGGAACTCACTTCCAGCTGATATTACCCTACTGTCCACCTTAGGTCATTTAACAGTAGACTCAAACAACATTTGTCACGTAACTGGCTATGTCAATGTATCAAGCCTGGCTAACTCGAATGTGTAACTTCTGTGAACCACTTTACTGTGTAATTTCAATTTAATCCTGGCTTGTGCTCAGGTCTAACATTAACCTGTGGAACATGTTTGACTTGCTTACTTATGTAATCTCTGTAAATAATCTGTTTGTACTATGTAATGCTAGTATTATGTAATGCTGTATCTGCTACCCTCGTAGCTTGTCTCCACGGGCCTCCCCTGGAAATGGACATGCATCCAGTCGGGCTATCCCAGTCAACAAATGTAGGATAAATAAATAAATCAATACAATATATTACAGTGACGACAATACCAGTCAGACATTGACACACACTGACAGCATGCTGAACACACTGGGGCATACGTGGGGACTCAGACTAGCAGCCTGCCTGGGCATCACACACCTCCGCAGCTGGCACACAGGCATATGTTCCATCAGAACAGAGCACATGCCACACATGGCACGCACATCCCCTGTGCCACACACTCACAGCCTGTAGGGCTACACAACACACCTGCTACAGACGTGTCAGGTACCTGTCATGTGTGCTGCACTGGGGTCCTGCTCAACAGGCTGTATCTGGTGAAGGTCACAGTGATATGACTCAGGGGCACTATGGTCCACCACAGCACACATGCATACAGGTCAGACAGAGGCATGGACAGATATGACTCATTCATTGACCATGCCAGTGTGGCTGCCTGGGACATACCTCCCTGGACTACATGATAGGGAACATAGAATGGATCTCTCAGCATGTGGCACAGGCCAGTATGAGCCTGATGTTGGTTGCCAACATACCCTCACCAGGTATTCTACCACTATATGTGGGAAGGCTGTTGTATGTCTACATTATGCTCAGTCTCCACTGTCATTCATAGGGTATCCACTGGCTGTCAACGTGTGCTTACATGCTAGGCAAGCCACATTGATGTGCATGGGTCATCTTGCACGTGACACCCATGGCCCGATGTATAATGGCAAGGCTCCTTGGTACACACATACTGCCTTATGCTGCAGGACATGGTTTACATAGCGACCTCCGTGGGTATCACACAGGTTAGGACACTAACAGTGCTGCTACACAACAACAGCAGTGTACACCGGAGGATGCATGCACCAGACACTGCCCTCAGCACGGTGAACTGCAATGTCTGTGCAGTACCAGATGCATGATTCATGGCTCACAGGTGTTACCCATCACTGACAGGTTATGCCCCATGTTAATCATTGAGAAAGGGTGTTTCCCGAAAGCTCTGTGTTTTATAAAGGTGTGTTTTATTCAACTGTCGTCTGTTTTTCTTGAGCATTAGGTTATGCCCCATACCATGCCTGTTGTCCCCTACACATGTAACACACATGGATAGGGGGGTGGTATCCCAAGGTAACACAGATACACCCACCTCCAGGTTATTGGCACAGCACAAACCATCAGGGCCTACTCATGTGCAGCTGACAGTGTGTCGGACTGCCATCTGGTTCATAGCCTGGCACACACAACCCTCACATACACAGGAAGTCCACCTATCCTCCATAACAACACCGGCAATATGACAGTCTCATGAACTGTGTTTATAAGGCCGTACTGCATCCAGCCGAACATTGTGTGTGAGCATTACTGTAGCTACAACACTCTAGTTGAAGAGTTCACAGCATGTGGTCACCGAATTGCAGTGGAATGACATGTTACCACTACCACAACAGGTGGGAACATGCAGCACCTGTACATCGACTACATGTACACTATATGGCCCAGACCAGATGTGTATCCCCTGCTGTAGGTCTTTCACCATAGACACCCACACTGTATAGGGACATACCGTGCGGACCCTGCACAGTAAGACACAGTCATATTGGTATACATTGCTAATACCATTTATCCACCTAAGCATGTGTCAGACATGGTAACTACTGCAGGTCACAGGTATTTATGTGTATGTGTCACACACATACATCATGTGCAATGCCATTGCTGGGTTAGGCAATGGTATGCATTGTTATGTACAAACACCCACACAAGGTCATACTGTGTGACACAACCACACGCGGACAGTTGTGGGTTACCAAACATGCCTATCTGTACTCTGACAATGGTAATAGACACAGTAGCAGAGCACACTATTGGCATTACTAGCCAACTAGCCCTGTTTGGCTGTGCTGATAGTGTGGTGACATCCCCTGTGTTTACTGGGGGAGTATGCAGCATCTGGTGTATTGTAGTATTTGCCAAAGGATCTGTTCCCTCACACTTGCATTTACACATACCCTACTACCCCCACACACATGCACACTTGCCATTTGCAGGATTCATTCCCCTACCTAAGTCATAACACGTGAGAGGGACGCATTAGCAAAGCGCACTGTTCGGTTTACTAGAT
Source organism: Protopterus annectens (assembly GCF_019279795.1). Taxonomy (NCBI): domain Eukaryota; kingdom Metazoa; phylum Chordata; order Ceratodontiformes; family Protopteridae; genus Protopterus; species Protopterus annectens. The sequence goes on along the minus strand of NC_056736.1, from coordinate 119,826,550 downwards.
AGTTCCTCATCTCTGGCTATACTTATAGGGTGCTGACAACATCAGTACTTTGAAAGGGTAATGTGCATCAGGTAGTGTGATCACCTGATTGCCAAAACTAACATGTTTTTCATACGGAAATGCACACACACAAACTCCCCACATGTCATTTACAGGTTTCAAACTCCTACCTAACTACATTACGATACGCAGGGGAAACGCATTAGCAGAGTGCGCTATTCACATTACTGGGAGGCTTTTCTTCTTCTGCTGTACTTATAGGGTGCTGACATCATCTGTGTTTAGAAAGGGGAGTGTGCATCCTGTAGTGTGTTCTCCCAGTTGCCAAAAGGGGAACATCCCTCATACATATTAAGCACACACAGTAACCCCCTCATCCAAACACACACTTGCCATTTGCAGGATTCAAACCACTACCTAACTATGTTATGACACTTGAGATGGATGCATTAGCAGAGCACACTATTCGCATTACTGGGAGGCTTTCTTTCTCCTGCTGTACTTATAGGGTGCTGACATCATCTGTGTTTAGAAAGGGGAGTGTGCATCCTGTAGTGTGTTCTCCCAGTTGCCAAAAGGGACATTTCCCTCTCACAGCCTTTCACACACACAAACCCCACTCACCCACACACACTGAGCATTTGCAGGATTCGAACCCCTACCTAACTATATTATGACACTTGAGGACGACGCATTAGCAGAGCGCACTATCCGAATTACTGGGCATCTGTTCTGCACCTGTAGTATTTCTAGGGTGCTGACATCTTCATTTCCACAGAGGTTTGTAGATGTCGTACTAACTGTCAGGTGGGGGATAGCATATATATGCATTTGCAGCCACGTAAGTCAGAGTCAGATATGCACATCGCACTGGCAGGTTATGTTCTATACCATGCTTTGGGACCACAGGACCTGTAACACACAACACAACCAGTCCAGAACACCACACCCACATCCAGGACACACACTTAGCTTCCCTGGGAACAGTGCCAGGATATGCAGGTATTCACATACACCATTCCAGTTGTTAACATCAGGTACAGGCATATTGTGTGTGAGAACTACTCAGGCCTCTACCACTTTACCCTACCACCACTACAATTTGTGGGTCCATGTGCTATGGCAGATCACAGCCACATGGGTTAATACATATTGCACCTGTCCATCTGCAACGTGGGTACTCACTGTTCCACACCAGAGGTAGACCACCATTGTTGATACATGCCCATGTCCACCTTTCCCTGGACATCCATATCTCATCTCCACCCCCAGGCAAGGTTGTCACTGCACACAAACTGTGTTTAGCACAAGCAGACTCTACACTTGTGTAGACTGGGGTGGATGACTTCAGAGGACCCATGCTGGAGGACTATACTGGCCGCTCAGCATAATCCTTGACACTTGCATCCTATGAGCATGTGTACAGTTTGCATTGGTCATGCTATCCCACATATACCCATGACTGCTCCACAACAAGACACCTGTCAGCTGTACACCGGCCATATATGCGCCGTTCAACAGACAGAGCGACCTACTATATTGCAGAGCTGTAGCCCACAGAGGGAGGACATCTGTGGATGGTTCCAGCACGGCACTTCATTCACACATACTCATTACAACACAGTGTTGACAGTGGAATCTTCCAGACAAGGCAGGTAGGGCTCCCCTCAGTCTGTTATTGACGGACACCTACTGTCAGAGATCCTCAGCAACCCTCTCACAGCACACACCGACAACATGGCTGTGGCTTAGCACATTCAATCCCTGAGACCTCCACGGTGCCCCTGCTTGACAGAGGCACAGCTCACTAGCCTCACATGTCTCCTTCTGTGACCTACTTTACAGTGGCACGGTAGCCTACTATCCTGGGGATGCAGGTGCCAAGCACACTCTGGCTGAGCTGCCATTCCCTGGGGCAAGAAGCCTAGTATTGACCTCTACACCCATATGTTCAATTGTCGGATGCACAATATCTGTTGTGCTGTTCTACTGTTTGCAGGTCTTTATTGCCATAGCATTCCCTGTTCCTATGACCAACTTGTGTATCTGTGGCAGATGTTTGCATATGACGGCGATCCACTATGTCACTTATGTCTCTGTGGTCATTTACTATGTGCACTGGGCTGACTGCTGTGTTGTGGTTGGTTCCTGGACTGACACGTACAAATACCAGATATGTGTGGCCAACTGCTACACGGAGATATGGCCTAAGTTTGTGAGCATGCCCAGTTCAGCCTTTCCATGGCATGTTGTCTGACATATGCCTCATTTATCAAAGTGTGCGAGCATGCCCAGTGTGAGCTTTCCATATGTTGTACTCTGAAGTCCAACACATATTTGGGTGTGTGTGACCCTCGTCATTATCACACGTTTATGATTGTGTGCTGGGTGTCATGTTGTGTACTAACTGGCCAACTGCTTCATGTCTGCCACAACAGGGATTATACTGTGCCTGCAGGAATTGCATGGGATACTTTGCAGACAGTTCTCAACATACTTTCATAATGACCGAACACTGTAGTACCGTATAGTGTACTGGTTCGGTATTTCACTGTAGTGGACAGTATCCTGGGCTTTAGTCCTATCACTGCTTGACATCTTCATAGTGAGCACGACAGACTGTGTAGGGGCCAGTTGTGCACATATGACCATGTTGCAATATGTTCAGATATGGACTACCTACACCAGGCTCGTCCAACATTGCTAGTGTATTCCACAACATGGGTGGACATTGGCAAACACTAGCAATGTTCTGTAGGCCATTGCTGATGGTAGTCACAGGGTGTGTTTGTCCTTCGACACACATTGTAACTGGAGTTTGCCATTACATATGTCATGGTTGGTATACTGTGCCTCTGTCTACCTCTGGCATAACAGTGATACCCAGGGTAGCCTACCATCTCCCATACACTCATCAGGATGCCTCTTGAGGGGTGTCGATATGTGGTACTCTGGCTGACCTGTACCAGGAGTTTACTGCAGTGTGGGGGTGCCTTCTGTGTTATGGATCATTCTGTACAGCTTGTCCTATGTATGTCAGTGCTGGGGTTCAGGTCTCTCATGTGCATAGCTCACTGCCATTCAGATTGTACAAGGTGCAACATGTTCATTCATTCCAGGTTGGACATGGCATCATACATCAGGCACAGCTTTCCTGTAGCCGGGAAGGATGGCAGTGTGTGGGGCTGCAGTTTGTTTACTCAGGCAACACATGGCATCTGTTCAGGCTCTTTGCTACCCCTGGTGGGGTACTGTTGTGGACTTTACAGTTGTTGGACGTGTCTGCTGTGGTATATCCCACAAGGGCTATTGTAGTCAGTTGTGATGATGATAGAGGATGGCTGCAGAGCCAGAGTGATTTCCCCTTATCTACATCTGCCAGCCTTCATGTTTGGGTGGGTATATGGTACATGTTTCTGCAAACACTACAGACACATGTTTGTCCAGTGCAGGTTATTTATCACCTTTTGTACCCAGGTCTCACATTACATGTTAGGTGCCTCATGGGTTAACACCTGTGTGGTATTTTGTGGGCACTTACTGTATATCCACAGTGGTTGTCTATACACATTTCTGCGATTAGCTTGCTGACTTGGCTATGGCTACAGTTGTTTGTTTGTGGGTGGCTCTTTTGTGGGTTTCTTGTGTCAGCTGAGGGTCGGATACGGTGGGCTGTTTGTACTCCTCTGCATACATGCTCAGTCACAGTCCTTCCATGTTGGCCTATACCTATGGGACATGTATACAGAACGGGTGTGGGGGGGGCAAGACCAGGCCTTGTGGGATGCCACTCATATCCGCTTTGTAGTCTGGCATGGATGCAGCATGTCTGACCATGTCAGTTCTGTCGTTGGTCTGCTTTGCAACCCCTCTACTGACATAGGGGTGTATATTTAAGCTGGTGAACATATCCATACTGAACACGACGGTATGGTCTAGAAGCATGTGCACGGTCCAGCTACGCTGTGTGGACCACATAGCCTCATCAATGACCTTAATGACTGCTTCAAATGGGTCAGACATGTTTAGGGGCGGTTCTGCAGTTACAACAGCCACAGTGTGTCGGGTCCGGTATCAGTAGGTCCACATTAGCCTTCTGTCTGCGGTACATACTCATCCTTTCCATAGCTGTGCAGAACAAGCTTGTCAGGATCCTGGGGTGTTAGTTTGGAGTATCCATTCAGGCAACACCTTTGTTGTGATGGACCACTGTTGTTGTACACTGCTCTTTGGGTACATACCCTGTGGTAAGGCTGACATTGGCCAGTAGTGTGATTTTGCATTCCATTACTCTTGGGGTCCATGTTGGCCTCAGCACAGGACACCATCACATACCTTTGCTGCTGTGTGTTCTGCTTTGCAGATGATGGCTGTTACCTCAGCATCTGCAATGTCAGGGGACCATCTGCTGGGATAGGTATTTTGCACTCGGGGGGGGGTGTTTGCACTGCACCTGACAGGTTGTATGTTAGCAATATGTGTGTGTGTTTGGTATGTTGTTTGTAATATCTGTGTGATTCGGAGCATATCTGTGGATGCCCAACATGGTTCCTACCATCAGTTGGGTAAGCCTTGTGATTATCCTTAGTGTCCTGTACGTGTTGTATCTTCATAGGTTCATGGGTTCATAGTAGGCTAGACTCCCTAGGCCATTGGTAAGCCTAGCTAGAGTGTGTGTGTCTTTCGCCACCCATTGCTATGTTCAATTATGGCCATTTATGAGGTTCTTCACTGTGCCTCTGTCTGGTCGTGACACAGTGGGGACCCCAGTATACATGTACGGTCATCCATCCACTTGGCAATATTCCTGTTGAGGGGTGTCAGTGAGGGGCTCTGCCTACCATGGATTGGGATCCTGTTTCTGGGTGTGGGGAGCCTATGGGTTATGTATCTGTCCCTCCAGCACATCTTATTTCATTATGTGTTGAGGATGACATCTGTGACTCTCACAGCTCCAATGGCTTTGATTTCCTGTGGTGTAGCATGTCCATTACACCTGTGTTGGACATGGCCTGGTACAACAGACATACAATGCCTCTGTGTAGGCAGTGTGTGACTGCAGTCAGCTGGGGTGTCTACAGCCAGGCAGCATATGACATATATTTCGCACCCTTTATCCTGTTGGTGGGGTAACTATGAGGTCTTCCAATCCGCTGCAGGTGTCACGTATGGTACATCCCATATGAGTAATTGTACTAGATTATGGGTCTGATAAGGGGACAGTACAGCGGCACAGTGACCCCTGTTGATGTTGGTGTGAATCCTTTCATGATACGGTGTCCAGTATCAACAGTCTTCATAGCCACATTGGCATTGTGGCTGTCACATGACAGATTAATGTCGACCTGTGTCCCTAGGTCCCTGATGACTCCTTGCATACATAATGGTTTGACACCTATGTGGTACTTTGTGTACCTTGTCTGGTATTTGGTGGGACATCCATACTGTCCAGTGTCTTCGGATGTCTGGGTGGGGTTCTTGTGTGTGAGAGTGTGGTCTGTCGCATGCTACAGACTGTACAGCAGTTTTGACTACAGTTATGTGCACATGGGTGGTGTCCGCTGCTTTGTGCATTGTCAGTTACCTGGCTATATGGGTGTCACTGCTGCATATGGATACTCCCCCTGCTTTGATGTCTTGGTTCAGGTGTTGGGGCCATAACACATGGTATGTGGTATAACCTAGTAGTGCTGGTGTGGTATCACTAGGCCTGCAGCAGGCTTCTGTCACTGGACAGGCATCAATGTTCTCCATAATGGGAAGTGTCTCAGGGGCATGCATATTGCAGTTTACACATCTGGCATTGGGCAGCATTACCCTTATGTTTCCTACCACTTATGTTTTCTAGGGTGGTGGGTAGTCTTTTTGGCCTTGCCTACATACGGCTCTATGGAGGCAGCAAAGGCCTTATCCAGTATCCAGACGCACACAGGTAACAGCTGACAGCCACCCCTGTAACAGCAGCATGGCTTGTCATGCTTGACATCTCAAGCGGACCCACATTACACCCTCTTGGACTGACAGCTGTAACTGTGCCAGCTGTTAAAAATGAGCATTCTGTGTTTGTACTGTGGCATCATTCTTGGTAAGGGTTGGATGCTGCACACAGTCATTTGTTGTTGACCCGGGAGGTACATCTCAGGTAATTCACACCAGCATGGACATTGAGTGCATCATATTTCTGCTTGCTTTGGGGTGACCACGTACTTGTGTTACGTGGCATTTTGTGGCTACCTACAAGCAGCTTACTCTACCCTTTCCCTTGTTCAGTCTGGTGAGTGGGACAGCTGTGTTTCTGCCTATACAGACACCTATTACAACTGTATCAGGCATTTGTTTCTCCTTCGGGACTGTTTGGCACACCAGCTTTGCATACTATTCATTGCATGTGCTATGTTTGAAGGTTGTGGTTGCTTGTGATCTACTTTGGAGGCATCTGTTGGTGTGGTGTGTTTGTAATTGAGGCCTCCGGGAATATTTGTCTGTGTTTATGTGTTTGGTTTACAGTTGTGGTAGGTCTATGTGGGACTGGGTTCGTGGTGTATGTGGTTACCTTCTCCTCCTGACTAGTGTTGACAGCACTGGCTTGTTGGAGCTCAACCTCTGCTTTGGATACATGGATGCATCTATCACATATGTTTGTATTTATTCAGGGGTGTTGTGGTTGTCTGTGTACTTGGTACTGGCGTCACATTGCCTCTGGATTCATAGGTTATACTTGTTGTGGCTGGACTTAGTGGATTGTATGTGTGGACATATGTTGCTGCCATACTACTGGTCAGTGATTACTTCCCTTTTTATGTTTGCTCTATCATGTGGTATCTTCCTCATTCTCTTGCATGGTTTGGTAATGGCTGGAGCCCAGCATGCCAGATGTCTGTGTGTATGGCATAGTGTGTTGTTGTTATTTGTGATTGCATACTCCAAGCATTCCTGGTTGTGTTCATGGAATGCCTGTATAACATGTTCTGTGGTGTGTCCCATGTTCTGCACTTGCACAGGGCCTTTTGTGGATTCAACATCGGTTTTGAGGGCTGCAACCTATACTTTACACATGTTTTTCACTGTGGTATTCTGGCCAGGGACTGGGGTCGGGTGTGTATTTCCAGTGTGCTTACTCTATGGTCTTGTCTTACCAGTGAGGGGTACACTTTTCATCTTGCCATCCAGTACACATGTTGCTGATTATCACATCCAGTATGCTTACCCCTCTTGTGGGGGTAGTACATTGTTCCTGGGCAGTTTGGTATATGGAATCTGGGTAATTTTCCCCAACTGTGTTGGTGCTAGTACGATGCTACCGGTGTATGTCTGGGTATTTTCAGTCGAGCAATATAATGTGGTTTGGGGGGCTTGATATATTCATGTATTTCGACATAGGCCAGGTGATGTTCCTGGTATTAGGACAGTGGTCTGCAGCAGGCTATCTACTGCGAGGCAGTTTTAGCCATTGGTATTTGACCATGGCTATTCCATGCTGCTTCTTGTTGTGGTACCAACATGGGGGTGTGGTTATCCTTGCCATTTCTTGCTAGTCACCCTCCTTTTGTAGCTTGTTCCATGTTTTGCGGCTGTACAGCACAGTATGAGGTGTGACCTGGTAGTGCTAGGGTGCTGCTGTGAGCCTTGCCTATTTCTCTATTACAGGACTGGTATCTACATTCTCCTTACTGTGTGCGTTTACACTGCACACATTTTGCTGTTTGTACATCTGTCATGGGGTAGTATTACATCTAGGTTCCTATCCCTTGTAGAACCTATGAGGTTGGGTGTGTGTTTTGCGACTTACCTATTCAGGGCATGTTGTGGGTACTGACAGCCTTTGCCAGTATCCATGGGGCATGGCATGCTAGGTGCATGCCACCCCTAGAAGGTGGTGCATCATGTCAAACTCCGCATATCTTCCCAGCCTGTGACACATTGGCTCCCCTTTGACTGACTGCATTACTTCAGCCAATTATTGTACTTGATCTTCTTGTCTTCATAGTGTGGCATCATGCTTGGTGAGGGTGAGATGTTAGGCAGGGTCTTCATGTTTGCATATACTAGATGATGTTACATTGCTTGACACATGGCAATCATGCCTCAGGTGGTGCTGCAGGGCTGCCTCTGTCGGATGCACATACTACACTCCCTGTACATGTTTGAGAGCAGGTTGTGTCATGTTAGGCATCCCTGTTACTATATGAGTGAGTCAGAGAGGGGTATCATTCCCAGGGTTCCTACTGTGCCAGTGTATGTGCTATGCGTTGCCTCTTTGCCAAGGCCAGGGCATACTGGGCACGCCTCCTTCTGCCTACTGGGGCAGGCTCAGGTTGTTCCTCCTCTGAGTCACGCTCTGCCTGTGATGGCCTTGGCAATGGTGGGGGGCTGTTTGGCCCGGCCCTATGCTGGTCCTGCTGCAGCTGTTTTCGCAAGATCATATTATGTAGCATAGCGCATACCATGACAATTTGGGTACATATAGTTGGTGTGTACTGCAAGGCTCCACCAGATGTGTCCAGACACTGGAACCGTGACTTGAGCAGCCCAAACACACGCTCTATCACATTACGTGTTTGTGCGTGTGCCTCATTATGGCGTTCCTGTTCAGGTGTGTGTGCATTTCTGATGGGTGTCATCAGCCATGGCTCCAGTGCATAACCTGCATCCCCCACTAGGTGTCCATGTGGGATGTCCCCATTGGCAAATGTCTCGTACAGCTGCGTCAAATGCCAGATGTGGGAATCATGATAACTCCCAGGGCAGCCAGCACACACATTCATTATTATGCCCTGGGCATCACACATGACCTGGCAGTTGATGGAGGGGAAGCCCTTGCGGTTAATGTAGGCCCTACCCCGCTCACCTGCTGGTGCTTTGATGCGTATGTGCGTGCAGTCTATAGCACCCAGTACCTCAGGGTACTCCGCTATTTGCTGGAAGAGATGCATATTGCTGGCCAATACCTCACGGGCATTGGGGAAATATACATGATCACCGACATGTGCTGACATGGCATCCAGGAACTGATGTAGTACCCTGGAGGCTGATGCCTGTGATATCCCCATCATATCGCCAGTTGGTCTCTGGAAGGTACCTGTTGCTAGTATTCTTAGGCCAACACATACCTTGGTTTCCACTGGGATGGGTTCCCCTCTGTTGGCTCTGTGTGTGAGGCGTGGCCTGCACAGCTCAACAATCTGCTGCAGGAGCTCTCTGTCCACTCTATAGCGCTCTACTATCTCCAGCTCATGTAACCCGTGGTAGGTGACTCTGGGCCTGTACACTCTTCTCCGTCTCCTCACTGTGGGTTGTCTGGCACCATCTGCATTGTCACCACCCTCAGCAAGTCGCCTATGTCTCATTATGACAGCTATGGCAGCCCCTAACATTTCTGCTCTGAGTTCAGCTTTTTCAGTTTTCACTTCTATTAGCTTACTCCTGTCTTGCAGTGTCTCTTAATGGAAACATCCTGAACTACTGTTTGCAGAGTTTTAAGTGCTGGGCTGGGCTACTATTCTGCCTGTGTAATTGCCTGCTTCTAATTGTTTTCACCTGCTAGCTTCAGCAGTTATCCCTGCTAGCTTCCTATTAATTCTGTTTCTTCCTTTTTCCTTTCTGTTTCCTCAGGGGGGAGCAACTTGCATACTATCTGAAACACGCTCACAGTGGCTTACACATGCGCACACGTGCTTACACGGTTAAGAATCTACTTATTCGGGTTTAAACACGCGTACACCCGCACAAACACCGTTACACGTCTGCCAACAGCCTCCAACATACTCAGACTGCCTTACACATGCACACACCCGCGCAAACAGTGTTAAACATCTCCCAACACGCTCCCACATGCTCTCACTGCCTTACACACATGCACACTGCCTTACTAGCGCTTCATGGCGTGCACACGTGCACATGCACGGCCAGCAAGAAACTTTGGTGTAGGTAACAGTGTACACCTTCCATTTCTTGACTTTCCATGACTTATCTAGTGGCACACCTCTTTCCATGATCTGTGCCTGTCATCTGTCATGTTACACTGGCCTCCAATGAACTGCATTTCTTTCTACCATTCCCCCCTGTGATGTCACCTATCTCCTACTCTATTCCTCCCCCTTTTGTATCTCTTACACTACTCAGACTGTGCTCATTTGGTATGTGACTGTGAGATTCAGTATCCTAACCCTCATTTACATGAGATTGCCTACTAATGCTTAGTTACATGTCTTAGACTCAGCTTCCCCCCTTAGCAACCACTACACGGTGGCCATGTTGGTTTTGGTCTGCTGGTCCCTGCACTGTCATTCCATGTATTGCATGAAACCCACATTTGTGGGTTTATAACCTTCTTTTTTATGGTTTTATACAGCGCAGCCCATTCGCTGGGCTGCGCTGGGTTTAAACATCGGCGATTGCGAAAAAAAAAATCATATTTTTAATATTTTTGCATCGGGTTATCTTGCCAATGACCACATATTTGGCCATTGGCATGCTGCCTGAATCATATGCAACCTTTTTTTGGAGCTGATATCGCTCCGTTAGGATTTTGCAGAAATGTACTCAGTTGTCAACTGAGTACATTTCTGCAGCTAAAACGTCTCCTACACGGACTGGTTTCTGCTTCGTGGATCGCTAATATACCTCATTTGCATACCTTTCGGATGCAAGTGAGGTATTTATCATGTCCACGCCCAGTCCGTGTAAGAGACGTTTTAGCTGGTCTCTTACACGGAGTTTAGGGCTGTTCCTGGATCGCGAGGCTTGCATGGAGTGTTGCACGTCTCTTACACTCCGTGCAAGCCTTCGTGAATCCTGCCCATGGTCTATGCATCTGATGTTGTAACATGTTCTATGCCATTAGTTTTGTATTGTCTTGTTTTGCTTTATTTGGAGCTTTTCTCCCTTCTCCCAGGGCCTCCGCTAAAAATGGACATGTATCCAGTCGGACTATCCCAGTCAACAAATGTAAAATAAATAATAAATAAATAAGTAATAAAGCTTGTGCTGCTCTGCATGCAAATTAGCCTAAAACCACAACCTCATTGAAAATTATTGGAGAAATGCATAAAAAGTAATAAAAGTAGGAAAGTAAAAATGTTGCAACTGGAATTAAATGCATAAAATAGGGTATCTTGACTAAAATGTGAGAAATATCTTGGTTGTCCCTTACACCGATAGAAAAAAAAAGCAGGGTGCTTATAAAACAACATCACACATTCCATACACACACACATATACATATATGTGGCTCACTATTGAAGTGTCATTACTCAAATTTAAAAAATTGCTCTTCTGCTTAAAAAAGAAAGTTATGTACTCACCATAACATTCCATCTGTGTTGCTCACTTTCATTCTTCCTCAACTAATGGGTTGGGTCAGACTCAACCGTTGCTAAAGCTCGTGGCAACCAAAAACTCTAGAGCTTCTCCCTTACCCACAATGCACCAACCCCAAGTACCTCAGATCTTGTTTGCTGATTTTACAAGAAAGGAAATATTTGTAGCTAAATATGAAGAAGACTGTATCTGGAGCTTAATATAAAGGACAGTGATGTCATCTAACCACTCATTCTTCCAAGAGTTTTCAAAGGATGGGGATTGGTGGTTGGGGAGTCGAGGAAGAATGAAAATGAACAACACAGATGGAATGCTACGGTGAGTACATAACTTCTTGATTTGATGTTGTCAATTTTCTTTCTATCCCCAAATGATGGGACAGAGTCCCCAGCTACTTAAGCTCCTAGGTGGACTTAAACCAAATGATGCTCTTCCTCTGGAGATAAGATTCAATTTGTAATGAGTAACAATGGTATGGGGAGTAGCCCAAGTTGCTGATGTGCATATATCATCCATGAACAGTCTAGACTGAAATACAGAAGAAATTGCCATGGATCTAGTGAAATGGGCCCTTAAAGGTTTTGGCAAAGTAATCTCCAATTTTTTATAAATAAATGAAATACAATCAATCAGACACCAAGCTAAAGTTAGTTTGGCAACTGGCTTTCCCAGCTTTACTTCTGCAAATGAGACAAACACTCGGTCAGTTTTTCTGATGTCTTTTGTACTATGCAGGTAAAAACATATTTGTGAGCATCCAATAAATGTAATGTATTTGCCGTTGTTAGCAAATTTAGGAAAGAATACTGGCAAACTAACAAACTGATTGATATTAGATTCTGGCACCACCTTAGGAAGAACGACTGCATTAGTTCATAATGTAACTCTATCCTTGTGAAAAATCAGGTATGGAGGTATTAAGGACAAGGCTTGAATCTCAGAAATTCATCTCTTAGAATTAATGACTTACTTTGACTAGAAAATCAGTCATCAAAGAAAGGCATTTAAGGTCACACTTAGCTGCCAGTTCAAAGAGGGAATGCGTAATTGCCTACGGTACTAGATTCAGGTCCCATGGGGGAGTATGGTCTTTAAAAGGAGATCTTAGAAGAAGAGTGCCTCAGAAAAAGGATTTGCAGAGCTTATGAGAAGCAACAGAGGAACCATCAAATCCAATGTGAAAATTCAATATTGCTTTTAACTGAACCTTAACTGTTGAGGAGCTCACTCCTTTCTTAAAAAGTAGGGCCACAAATTCAAGTATGTTATGAATGGGAGATGTAAAAGGATCAAAATTATTTTGACTAGCCCAGTATATGCACCTTTTCCATTTACTGGAGCAGAGTTTTCATGTAGAGAGTTTATGGGAAGATAAAAGTATATGTCAAACAGGTGAAGAGAGCTTATGTTGTCTGGCTATTAATGGAATTGGAGAAGCCTGGCCAACAGCCTGACATTTGATATGTCTTGGATGAATCATGCCTGTCGGGTGAGGCAGGAGGTCTGAAGCTAGATCCAGAATCCAAAGTTGTTGAAGTAAGTGAAGGGGAACCAAAACTATTGAGGTCAGTAAGGTGCAATGAGAATGACTTTGCTCTTCAACACTGCAGATTTCTGTAGGAATACTGGAATTAATGGAATTGGTGGGTTAACGTAAAGTGGACTAGGTGGACAATGGTGAAGAAGAGCTTCCCTGAGTGATTTTCCCTGCAGGGGGATTAGGGCAAAGTAGCTGCTGCATTTGCTGTTTAGAGGAGAAGCAAAAATATCACAGCAAGGCTGGCCTCACTGAGAGAAGATAATTTATGTTACATTCTTGTTGAGGGCCCAGTCCTTGGACTTCCTTGGAATATGTGTTGCTATGAGAAAGTGGTTGGATGAAACTGCCCTGTGACACTGCCAGACCAGCTATCTGGAATTTTGTAAATAACCATATGTCATTTGTGAACATGAGTATGATTCATATGCTTATCTTACAAATGCAAGAAAACTGTATGTTATTTACTGAGCGTCAAGAATGTAACCACAGTGTACCCTACTGGAAAAGAACAGAAATGTATATAAACTATACACCTGTGGAAATGTATGTTTTAATAGTAGAAGCTGGAACATACAGAGTTAACTTGCAAAACTTCAAGAAAATAAGTTGGAAGAAAAGTGTTTTATGATTGTGTTATCTCTCACTTTCAATGTAGCAAGCTGACTCAAATGTCTAGAGCTAGAAACTTTTCTATTGTCTTAAAAGTAATTTTAATTACTAGGTTTAAAATGTAGAGTGTTTTATTGCTTCCTAGCAGCTGCACATCTGAGAGATATGTGCTTGTCACACAGAGATGATAAAATTCTGTTAGTATCTGTTAGCCTGGTAACGTAAGGCAGGTGACAAAGAGTGATGTCATCCATGCTGATCCACCAGTAATGTTTGATAGTAATTTAAGAACTCTCTCAGAGAGAGACTGTGTGTATTTTGTATTTTGTCTTTCACCTGGAAACATTCATCAAAAGCACTTCTGCCTGCGTGTCTGTAAGTAAGATTTAGGCATAGTATCTCTTTTAGATATAGCTAGGAAAAAAGTAAAGGTTAGTTTAGATGTTTTCTGTATTTATTTGAGACTGTCCTGCAATGTTGTTTTAAAATATTTCCTGTGATTCTGAATTCTGTAGTTACTGTGTTGTTTGAGTATTGTCTTGTTCTTTTATTATTTATTATTAAATATATTTAAACCTATATTTGTGGTTCATATTTGTGAGACATATTTAAGCTTGTAGAGTACGTGCATATGTATCTGGTGACACTGTACAGGCCACTCCTATATACCCTTTCAAGTATTGGTCACACTTACCATTTGGATAATAGTAACATTATACACTTGGATTGGTCACACTTTGGGAAGGGCTTTAAAGTAAATGATATGGGGTTCTTATGGCAGTAATAACTATCTTATGGTCTAGGAGGAGGAGGGCATATATAGTAAACCTGTGCCAGCCTTTCCCAGGTGTGTGTTTATGTATAAATCAAATCTCAAAGTGTGTGTGTGTATGTCAGCTACTTGGGCAGAGACATGAAGCACTGTTGGACAGAGAGGGTGCTGGAGGTCTTGGCTTGGCCCCTCAGCTGAGATCTCAAACCTATAGCTCTGCCAGTGGGGAGTCTTATTTGAAATCTGGAGAAAGAGGTAGAAACCAGCCCCCAACTGACTGTGATTTCTGTGTGCTGTTAAGGGAAATTGTACTTTACTGTCTCTATACTTGTCATCCTCCCATTGTGTACTTCCCTCATTGTTGCCAGTGATGAAAATTGAGGCTTCTTGATTACTGGGCCAGTGCAGGGGCATCACATGACCATTGCCACATTCTGAGCACTTTTCGACCAAGGGATATGATCTAGTTCCTCTTTGTTTGTTGATGTACCAAACTACTGATGTATTGTCCATTTGAATTGCAATTGTCCCCAAAGAGAGTATTCTGAAAATATTGCATTTCTAAAAGCACTGCTGTCATCTTTGACACATTGATATACAAGTTGGCCACTTCAAGAGACAAAGTACCTTGGACTGTTTTCCCCAGAAAATGCCTCTACCCCCACCCCAACTGGGAAGCATCCGTGGTCACTATGGCCTGGGCCTGAGGGGGAATGAACGGATGGCCTTGTAGTACCTGGTCTGATTGAATTCATCACTGGAGATTCCTCTTGCATGTGTGGTGATTCATATTGGAGTTGACATGGGTTAGTAAAAAAAATCAACCATTTGTTGATAGCATCCACAGTAGAAGCCTCATGTAAAATATAGTTAAAGGTACTAGTGAGTGTTATTGCCACTGACATTGATCCTAGAGCCTGAAGGACCAAGTGTGCTGAAATCTTGGTACTGCAGATCATTTTTCTGACCTGTGATCTTATAGTCTGAACCTTTATAACAGAGACAGTGAGGTGATCATTGACTTGTGTTGACAGTGCTCCTATAAATTTCAAGTTTTGAGTTTGTTCCAGTTGATACTTTTTATAGTTTATGGTTATCCCCAGAAGACAACATGTCTGAAGAACTTGATTTCTTGCCTTTATTAATTGATGTCTAACCAATCATCTAAATATGGAAGCACCAAGAATTCCTGTAGTCTTAAATGAGCTGCTGCTATTGCCATACATTTCGTAAACACCCTGGGGGCTGTGGTGAGAAGGTGAGACTGAAGGGCAGAACTCTGAATTGGTAATGACTGGCTCCCAACGAGAAGTGTAAAACCCTTCTGGATTACCTGTTCATCTTTATGTGATAATAGTCATCCTGAAGGTCTATCTAGCACATCCAGCCATCCTTGCCCAGAAAGAGTAGAATGGACTGAAGTGTGACCATCTGGAACTTGGTGTGTCAAAATGACTTGTTTAAGTTGCTGAGATCCAAAACTGGTCTCCAGTCCCTTGTTTTATTTGACATTAAAAAGAATCTTGAGTATGTCCTGTATTTTGACTGGTCTAGTGAGACCTCTTGGATAACTTGTGGAACATCTGGGATTTTTCTTGAAATTGGAGGAGAAAGGAAAAAGGGTATTAAATAACCTCTGGAAATCATCTTCTGCACCCAAGTATCTGTTGTTATTTCTAGCCAGGCTCTCTGGTGGAGGGATAGTCGACCCCTGATTGACAACAGAGGAGGGAAATCGGGCCTCCTTTCAGGAATACTGGAAGGATCTGTCAGAGAAAAAAACACTGGACCCCTGGTTTTGCACCTCTGCCATGGGGGTGGCATCTACCATTAGAGTTTCTTCCTCTATCCCTAGGAGAACGCCTTACACGTGTGTCATGGAAAGGTCCATGGGATTTCTTGAATCACCCTTTTAAACCAACTCATTGATTCCTAGAAAAGGATCTTTGAGGGGTTGAAAATGTATGCCCATGGCAGACAGAGTCTTTTCAACCTTTTCACACCTGGATAATGTGCCGCCACATGAAAATGCCTGAACCTGCTGCCCTTGAGGTACCTTCCACTACATGTGAAATGAGTCTCATGGAAGAATTGGCAATAGACTGCAGGGTAGCCAACTCAGAAGTCACTGACAGCTGTAATTCTTCAGAAACAGATCATGAGAGGGTATTTGAGAGCTCCTTAATCAAATCCCTCTGTAACCTTGTGAAATGTATCAAATAATTCAGTGATCTTAAGGCAAAAGGTCACAGAAACATAGACATGCTCCCCAAAGCTGTCCATCGCCTGTGACTACCTGTTGGGGGGATGAACAGTGAAACTCTCCTTGGAAAGCTCCTTTTTAGTAACTGCTGCCACAGCCATGGCATCAACAGGCACTCAAAGAGAGGCAGGCTAGCAAGTACAGTTGGTGCACGGGCCAGACAAACTGTAGCAAACATCAAAAAAAGAGCCAGCACCTTGGGAGCGTGAAGATTTATTCTAAGAACCAGACTGGTTTCAGCTTGTAGCTTTCATCAGTGGTACATTACAAAAAACAGTGATAACCCTGCAATAAATACTTAATCTCATTAAGTGCCCATGACATCATTTCCTGTCCAAGGCAGAACTGGTCTAATACCAGATAATAAACACAAAAAAGCAATACAAAACACAATAAAATCCATACAGATTTGCTGTTTTGCTCTCTTTTTTTTTGTTTTTTTCTTTTCTGTTTTTGTTTTTTTTTTCCAAACTATTGTACTCTTGATACCCACCCAAAAATACTAAATAATTCTCAATGGTATCCAACCCATGAAAAGAAAGGAAAGCACTACAATTTATCATTTAATCCAGGTGGGAATAAACCCCCTAGTTTTACAATCCATTTCCTTTCCTTCATGTTTAATATACTGTGCCACCCCATTTTGAAAGATCTGTTGCCTGATATTTTGTCAATAACTCTGAAGGCAAATTTTGTTGTGTGATGAATCACTGAATGTCTGTAAAGAGCATTGGTGGCTCTGGCATTCCTAATATCCCCTAAATGTTCTGACATCCGGAATCTAAATAGTCTGGAAGTTTGGGCCACGTAGAAAGCTTGACAGGTGCAAGTGGCCAAATATATAACCCAATCTGTTTCGCAATTAGCAAAGCAGTTAATGTTGTACAACTGTCCAGTATTTTTACTGGTAAAGGTTTTAGTTCTGAAAACATGTTTGCAGAAGGTGCAATGTCCGCATGTGTAAGAACTAACCAGTCTCTCCCCTGTTAATGTGGTTTGTTGATAAATGGCATCCTGATGCATGATTTTTTTGTAATGAGAGAAATGGGAACCCAAAGTTTTACCCCGCCTGTAGGAAAATAGGCATTTGTCCACCAAAAGGTCATCCAATTGTTCATTGGTCTTCAAAATATTCCAATGTTTGTCAATAACATCAGTAAGACATGCTGTGTTTCTACCAAATGTAGTGACCATTCTCAAGGTGTCCTTATTATCTTTCCTGTGTTGACGTTTGTATTCTAATAAGGTATCCCTTGATTGTTTTTAGCACATTGCATGGCTGAGTTAACATTCTGTGTACCATATCCCCTAGCTAAAAATCTGTCAGCTAAATCCTGATGGGATTATGTCAGATCCTGCTGTGAAGAGCAAATTCTCTTCAAATGTAAAAACTGAGATTTAGGTATGTTATTAATGGTATGTTTGGGGTGGAGACTAGAGGCGTGTAGCAGGCTGTTGTATTGTGGATATTTTCAATAAACTGTGGTTCATAATGTGTTATCTGGTTGACGCTGTAAATTAACATCCAAAAAATTAATCTCATTTTATGATAACTCACTGTAAATTCTGCCCCCCATTTGTTTCCATTGAGGTATTCAATGAATTCCTCCAAATAATCAGCGCCTCCTTTCCATACAAGCCAACAGTCATCCAATAAACATCTCCATATGTCTATCTCTGGCAAATACAGATTATGTAATTCATCGTATATAATGTGCTCCTCCACATATCTCATATATAAATCAGCATATATTGGGGCAAAAGATTGCTCTGCCTTGTATTTGCCAGTAACACTCGTGTTGAAAATAGAAGACATTTTTGGTAAGTACATGCTCGGCCATGCAAATGAGCAATGTGTTAAAAGCCTGGACTATAGATAATGGTCTTATTTAGCCAAAATTCTAATGCTGGTAATCCAGCCCAGTGTGGAATGCTGATATAAAGTGATTTAACATCCAGGGTACACATCAGCCAATGAGGTTCCAATTCAGACTCAGATACAATTTGTAGAAATTCGGTTGTGTCCTTTAATCTAGCTCTGACATATGGCAATAGTGGTTGCAAATATTCTGTCAAAAATGCTGACAATGGCTCTGTAAGGGAGCCTATGCCCGAAACAATAGGCCTGCCTGGTGGCGTACTCAAAGATTTGTGAATTTTAGGCAATAGATAAAAGATATTGTTTGCCTGGATCTTTGACCATTAATTGTTGTCTAGTTTTGTCACTGATAATTCCCTGATCAACAGCTTTCTGCAAAAACGATCAATCTCTTTTTTGAAATTAAGAGTGGGGTCAGTGGGCATGTTCATATAATGCTGAGGGTTAGACAATTGTCTACTTCCCTCGGCCCAGTAATAACTGGAGTCCATGACCACCACTGCCCCACCCTTATCTGCTGGTAGGATGGAAATGTCAGTGTTGGCCCTAAGATCAGTAAGAGCTTTTTGTTCCACCATTGTTAAATTATGTCTGATAGTATGTGAGGAGCCTAACTGGTAATGCAAATCTTTGATGACTGCCTATTGGAAGATGGCAACATGTTTGTCCATGGGTGGACTGAAATTAGATTTGTAGAATCTAAAATCAGTAGATCTCTGAGAATGGTCCTTTTGACCGAAAAACAATTTCAGATTAACCTTTCTGCAAAAAGATAGTATGTTAGAGACAAAAATGCTTTCATCCACAAAAAAAAAACTGGGATAAAACTAAGACCTTTATTCAGCAATGATTCCTCTTCAGATGATAAAACATATTTTGAAATATTATGCACATTTGAGCATTCAACATTTATTTCACTATTGACTGGAAAATATCCTCTATGTTTTTTACCCCTGTGTTTGCTCCCCTTTTCTCCAAAACTGTTTACCCACAGGTGGTGCCATAATTTTGTCTGGTCTCTGAGGTATTGCTTCAATTGTGTTGGGATCTTTCCATGCCAGCTGAGAGATCAACTTAATAAGCTCATCCATGGGTGGAGTCACCCAGGAGGTAGACAGACCAGTGCTGAAAGCCACCAAGAGTACAGACTCCTTAGAGGAAGGGTTGCTGGACATCCAGACACCTCTCTTTTAAAATTACAATGATGACTCCAAATGAGACATTTTCAGGAGGTGACCATGGGGACCTTTCACCTTCATTGAAGTCTGTTATTTTCTGTGATGGACTCCTCTGGGGAGTCCAGGTGCTTCTTCTTACACATCTTCTTCTTCTTAGGGACCTCCTCAGTGGGATGCTGTGAGATGCTACCAGAAGAAGTGGGGATACCCTGTTGGGAAGTCTGGGGCATCAGTACTGGCTGTCCCTGTGGAAAGGAGGGATGAGACTCCAAGTGCAGAGACATCAAGGCTGTAGACTGAGGATCTGAGGGGGTAGGAACTATCGTTGTTGTTGAGGCAGATCTCCCAAGAGAAGGACAGGACCTTGGATCCAAAAAGGCAAGCTTTTGGACCACTGTCCCTCCCTGCTCTGAGGTAACCTGTGCCAAGGCTTTGCAGAATGCAAAGATGGCTCTGATAACTTTGGAGTCAGCTCCAACACCTTGGATCCAACAGGGAAGCCTTGGATCCAAGATCTCTCTGGTTCCATCTTAGCCAAATTGCTTAGAGTGAACTTTGAAGCTGAGGATAACGGTATCCATGGATCTGAGTCACACTGACTCAGATGGCTCAGATCTAAGGACTCTGAGGCAACAGAAGGAGTAAGAGGAGCAAATGGTAATAGAAGATTGGACCTCCTGATCTGAAGAGGTAGGAGCCAGATAAGCATCTGTCAGATTCTGTGCTGAGAAAATCCTTTTCAGCACTCTTTCCACATCTTCTTCTGTTAAACTCCAAGAAGAGCGAGTGGAAATTATAGAAGGGGCCTGGGTCTCTCCAAAAAGGGAGAAGGGCCTCTGGAGGGAACTGGGTCCACAAAAAGGAAGTATCTGGTCCTTGGCAGGAAAATTAGCTTGAAGGAGTAGCTGGATCAGTTGTCTTTCTCATTGGACCCGAAGAAGTCTGATCTGACAATTCTTTCTCCTTCTGCTTCAGATCCGATGTTGAGGTCAGATTGGACACATCTTTTTTTCCTCTGTTTTGGATAGCAGGTTGAGATCTGATCCAATAGTTTAGACTTTTTCTTTAAAAAACAAAAAAGGAGAGGCAAAGTCAGCAAATCCACAACAATAAATTTAATAAGGTTAGTGCTTTCTTCTGCTTATAATAAGCAAACTTCTTCAGACAAATGACACAAGGAAATTAAATCTCTTAAATAACAATGATGCATAACATCACTTACTAGCCCAGTTAAATCACAAATAAATATTTAAAGTTATTAAGACTGTTATATGCATAAAATAATATATATATATGTGTGTTTGTGTGTGTGTGTGTGTGTGTGTGTGTGTGTGTGTGTGTGTGTGTGTGTGTGTGTGTGTGTGTGTGTGTGTGTGTGTGTGTGCAGTCTTATAAACTAAAAAAGTTGCTCTTTTAAAAAATCATCTTTCTAAGGATTTTAATTTTAACAAACATTCTACATTACAGTTCTCATTTAATCCAGGGTAACTAAAGGCATTCAGGGATAACTGGCAATTAAGCTCCTTTTCCTCCAAAATAAGTGGCCAAGGACCTCCCTGAATATCATTAGGGAGTTGTTCCATGACCAAAAAATTTGTAGAATTTTGTTTCTCAGTGTTGTAGATGTGTTCATAAATGCACTGTTTAACTGTCTTTCAGTTTTACCTACCTTATCTGCGGTAGATTTTTTCTTATTAGGATCCAATGGGGAGGGCAGATCCTACTGAGGTATCTTTCTCGATTGATCTGAAGCATTGGAGGAAGTAGAAGGTCTCAGATAAAGAGACTTAGACTTCTTAGATTTTGTTGGCAGCATAGATCCAGATAAAGCCTCGCTGAAAGAGGAAGGAAGAAACCCTTTTGAATCAGTTTATATTTTCTTTCAGTCAGATCTCTGGGATTAAACCAATGACAAGTAGCACAGTCCTCTTGTACATGAAGATGACCAAGGCAGTATACACATAAAGTGTGGGCATCAGAAAATGGACTTTTTTTGAACCCAGCCAGGCCTTTCTCTTTCTTTGTCATAGTAGAAACAAGTAAGAAAGTTAAAGGGGAACAACCAGATTTTTCTGAAAACACCAGACAGAAAATTATATATATATATATATATATATATATATATATATATATATATATATATATATATATATATATATATATGTTCACCACTGTAACAGTAACAAGCAAACAAAATCTGAAGGTAATGCTACTCAATGCTAAAAGTCTAAATCTCAAAATGCATTCACTCAAGGCACGCCTTAAAATGGAGAACGACATCTGTGCAGTGACAGAGACCAGGTTCATGGCTCCAGAGAGCACCCCTGCATTGCCAGGCTATAATTCATACCACACCTTTTGGCCACCTAACCTGGACCAAAACACTAAAGGCAGAGGCAAGTCCATATTCAATAAGGATATCCACACCTCCAGGCTAGTTGCTCAGCATAAGACATCCAAGATTATCCAAGTGCAACTAACTCTGGGCAAGACCGCAATCCAAATTGTAACTTGCTACAGATCCCCCACCATGCCCAAGGATTCCCACTCCTCATTTCTTGATACACTGGAAAATATTAGGGTACAACCCAACACCCTAATAATGGGCGATTTCAGCTACCCCACCATTAACTGGGAAAATTACTCATGTACCAACTCTTTGCTCAATGTTTTCTGGAATTCATAAATGCCAGCGCCTTGGATTAACTTATCCACACCCCAACCAGGGGCACAGCAATATCCAAGACCTGGTCATTACCAACATGGGCAACCGATGTTCCACACCAAAGTCAATTCCTCGTTGGTCAGATCTGACCACAAACTAATCACCCTAGACATCCAAATACCACCCTCCCCCCATTAGGGAAGCCAACATAAAAACATTCTCCAAAACCAACTACAACTTCATGCTTCTTAAGACAGAAGTGGCAAACTTCATGACACCCATGCAGACAGACAATAGAGATACAACTGCTGAATCCTACACAAATGCACTTTTTAAGCACTTACACGAGTGCATGGATTGTGCTATCCCTAACAGAACCAAGATGCTATTCTCCAAAAAAGGAAGCCAGTCTGGTGGTACCCTGCCAGAAACAAACTCTACAACAGAAGAAAGAAACTGTTGCAAAAGAGAGTAAAATCCCATGATTGGAGGAACTCCCTGGTCAGCCTCCGTAAGAAGCTGAGATCCCTCATAAAATCTTCCAAAGATAGTTACAAAAACAAAATCGCCACAGATTCTAAAGACAACCATAAAGCCTTCTATAGTTATGTCAAGAATCTCAGTGGCAACACTCAGATCTGCTCTGAATTGCAGCACAATGGCAGTAAATATACAGAACCAATTGATATTGCCAAAATCCTGGCAGATAGGTTCAGTGCTAACTTTGCCTCCCTCTCACCCATTAAAGGGCCCATCTCTATACCGGAAGAATGCAAAGTTTCTGTAATCACGGGTGCACAGGCAAAAACCACACTCTCCAAAGCCAAAAACACAGCATCCATGAGACCTGACAACATCCCAGACTGCATTCTACATGAACTAACGATTGAACTGACATCCCACCTAAGCACCATGTTCAAACATAGCCGCACTTCAGGCTTTGTGCCCACTGAATGGCACACAGTGATGGTTATCCCACTCCACAAAGGGGGAGCCACCACGGGCCCAGGGAACTACTGCCCCATTAGCCTAATGAGCCTGGTCTGCAAGACCATGGAATGTATCATCATGAAACTTATAAACAAAGACATCAGTAATCTCCAAACTCTGGACCCCACCCAGTTCGGGTTTGTAAAAGGCAGATCATGTCTCCTAAACCTGATAGACTTCTTTGAAGCAGTCACCAAAGCTGCAGACGAGGGTAAGGTGGTTCACACAGCCTATCTAGATCTGTCCAAGGCTTTTGACACCATTCCCCACTCTGGAATTATAGACAAACTCACTAAACTAGGTATAAATCCCTATGTCACAAGATGGGTTGCCAACTGGCTCACTGGCAGAACCTACACTGTGAAAGTAGCAGACTCCAAATCCGACTTCAGACCAGTGGCAAGTGGAGTACCACAGGGTTCAGTCCTGGGTCCTCTTCTGTTTGGTATCTACTTTTCTAAAGTACAGGCTAACACAGAATGTCTTTGGCTAATGATGTTCGCAGATGACTGCATACTAGAAGCCATAATCAAAACTCCTAATGATGTGGACATCCTACAAAAGGGCCTCACTGAGACATATGCCTGGTGTCAAAGCCATGGCCTCAAGCTCAATGCCAAAAAGTCCATTGTCATCCCCTTTGGTTAAAAACTCAGTACCCATGAGCTACCACATAGGTGGTAGTCTACTTAACACTGAAAGTGTGATAAGAGACCTTGGGACACAGGTGGACAGTAGTCTCTCCTTTGATAATCACATCACCACAGTAGTCATGAAATCCTTCTACATGGCACATCTCATCACAAACAGTTTCTCATTCAGGAAAAAAGAGGTCATTGCTCCCCTCTATTCATCACTCATTAGACCCATTATAGAGTACAATGCCCCTTTTTGTATGTACATCAAAGGGCACCTGCAACAACTGGAAAGGCCACAGAAATACCTCACAAAAAGGATTACCGGCCTCAAACAGATGCACTACTCAAACCGTCTCAAAAAACTCCAGCTTTACTCCATCGCATATTGCCTACTCAGAGGCAATCTCTGCCTAACATAAAAGCTATGTCAAACCCAGAGCTGTTGGACATGCTCCACTTAAAGCAATCCCAATCCCTCTGAGCTACATGCTCTAGGGACCTAATCCTTGTCACCACAATAAACAGAACATGCTGGAGGGATAGATTCCTGTCCCAGAGATTTCCCATACTCTGGAACAAACTACCTATCTATATCAGACAAAGCTCCTCATTAGCACTCTTCAAGAAAAATCTTGATGAT
Source organism: Protopterus annectens (assembly GCF_019279795.1). Lineage (NCBI taxonomy): Eukaryota > Metazoa > Chordata > Ceratodontiformes > Protopteridae > Protopterus > Protopterus annectens. Next base: position 119,802,057 of record NC_056736.1, on the reverse strand, counting down.
TGGATGGGAAATAGGAAATTCACCACGGGGATCACCTCTGTGGCTCTGCTCGACAGGGGCACAGGAAAAAAAATTTCTTGGGTGGCGAAAGCCAGGGTACCTTTTTGGCTAGGCTTATATAGGCCCTTGGGCCAATAACCTAGTACCTACCTATGAACCTATATATATATATATATATATATATATATATATATATATATATATATATATATATATATATATATATATATATATATATATATATATATATATATATATATATATATATATATAAATATATATATATATATATATATATATATATATATATATATATATATATATATATTTTTTTTTTTTTTTTTTGGAGAAAGATACAACAATGCAGAAATTACCAGCAATGGTAATAAAAGAAACTACACAACGTGCAGAAGTGGGAAAAAAATACTAACAAAAGTATTCAAGAGTAGAGGCTGCAAGGAGAAGAAACATGATAGAATAGTTATTTTAACTAGTAAAAAAGGATAGAAAGTGAAGTGATAAGGCAAGGGTATAAAGAAAACCTAAGAATTTTAAAGATTAGCTAAGGAAAGATATAAACTTACAACTTAAAACACCTATCTGCTTGAGAGTACAGTTCACCACATGTTTGGTGTAAAGCAGCAACGAAATCTGAGGTACTTGGGGTTGGTGCATTATGGGTAAGGAAGAAGCTTGTGGGTTTTTGGTTTCCACAAGCTTTAGTAATGGCCAAGTTGGATCCAAGGGATCGGATACAAACCCATCAATTGAGGACAGAATGAATATTGACAACATCAGATCTTCTTTTTGCTGGGCAGCAAGCCCCCCGCATCCTCTTAGTGGGGGGAAGCCCACCACACTTCTCAAACTTATATATACCAACTCTGAGATTGCCATACTGTGGAGAAAAGGGAATATACTAAGAAATGACATCTCAGAATTAGTATGTGTCTGTTATTTAGGCCATTTAGCCTCGATTTTTCAAGATTTTCTCTAGCAGATCCCAACTTTTCAAGTGGTTACCTTGTGTGTGTGTGTGTGTGTGTGTATGTGTGTGTGTGTGTGTGTGTGTGTGTGTGTGTGTGTATATATATATATATATATATATATATATAATATATATATATATATATATATATATATATATATATATATATATATATATATATATATATATATATATATATATATATATATATATATATATGTGTGTGTGTGTGTGTGATATAATTTGTTGCCCTTTACAAATTGAATTCATGCTTGCCTCATTGCTAACCACCAAAATGTATGTACAAAAAATGGCAACTCAAATTTTCTTTATCTATCTTTTAAGTGCTAGGCAGGCATGCTTTTTATCAACTTCACATATGCCTTAGCAATTATTCTACTATATAAGGAGTAAACCCATCACAGTACATGACACAACAGAGCAGCACATGGGAACTTAATCACTGATAAGACAGATAAGCTGTCACTTATGGTCAGGAGCCTTGGCAAAGTCATCACTAAAATATATTTAGCATGTGCTGCATTTGTATAGCCTATCTTGATATTTGAGAACTTCTTTAAGTCAAAAAACATATTTTACCACACTTATGACATTTGATTTTATAATACCTTTTTATGTGTCAAGCAGCAAATGCAGTAGTTAAGCTGTTTCCTGTTGTCCATGAATTGAGTCCCTCAGCCTTTATTTGCATACTGTGTGACTCCAAACAGCTTACTTAACCAGACAGAAATATATAGCAATATTTAATGTCAATTTTTCATGTAATTTTGCTATATCTTTGGTATAAGTCATTGTTACGATTTTCAGTATTAAAGGGACTGTAAACGAAAACACCAGTCTTGGTCCTACGTATGTTGCACTTCTTTGAAACCAAGCTATTGGTATCCACAAGGTAATGCTGGAAGCAGCAGACTAGCATTGAAATGAGGATATTCTATGTATTGGAGTAAATGAGTGCAATGTTTACATTTTACAAAGGCATGAGGTCAGCAGGGATTCATCCTTAATTGTTGGTTTAAACAAATATGATCAATGGCAATATTTCAGTTTGTTGAAAAGCTCTCCCTATAGTCTCCTGATAGTAGAACTAAAGATCAAGTGTCAAAAACCTGGACATTCAACATTCTGCAAAAACAAATGGTTAAAGTTGCTTATATTTCTAAATCTAAAATACAATGACTGCTAAAAGCTGCCTTATTACGGCTGAGTTTGCCAGCTCCACAGTGACAGAGTCAAAGCTCTGATTATGAATCTGGACAACCCAGAATAAGTTATTGACCAAAATTTAAGAGTATCCAGTTGGATTGGGCAGAAAGAATGACTCACTCATTATTAGCCATGCTGGGGATCTCATAGTATAGTGGTTATCATAGTTATGCCCTCTGTGTTTTTTGTTACCTAATACTCATTTACTTTCATAGTTGTGACTGCTTTCACTCGTCATTCAATAGTTGTGAACTTCTTTTTCATTAAGGTATTTATCTTAGAAAAAATCTTTGTTTCCTTTCCAAATAAACATTGCCAAAACAATGACAATAAAATATAATATTGCTTTTGTTGTTTCTCAGTTTAAAAGCATTTGTATTATTCCAGTCTCCCATCACTATATTCACTTATGTGAATGCCATTACTGATCCTTTTGCTACACCTGAAATCTATTTTATAATACTTTTTGTTAAAAATAAAATAATCATTATCCAAAAATTGTTCAAATAAATTGATCTTTCAATCATTTTTAAAGTGTAATGTTGTAATTGTCTTGCCTTCATGCAACTACATTATGATAAAACTGGGTTTTTGTAACCACTTACCCTAAAAACTATATTCATCCTAATGACATATTTATTTTTATAATCTTGAAATAGTTACCACTTACTCCAAAAACTATATTCATCCTAATGACATATTTCTTTTTATACATCTTGAAATAGTTTTGCCATACTCCTGTTTATTGACACTGTATAACATTGTATTGCTACTTAATGCATTGTAATAATCCTGTAATATTGCTGTTTAATGCTAATTTATAATGAAAATTGTATAATATGTTGGAGCTTTTCTCCCTGGGCATCTGCTGAAAAATGGCTCTTCAGCTCAATTGGACAACCCCGGTCAACAAATGTAAAATAAATAAATAATAATACTTTTTCTCAGCTAACTTCTTGATTGCTTCATACCCCTTCTGTTGTTGTATCTCTGAATGTATTACCTTCACTTCCACACTAACCAATACATCTTCATCTTCTGTGTTCACATACTTAAGTGTATCCATAAAATGAAAAAAAAAGTATGATACAACACTACTGACAAATGGCCTCAAAATTGAACCTACAATCATTTCAAATGAATGTTTAATATAAATATCATGAAGATAAAATAATTGACCAATCAGGTGAGAAGAAAATTTCCAGCTTGACAAATAAGAATTGTGAGGTGGAATCTTTTTTAGAGAACACAAAGAAAGTACAGTCATGTAAGCTGAACTTACTATAACAGTAGATGTTTGAATGATCACTGCTGCAGCTGGCCAGCTTCCAAAGCTTCGGGGGCATCTGCCATGCACACAAACTGCCAAGCAGCTCAAGCTGAGCTAACTAAAAGACAAGTTTGGACGGGAAGTCATTCAGTGTTTTCCTGCCAGCAGATAGAAGGAAAGTGAGCCTTGAAAGGACAAAGCTAGGAATAACAAAAAATAAATGTCAAAACCCTAGCATAAAACACACACCAAAAACAAGGGGGGGGGTGAAGGGAGGGGATGGTTAATGCATCAATGCTCATTTGAAGATTTAATGTTATGTTAAGTTCAACAAACACAACCATATTATGTTCTTCACATTGATCACTGCTGAAGTAGCCTTAGCTATATGTGTAAATTACCATAGGTAACTATATTCGGGGTTGGAAGGAGAAGGGCTGAGGAGCACATGGAGAATAGTCCTAGCAGAGCATGATCTAGACACAAAGAAGGAACCCAGCTTTTAGTGCTTTCTAAAAGTATGTACAGAGGACCAAGTAGCAGCTTCTAGAAGACTTTGAGAGCCCAAACCTTTCCAAAAAGTCATAGAAGAAGCCAAGATCCTAATAGAGTGGGCCTTGACCCTGCCTGGAATAGATTTGTCATGGTGAGTATAGACAACCATTTGGAAATAGTCTGTTTTAACACAGGCTGCCCCTTCTTAACTTCACAGAAAAGAACAAATGAGCTGATGATCTGAAATATTTAGTTCTATCAAGACAGCACCTGAGTTGTCTGTGGACATCCAAGGTATGAAGTATCCTTTCTCCCTCATTTTTAGGTTCAGGGAGAGGTATATATTGACTTAAAGTAAACTCAGATATTGCTTTAGGCGTAAAAGAAAAAATTAGTTCTCAAAGAAACCCTGTCCTTGTGGAAAATGAAGTAGGGTTGACTCACTTTAAGAGCATGCAACACAGACACCATTCTTGCAAAGTTCAGATCAATCAATAAAACTGTTTTTCATGATAAGAAACTCAAGTCAGCCAGATAAGCTGGTTCACATGGAGCAAGTGGTGACTTTTCTAAAACAAAATTAAGATCCCATGGAACAGCCACTGGTTTACATGGGGCCTCTTATGGAAAATCCATTTCAAGAACAATTTGATATATTACTGTCTTGAAGGAGAAGGATCCATGGGAAAACATGCTGAAATGGCCAATAAATTAACCTGACTAGAGGAATCTAAAAGGGAATAACTAGCGACATGCCAAACTGGTAGTGGATGGTACCACTGATACTATACCTGAGGAAATTATCATCCTTCAAGCTGACAGATATGGCTCAAACTTCACCCACCTGCCCCCACCTGCCCCCACCAGCCATACCCCAAAGCATAGCTAACACCAGTCCAGTGCTTAGTATTTATCAAGATCAAGTCATATCTGCATCCTCCAAGGCCAAAAACATGGCCTAAATGGAACCAGATAACATCCTAGGTTGCTTATTAAGCAATCTAAAACAGGGCACACTAGACCTACTTGGTGGTCTCTTTAACCATACTGCAACAACAAAAAGCTAGCAAGTACGGCTGATGCAAGGCAACCAAACTAGTGTGCATCAAAATAAAGTGCCAGCACCCAAGATGAGCTGAAATTAATAAATTTATTATAGAAACAAGTGAACTAGACCGGTTTCAGCATATAGCTTTCTTCAGTAGTATAAAAGGAAACCCTGGCAGGAGCCAGTAATTTATACACAAGTTTCAATAAAGAATATGGCATCATTTCCTGTCTTAAGAAAAAATTAAATAGTTACCATAAATACATACAAAATAATTGTTAACAAAAGATGAAGTATAATTAATCAGAACCTAATTGATGATCATGTCTAATAGCACAAACAAGCTGAAAATGAAGTGCAAATAAATATGATTAATAGAATAGAAAACTTACAATTTATCATTTAGTCCTGGGGAAAAAAGGCCCCCCAATTTAATAATCCATTTTCTTTCCTTGTTAATGAGTATGTCGTGCCAACCTGTTTTGAATGACCAATTGCCAATAATATGATCAATAATAATAAATGAGAATTTGGCTGTAGGATGGTTAATAGTATGTCTGTACAAAGCATTTGTAATGCGTGCATTTCTAATATCCCCTTAATGTTCCGACACTCTAATCCTGAACTGTCTGGAAGTCTGACCCACATAGAAGGCTTGGCAAGTACATGTAGCTAGGTAGACAACCCAGTTCATTCTACAGTTGCCAAATTCATATATGTTGTATAATTGTCCAGTGTTCCTACTGGTGAATGTTTTAGTTTTAAACATATAGTTACAGAAGCTGCAATGCCCACATGGATATGATCCTATTACTTTGTCCCCCGTTAAAGTTCGTTGATGAGTAACTGCTTCCCTAAATTTTGTTTTCTTAAAGTAAGAAAAATGTGATCCCAATGTCTTTCCCTTTTTGTATGAAAATGAACATCTGTTTCCCAAAACGTCATCCAAGTCATTGTGAGATTTTAATATATTCCAATGCTTGTTAACTATCTCTGAGAGTTGAGCAGTGTTTCTCCCATATGTGGTAACAAATCTCAAGATGTCCTGTTGATTTTTGCTGGAATGCTGTTGATATTGCAGTAGACTGTCTCTTGACTGGTTTTGTGTCCAACGCATAGCTGAACTGACGTTATTTTTAGTGTACCCTCTTGCCAAAAATCTGTTGGCCAAGTCCTCATGGTGCTGCGATAATTCTGGTTTGGAGGAACATATCTGTTTGAGGCGTAAAAATTGAGATTTTGGAATATTATTAATAGTATGTCTTGGATGAAGACTGTTGGCATGTAGCAAAGAGTTATACTGAGGGAATTTGCGGTATACAGATGATTTAAGGGTGTTGTCTTCCTGACGATGTAAAGACACATCTAAAAAATGCATCTCATTCAGATGATAATTCACAGTAAATTCCACTCCCCAAATATTACCATTGAGATGTTCCACAAACTCATGTAGATATTCACTACCTCCTTTCCAAATAAGCCAACAGTCATCCAAATATCTTCTCCAAATGTCGATATCTGAAATGTATAGATTATGAAGCTCATCATAAATGATATGTTCCTCCACATACCCCATAAAAAGGTCCGCATAAATGGGTGCAAAAGAAGCACCCATTGCTGTACCCTGTATTTGCCAATAGCAGTCCTGTTTAAAATAAAAAACATTTTTGGACAAAACATGTTCAGCCATACAGATGAGCAATGTATTGGTACCAGAAGGGTAAATGTCAGCTTTGTTCAACCAGTATTCAAGTGCAGTTAGTCCAGCCCAGTGTGGAATATTTGTATATAATGATTTGACATCAAGAGTGCACATTAACCAGTGTGGTTCTAACTGGGAGTCCGATACTATTTGTAAAAATTCCGTAGTATCCTTGAGTCTTGCTCTAACTAGTTGTAGCAATGGTTTAAGTTTCTCAGTAAGGAATGCTGACAAGGGTTCCGTGAGTGATCCTATCCCTGAAACTATAGGTCTCCCTGGTGGTTTGTCAATAGATTTGTGTATTTTGGGTAACAAGTACAAATATTGTTTGGCAGGATCCGAAATGGTCAGATGAGATAAGGTGCTGGCTGTGATAATCCCTTGATCAACCGCCTCTTGTAGAAATTGATCTATTTCTTTTTTAAAGTTAGAAGTAGGGTCAGTGGGCATTCTCATGTAGTGATGAGGGTTAGACAATTGCCTATTTCCCTCCTCCCAATAATAATCGGAATCCATGACAACCACAGCACCGCCCTTGTCAGCTGGAAGTATGACAATGTTTGTATTATTTTTGAGGCAAGTTAGGGCTTGTTGTTCTGTTGAAGATAAGTTATGTCTTATAGTATTCTCTGACCCCATATAAAAATGTAGATTCTTAATCACGGCTTGTTGAAACACCGCCACATTTTTATCCATCAGTGGATGGAAAGTAGATCTATGAAATTTGAATTCAGAAGATCTTTGAGATATGGTTAGCGGATCTTGTTGCCTGAAATATAATTTAAGGTTAATTTTTCTGCAAAATGCTATGGTATCAGATACAAAAAAACTTTCATCAACAAAAAAGCCAGGGATGAATCCAAGTCCTTTATTAAGTAGTGTTAACTCATCAGATGTTAAAACATGTTGAGATATGTTATGTATATTGGTAAAACCATTGTCTATTATGTTATGGAGAGAAAGTGATCTTCTAAGCTTTGTACCCTTGTGTTTGCGCCCCCCTTTGTGCTGTTTGTTCCTAAAGGGTCAGTGGATGTGCGCCCTCTTTTGGAATCAGGTGAGATGCAATTAATTGTAGATTCTGTGTCCGTGGTAGATGATTCCTCACCCGAAGTAATAAAGGATGAGACCCCTTTTTTGAGTATTGATCTGGGTCTTTTTCTACGGGCAGAGGAGAGGCTCTTAGTGCCCTCAGCAAATCTCACACCCCTATAGGACTCAAACTGTCTACCTTTGTCATAATCCTCCCTATCACGAGAGAATTTGTGTAATTTTTTGGTCTTGAGATTATTTTCAAGAGAAACAAGTTCTTTGGACAATTTGCTCAGATTGTCCCTGAAATTGGCCTGTTCCTCAAATTTTTTCAAATCGTTGCATATTTTCTCAACATCTCCAATGTTAGTTTGGACTGTACGATTGTAGAAGGAAGCCAGTATATTGACAAATGACATTGAAGCCTCCTGTTGGGCTTGTTGCCAATCTTTTAGTAAAATGTCATCCGGTGTACTAACTAATGGTTGTACCTTTGACTTAAGGCCTCTAGGTGAAATTTGTTGGTTCTGATAAGCTTTAAATAATTTAGAATGCCATATATTTGTCCGTAGGGTTTTAACTTTTTTACCCAACTGGCTAAATAGTAAATTGCAACCGTCAACTGGATCCGAATACTGGCATTCAGTAAAGCCAGTCTGTGCTGTTTTAATACCAAACACTTGGATGTCATCCTTGTCTGCACATAAGCCAGACAAAAGTTTGTGTAGATCCATGACAATAAGTTGCTGAAAATGAATGCAGTCCAACCTGAGGGCTAAAACTTACTAATTAGAGGGACAGAGAAATAACAGGGACAGTGCTGAGCAAAAACACCAAAAGAAGTCAATTTATAGTTCAAGTTTGAGTCCAAGGTAAGGGAGAAGCCGAGGTCTCTGGCAAAGTAACCTTAGTCACAGATCAGTCAGCAGTAAATCCGGTGTAAGAATAAACCGTAAAAATGCATGAGGGATACTAATAAACCACCCTAATACCACTAGACAGATGTTGCTTACTGAATGCATTGATTGAAAAAGAGGGTAAAATTCCCAAGATGGATACCCAATGGGTAATATTAGCTGTCTGTGTTAATAATTTAAATATATATCAAAGCAGTAAATCACAATCTTGGATGCTTGTATCTCAAACTGTGTATATTATCCCACAACCAAAAAGTTGAGGAACATCCTAGCTGCGTATTAAGATGTAAGAAGAACAACCGTGACAAATATGGGGCATGAAAATGAGACCAACCAAGGCTGGAAATATAGAGCCAGATGGTACCAAAGAGCACCTCTATTCCATGCTATCTAGAATATATAACCTTGAACATCCAAGTAAAAAATATTGGTACAATTCGGTTCTTATTTTTAAAAAAACACAATGGGAAATGCAAATGAAGTCCCTAAAATAATTATTATGCAGCTATCAATTCTTAAATCAGTGACAATATTCCAAATGCAAACTGAATAATGGACATATGCAAGCGTCAAAGAAAAGGTTATATAACAAATATATTGTAAAGGGACAGGTCAGCCGTATATCCAGGGTGAGTGCTATGGATACACAATTTGATGAAAAGTTGGATAAACTAGACAAATGTTTTAAGGATAGAGGCTACAATGAAAGACTGGTACATTGTATTATTGATGATAGTGTTAAATTAAGACGGACTAGATATAAGCCCTGGTTAAAGAGAACATATAGAGGGGAATTGTCAAGTGATAATAATGCATGCGTGCAAATGGGTCCCAAACTGATGTTCACATATGGCAGCAATATAAAAGACATCAATAGGATTGTACAAAACAATTGGAATATTTTAACCAGTGATATTGGACTAAGGGACATTGTTGACAATAGTCCCAGATTCTGATATAGGAGAAATAGGAATCTTAAAGATCTATTGTGTAAGGAAAAGATGAGTGGTCAAGGTGGATCTCTGAAGTTCACTGCAGGGACATTTCCCTGTGGGATATGCAAGGCCTGTAGTCATATTAATAAAGAAACCACATTTATACATCCAGTAACTAAAAAGGTGTTTCATTTAAAAGGGAGGGCCACATGTAGGACCATGAACATAGTGTACTTAGCTGAATGTGTTGAATGTCCTTGTTTTTATGTTGGAATGACCAACAATATGTTTAAGGTTAGAATCTTGCAGCACTTGAGTAGCATCAGGAATAGTGACCCAAGTAATGCCTTATACAGGCATATCAGTGGCAACCCCACACACAGCTTCAAATTCAGGGCCATTGTTAACAACAAACCAAACAATAGGGGGGGGTGATGTAAAACATCAGACAGCTTTGGCTGAATCAAGATGGATCATAGAGTTTATGGCACACAGGATACCAGAATTAAATGATGTCATTCCAATTAAACCCACCCTCCAAAATAGGCGGGTTTTTCACTAGATGCTATTGGTTGTCTCATCTTTTAAAAATGTTGTTTGAAGAATGTATCTTTGTCTGATGAAGGGTGTAACCCGAAAGCGCTTACCTGGTGTTTTATCTGTCTATGTTGGATTAAATTTTATCTACATTTTATCAACACAGCAGTGTCCTGTTGCTTTTCGTTTGGAGTTTTACCAATATACATAACATATCTCAACATGTTTTAACATCTGATGAGTTAACACTACTTAATAAAGGACTCGGATTCATCCCTGGCTTTTTTGTTGACGAAAGTTCTTTTGTATCTGATACCATAGCATTTTGCAGAAAAATTAACCTTAAATTATATTTCAGGCAACAAGATCCGCAAACCATATCTCAAAGATCATCTGAATTCAAATTTCATAGATCTACTTTCCATCCACCGATGGATAAAAATGTGGCGGTGTTTCAACAAGCCGTGATTAAGGATCTACATTTTTATATGGGGACAGAGAATACTATAAGACATAACTTATCTTCAACAGAACAACAAGCCCTAACTTGCCTCAAAAATAATACAAACATTGTCATACTTCCAGCTGACAAGGGCGGTGCTGTGGTTGTCATGGATTCCGATTATTATTGGGAGGAGGGAAATAGACAGTTGTCTAACCCTCATCACTACATGAGAATGCCCACTGACCCTACTTCTAACTTTAAAAAATAAATAGATCAATTTCTACAAGAGGCGGTTGATCAAGGGATTATCACAGCCAACACTTTATCTCATCTGACCGTTTCGGATCCTGCCAAACAATATTTGTACTTGTTACCCAAAATACACAAATCTATTGACAAACCACCAGGTAGACCTATAGTTTCAGGGATAGGATCACTCACGGAACCCTTGTCAGCATTCCTTACTGAGAAACTTAAACCATTGCTACAACTAGTTAGAGCAAGACTCAAGGATACTAGGAATTTTTACAAATAGTATCGGACTCCCAGTTAGAACCACACTGGTTAATGTGCACTCTTGATGTCAAATCATTATATACGAATATTCCACACTGGGCTGGACTAACTGCACTTGAATACTGGTTGAACAAAGCTGACATTTACCCTTCTGGTACCAATACATTGCTCATCTGTATGGCTGAACATGTTTTGTCCAAAAATGTTTTTTATTTTAAACAGGACTGCTATTGGCAAATACAGGGTACAGCAATAGGTGCTTCTTTTGCACCCATTTATGTGGACCTTTTTATGGGGTATGTGGAGGAACATATCATTTATGATGAGCTTCATAATCTATACATTTCAGATATCGACATTTGGAGAAGATATTTGGATGACTGTTGGCTTATTTGGAAAGGAGGTAGTGAATATCTACATGAGTTTGTGGAACATGTCAACGGTAATATTTGGGGAGTGGAATTTACTGTGAATTATCATCTGAATGAGATGCATTTTTTAGATGTGTCTTTACATCGTCAGGAAGACAACACCCTTAGATCATCTGTATACCGCAAATTCCCTCAGTATAACTCTTTGCTACATGCCAACAGTCTTCATCCAAGACATACTATTAATAATATTCCAAAATCTCAATTTTTACACCTCAAACGGATATGCTCCTCCCAACCAGAATTATCGCAGTACTATGAGGACTTGGCCAACAGATTTTTGGCAAGGGGGTACACTAAAAACAATGTCAGTTCAGCTATGCGTTGGACACAAAACCAGTCAAGAGACAGTCTACTGCAATATCAAGAGCATTCCAGCAAAAATCAACAGGACATCTTGAGATTTGTTACCACATATGGGAGAAACATTGCTCAACTCTCAGAGATAGTTAACAAGCATTGGGATATATTAAAATCTCACAATGACTTGAATGACGTTTTGGGCAACAGATGTTCATTTTCATACAAAAAGGGAAAGACATTGGGATCACATTTTTCTTACTTTAAGAAAACAAAATTTAGGGAAGCAGTTACTCATCAACGAACTTTAACGGGGGACAAAGTAATAGGATCATATCCATGTGGGCATTGCAGCTTCTGTAACTATATGTTTAAAACTAAAACATTCACCAGTAGGAACACTGGACAATTATACAACATATATGAATTTGGCAACTGTAACACGGACTGGGTTGTCTACCTAGCTACATGTACTTGCCAAGCCTTCTATGTGGGTCAGACTTCCAGACAGTTCAGGATTAGAGTGTCGGAACATTTAGGGGATATTAGAAATGCATGCATTACAAATGCTTTGTACAGACATACTATTAACCATCCTACAGCCAAATTCTCATTTATTATTATTGATCATATTATTGGCAATCGGTCATTCAAAACAGTTTGGCACGACATACTCAATAACAAGGAAAGAAAATGGATTATTAAATTGGGGGGCCTTTTTTTCCCAGGACTAAATGATAAATTGTAAGTTTTCTATTCTATTAATCATATTTATTTGCACTTCATTTTCAGCTTGTTTGTGCTATTAGACACCATCATCAATTAGGTTCTGATTAATCATACTTCATCTTTTGTTAACAATTATTTTGTATGGATTCATGGTAACTATTTAATTTTTTCCTAAGACAGGAAATTATGTCATATTCTTTATTGAAACTTGTGTATAAATTACTGGCTCCTGCTAGGGTTTCCTTTTATACTACTGAAGAAAGCTATATGCTGAAACTGGTCTAGTTCACTTGTTTCTGTAATAAATGTATTCATTTCAGCTCATCTTGGGTGCTGGCACTTTATTTTGATGCACACTCTTTAACCATAGTCTGAGAACTGGCTTTGTTCCAGCACAGTGGAGAACAGCAACTGTAATCCTCTTGCACAAAGCAGGGGCCATCTATCGACCTTGGGAGCTATAGACCCGTACTCTAACCAGCCTCATCTACAAGGTTATGGAAATAATCTTCATGGACCTTATCAACAATGGTACAGGTGACCTTCAAACTCTAGACCAACACCATGTGGTTTTCATTAAGATAAGTTCATGCTTGTCAAACCTAATAGACTTCTTCGAGATGTCACCAAAACCCTGCATGAAGGTAAGACACTGCATACTGCCTATCATGGCCTAACCAAAGCTTTTGACACAATCCCCCACTCAGATATCATTGAAAAAACGTTTCCATGTGGGAATTAACCCTTAAGTCACAAGATAGTAGCCAATTAGCTCACTGACAGAACACATACTATCAAAATTGGTGACTCTACCAGTAGACCAGTCACCAGTGGTGTACCACAAGGATCTGTGCTGAACCTTTTACTGTTTGGAATCTATTTTTCAGCAGTCCTGGCTAAAGTCGATGGCCTTTGGCATACCAAATTCACTGACAATTGCAAATTGGATGCAGTCATTGAGTCCCCAATGATGTAAACATATTACAGAAGAGGCTAACACAGACAAATGATTGGTGTCAAAGCCACAGATTAGCAAAGTAGAATTCCTGGGTAATTACAATAATGACAGCACCCCCCCCCCCAATTTCAAACCCACTTGGTGTGAGATTTTTTGGGAACAAAGGTTGATAGCAATCTGAACTTCAACCACAAAGTTTCCACAGTGGTAAGGAAATCCTTTTATGTTGCACATCTCATAAGGGAGAGCATCACATCCAGGTCTAAGGATGTTATAACTCCACTGTACGCGACTCTCATCAGTCCATTAATAGAGTACAATTCTCCCTTTTTCATGTACCTCACCAGACACCTGCAGTAGCTGGAAAAACCCCAAAAATTTCTCACAAAGAAAACACAGGGCCTCCAAACCATGACTTCAATGGACAGACTGAAAGCCTAGTCACTGTACTCTGTCTTGTAGGCTGCTGAGAGGTGACCTGTGACTTGTCTACAGGGCAGTCTCTGACCATGCCCTAATGTAAATGCTGCACATCCATAAGTCAAATGCCACAATTATCTCTCTCTCTAGGGATCTTAACCTAGCCTGTGACATAAACAGAACATGCCTGAGACGAAGATAGATCCCCCAGAGACTGCTGCTCCACTGGAATAAACTTCCAATTCATGTGAAGGAGAGCTCCTCTCTGACTCTACTCAAGCACAGCCTTGACAAATGGATGGGAGTCTGCAAATCCACCCTGGGGATGGCACTCATGTCCCTCATGGACAGGGGTAGTTGGTGTTGATCGTAGATTCTCTCTGAAAATTATACCCACCCACCAAAGGAGAATTTGAGCAACTTGGGATTAACATGGCTCGGCTTGTAAGGGCTCTAGGGCCTAGTCACATCCTATGAACCTATGAACCTATAATAAAAAAGACCACAGCATAGTAACTCACACAAATACTGTAAAATCAGAGAACAACTAACCCTGAATGGGTGCTGGTTATGTTGTTGGCAGCAACTAGAACATCTTTTCCATTTGCTAATATATGATTTTCAAGTACCAGGCTTTCTATGTACCTTCTGCACTTCCACAGAAAACAGGTGTCTAAAAGGAATTAAGACCCCATCATCCACGCAGCCAAATGAAGATGACTGATGATGGAATGTATCAAACATCCCTGTTCTTGTATTTGTAGATCCATTCTGTGAAGAAGCTTGTGGTAATTGCCCCTGGCAATTTTCAAAAGAAGAGAGAACCACTGTTACCTGGGCCAGAAAGGAGTCACACAATGATCTTGAGGGATTCCTTCTGAATCTTCAGAAGTACTCTGGATATTAGTGGAAAGGGTGGAAAGGCACACAGGAACATTCCTATGCAAAGAAAAAAAAAACATTTGTCTTCCAGGCCTTCTTGCATGAAGTCCTGGAACAGAATTTTGCCAGTTGATTGTTCAGAGAGGAGACAAAGAGGTGTTTTGAGGAACTCCCCACAGATGACTCAAATCTTGAAAGAGCCCCCGGATCTAGTTTCCATTCAAGAGGGTTTGCTTTAGCCTGGTCAGTTTTTTTGCCAAACAATTTTGCTCTCATGAAATGTAGAATGCCTGTAGAGTGAGACTGTGCTGTAAAGCTGTATTCCAAGTTAACATAGCTAGTCTGCAAAGGGAGTATGACCTGGTCCTCCCTTGCTTGTTTATGTACCACATCACTGTGGTGTTGTGTGTAACCACTTGAAGAGATTGCCTGGACCAAAGATGGTTCAGAGAATTGAGTTCCTTGATCAGGACAAGCATCGCTTTTATATTTATGTGCTTGCATCTGATCTTGGTGTCCCACACCCACTCCACATTTATCCCTCCTGAAACTGCTTCTCAAGCAAAGTCTGGAGCATCTGTGGTGAATGACTGCTTTGAAGCAGGGAGGGAGAAGGGCAGACCTAGATTTAAGGAGATCTGTTGTCTCCTCCAAGTGATTCTCTTCTGACAAACCCCAGTACTGAGATTTCAAAACATAAATGGTGTTGATGCTGGGACCAAAGAGACTTCAGATACCACTGTTTCTTTTTCATGTGGAGTCTTGCCTGGGATATTGTGAGAATCACAGATGCCACGAGACCCAACATGCTGAAGCATTCCCTCGCAGTGTCTGAAGTCTGAGTGGAAAACCTTAGAAATAGATCTAAATATAGATCTATTTTTCCTGTAGAAGAAAATCTCTTTGAACTGAGGTGCCCAGTTGACATTCCTGGAGCACAATCCTGCATGAGGGAGTTAAGAAAGTGTTTTGAATGTCTTCTTGGAATCCCAGCTTGTGCTGGAGATCTCTCACCCAAGAGAGAGAGATTCCTGACATTTTAAAAAAGACTATGCAAAGATAAGTACATCATCTAAATATGGGAAAATGTGGATACCCTGTAGCCTGCAATGAGCTATAACTGGAGCTAGACACTTTGTGAACACTGTTGGTGCAGTGGCTAATCCAAAGGGTAAGGCAGAGAGCAAATAATATGATCCAGACTCACAAAAGCTTAAGAAACACCTGGTCTAGATGAAAAGGAAAGTGATTATATGCATCTTTTTTAGGTGTAAGAAAGAGGAAGAAAAGGCAACAGGTTTTGAAGTTATATCATTTTGAATGTGGGCACTATCACAAACAGGTTAAGGAAAGAAAGATCCAGAAATGTTCTCCAAGAGTTTTCTTTTTGGGAACTAGGAGCATCTTTGAATAAACCCCCTTCCCCACCTGGGAAGGAAGAACTGGTTCTATCACTCCTATGGGACAGTGTCTGATGAAAAATAAGTGGACACAGCAAAACAGCCTGATCTGCAGGATGAGGAATGACCCCTGGAAAGGTGGAATTCCTCCCAGTGCCATCTATAACCCTGATGAATGATCTTCAGAACCCATTTGTCTAAAACAATCTATTACCAATGAGAAATATGGACATTTAGACTTTCTGGAAGAGAAAGATGGCCAGAGTGGAAGGCGGTCCTGAGTTCTCTTGAGCATTCATTCAGACTTGATGGCGTGTCCTAGGTTTTTGGGATGTTTGAAATTTCTTTTTGGAACCGCCTTGCAATTTCTTCTTAAATGTCTATTTGCCTGAATTCTTTTGAGATTGTTTATTCTTTTTTTTTGCAAAAACTGGATGAGGAGAAAGAAAACCCATCAAACTATTTAGAAATGGAGGGCTGAAAATCTTAGGGTCAGTGGATCAGCTTGCCCCTTTAATCACACTTTTTATCACATCTGCAAAAGAAGGACCAAACACTAAATCTCTATGCAAAGGATAATTTAAAATCTCATTTTTAACATCATCTGGAAAGTTCTGAGAATGCAGCGATGCAAACCTCCTTAAAACCATAGCCATGACCATAGCCCTGGAAGAAGTATCAACAGAGTCATGCACACATTCTGCAAGGATAATAAGAAAGAGAGCTCTCTTCTGAGTCTGAACTAAAACTCTAAGGACAAAAACCCAAATACATCCGTGAGACTTCCTCTTCAGATTCAGAATCTTGAATCTCTTCAGAAAAGAAGGCATCTCTCTTTTATTTACTAGAAACTATTCTACAAGGAGGATTAATAGCAAGTTCCAGTAAACTACTCCTAGCCAAAGAAAATTGAAGTTGAGTACATGTATGCTTGTCTTTCTGCTTCTTTTTGACAGGAAAAATTGGGGCCAACCATGTTACTAATGGCAGCCACTGCTACCCCAGCGATGGGCATAACATTCTGACAAAACAGAAAAACCTTCCCTGTTCCCTCACTCAAAACAGACAAGAGTGGTTCTTCCTTGTCTACTGAGGGCCCTCAACAGATGCAGAGGATGTGGCTAACTCCCACTCCACAGTGGCTGTAGGTGCTACACCAGAGGGATCCAAAGTAAAAGATGAGTGGTCTGAGGTACAACAAATCACAACAGCAGAGTCACCCATCTGTGACTGAGACAAATTGCCAGCCTGCTGCTGTGGCAAAGACCGTTTGCTTAATTTTTTTTTTTTTTTTTTTTTGTTGGAAGAAAGACCGCCCATGGGAGTGACAATCTATGCCATGGTTAAGCTGCAAATGGTGCCTCTATCCTTGGTAAAACAAGCAGCAACCTCAGTCCACAAAAAAAAAAATACTTTTCTGATAGAAAAAAACAAAGTAAAAAGCACTTTTAAACACTTTAACAGCCTCACAACCTTAAAATAAGCACATCTCTACAGAAAATTGTTTATCAGTTAGATAGTGCTACTTTTAAACTGACATGAGTGCTTGATTTAAAAGTATGTTGTAGGGTTGAGACAATCCGAACACCTAGCTTTAAAATAACTTTCTTGAAGAGAAAAGTAATAAAACATCAGCAAAAAATAACAAAATGGAAGTTTTTTTCCCCCAAAGGGAACTCATCTGCCCAGCTAAGGCAAGCACAAGCCAACCATCAATCCTTAAAAGCCTCCCAGGAGTGTACTCTTCAATGGCAGTAAAGCTCTGAAGGGCTTCACACCCAGACTTGTCTTTTAGTCAGCTGAGCTCATGCTGCTTAACAGTTTTGGGTGCATGGAAGATCCTCTGAATCTTTGGAAGCTGGCAGCCTCTTATATCCTTGGCAGGATATAACCCATGTAGCTAAGGTTACTGTAGCACTGATCAATATGAAGAACATTTAATACAAACAGATGCATTCTCTGTTGATTGCAGTAAAGCAAATCCAAAAGACTTAACAAGGTTCCTAGAAGGAATACTATGAATCATAGCAAAAAGGCTCACAAAAGATAAGGGCAAAACAGTGAACTGAAGCAAATTTTGTCAATTTTCAATTCAGGAAGAAGAAAGGCAAATATGAGAAAACTGAAAGACTGGGCAGAAATCACAATTACATTAATGGCAGAAAAACAATTTCTGAGAATTCAAATTATATAAAAGAAGGAAATGGATTTATTGCAATTTTTCTTACAAGTATGACATTAACTGAGATGGATATTACTGTGTTAACAAAATAGCTGACTTCAGTGCTGAGTAGGCATGTTGGTATCTTAAATGCACTGATGGCACTTGACATTTTAAACAAGGGAGTAAAAGTATTTAACATTGACTGGTAATGCACAGAATGATAGTGAGATTAGCCCATGTTGCACTCAATTCTATCACTATCTGAAATGTTTGTGACCAGGAGATACAAATCATATTATCTAAAAAAACAGATAAATAAATAAGATAATGTGATAATTTATCAGAATAAGAGCCATCTACACTGAAACGCTTGATTAATGGAGAACTAAAAGATATATAAAAGCATACAAAGGAGGAGTTCCAGTAATACCAAGAGCAAGTGATTGTACTATAGTTATAGATGGAATCTGTCTAATGGTAAATGCATGTCTAGTACTGAAGTAACCAATATTTTGATCCTTGTAAAAAAAATCTCTGTTCCGGCCATTCGAGTTTTTGTGGTTTTGAATATTAGCTATCGATCAAAGTGCGTTCACTGTTTTGAGTTTTCGACAAGCTGATATGAACCCACAACTATGATACTGCATGCTTACATAAAGGCTCAAGCCATTGCACAGGAGATAATGTCCACTCCTGGAGTTCTGGCATCACTGACCACCCTCACCAACACGGAGGAATATCTGTTGTCCATGACCTGGAAAAGTTAAAGGGCTTTAATATGTGGTGAAAGCCTGAATGTGAGGGCTGAACTAGTCACAATATCACATATCTCACTCAGAGATGCAGCAGGTTGGTAGTTACTTAAGTTATTATTACAGTCTTGTGGCAAAACACTACAATGAGCTTCTGGATGTTAGACACTGCCATATTTCTCCTACATGCCCATCTAGGATGCAGACATGGCAACACAAAAGCTATATTTGTCTATGTCTTATACTCAATATGTTTCCTTAAATGTTGTTTAAGCACTATGGTGTGGGATTGCTATGTACTAACAATTGTACACATGGGTATTTACCTGTCTGCTACACAAGTGTAATGGGCTAGGATTCTTCCTCAGTGTAACAGTTCATACCTGATTTTAGTGTAACATCAGAGCTTAACAATGATGGCAGTCTAACCCCTGCATAGTCTGATGACACAGTTCCACTGTCAGCAATAGTTACTGTAGAGGGCACATTACCACTCACATCCATTGATATGGCTGTGCATCCTGTCAGACATCCCACCAATAAGTATGGAAAGACAGGTCAAGCTTGGCAGCCGTACAAAGAGATCAGCATCATCATCACTTCCCTGCCTAATGATAATTCAGTCACATGTACCTGTTTGTGGCCTGGCTATTGGCCTTTGCCAAACTAGGTCTCATTCTAAACATTATGCAAATGATATACCGGCTAGTGATTCAGACATAGTCGGATGCTATCTGTGGAATATCAGAGATGTCAGATTCACTGGATGGCATTTATGTTGACATATGTGATGGCATGCAATGTCTAAATAACTTGCTGGGTTTGTTAGACAGGCACTCGAGAGCCATTGTTTCCTCCATGGGGTCATCTGTCTGTATGCATCAGGCCTGACTTGGTAGCTGAGGCCATAATTCCTCAGCCTCCACTGTTTCTACACCCCACAGGGCATGTACATCAAGATCATGTAGTGTCATCTCCTCAGTACCTCTTACTGTTGGTGAACTTTGTACAACATAACAGGGATACCTATCCAGGTGTATCCTATGTGGTGGCCAAGCACATGGCATGACCAGTTACAATGGTTACACAGGTAAATGTCTTCTTTATCAGCAAGTGTCAGTGTCATTGTCATTTCACAGAGTGGATAACCCATGGCTGAGGCTGTTTACCATTTGCACTGATTTCACCTAAGGTCCTATGTCACTGATCACAGCTACATCTGCACAGTGCCACAGAATATTTGGCATGCCTCTGCATTGCACTGGTGTCTCCTGAAGCCAGTCCCTCCAAAGACTCTTCACTTTACAAATTTTCCACTGCTGGTTCTGGTTTATCTGGTCTTCCAACACTGATCCCCTGCTTTAGCTGCTTGCATCCCACCATACTGTACAACTTTGCACAGACAGTGAATATCTTGCTGCAGGTCTCAAGTGTATAATGAAGTATCATACAGAGGAATCTGCAAAGCAAAAGTGGGCCTTAAATAGTTTGAACACCCACTTTACATTGTTGCAGGCCAGTGAAAGTGAAGAGGTGTAAGTCATCTCAACCATTTTTGTATTGTTGTCATAAGCCATGGTTCCAGGGAGTATATGGCATTACCAATAATATTTCCCTGTTAGAAGTCAGCCAACAGAAAAATTGATGGTATAGGTCAGATGTGTGCCAGACATGGGAATTATGGGAACAACCTGGATGGTGAACAGGTACATTGTGTATAATACCCTATTCATTGCACGCCACTTGGCAATTGATAGATTGGAAACACATCTGCTTGACATACTGTTATCCATGTGGACCAGATGGGGCCTTGATAATGATGTGGCAATGGCCCATAGAACCTCAGGAAAATAGACTATTTTGTAAAGAACCAGCAGAGTGATATCCTTCTCATCTGTGCTCTATAAGACTCACATGTGCTGTTCCACATGCTGAACATGACATCAAGAAAATGGTGTAAAACGTATGAGGTAGCTGCCTGTGCCATACTAATCATGTCCCTTCATGGCTGCTGACAGGTCCTGTATGGCAAGGGTTGTCCACACTATACCTACCGTATTGTTCACAAGGACTGATATTTCCCACATCCTTAGACTGCCATATGAGGACAGCAAATGTCTACATGTTATAGTATGGTATTAACCCTGTTGTGAAAGTGCATGTTAGGAGAATGTTAGGCACACTCAGATCTTTATGCATTATGGGGGGCTGTGACATATACTGTTGCAGACACTGGCTGTGTGGAGGTCTCTAACAAATGCTGTTTAGATAACCAGATATATCATCTCCTACTCCCTCTGCTCACCAAGGAATGATGCAACAAATTTACTGCCTGAAGCAATTTGTCATGCAGTTTTTAAGTTTCTAAATCAGTCTACCATGCTGTCTGTACTCATTTGTATTTAAACTTTAAAGGTGGTTTCATTACCACAGTACTTCTCATGTCTATGTCATTATAAGGTAATTTGCATATAATGCTGACTGCAGCATTTTCCCCAGTAACTCTTCTGTACTATACTTATCCCCAAATCCCCCCCCCCCCCCATGCATGTTGCTGATGATTGAGCAAGTTTGTATTAGACAGTGTACTGTTGATTTCTGAATTAGAGCCAGTATCTGGATAAAGATGGGGTGAGTCAAAAGCAGGAAATTGCTATTTATAGAAAATTAATTAGTGGAAATAATTATTCACATTATAGAAATGAGCACATGCAGTATTTGAAACATAGTGTTTCTAAGATTCAAATTGGTAAGGGCCTCTAGATTAACACATTGGAAAGAAGATTTTTATTATTATTAAAAAAGCATATTAAAACAGAGTCTATCCAGCTGTTGGGTTGAATGAGGTGACACAGGAGGAGGTATATCAAAGAAAAGGCCTTTATATGCCTATGACAGAGACAAGAATATATATCCACAGCAAAACAATTCAGCAAGTTACTGGCATATGCATTAACTATATGGGATAGATGCTCATCAAATTAAAAATAAACAGTGAAAGGAAATTGTAAGATCTTTAAAGGTAAACCATGAGTGTTTGCAGCAGTGGGAAAACAACTAGAATATATAAATACAAGAAGTACAATTAAAGCTTTTAATGAAGTAAATAAAAGCATGAGGGAATCTTTCTGTCCCAAAGGAAGAGGTACATCTGCTTGAGGAATGTGCAAAATGTGAAAATGCGTCATACAGTGCTTATTCCTCATGCTCCTTCTGGGAAGTCATTTGTTGCACCTGGTGACCATAATTGCAGTCCATGTCATGTTATTTATAAGGTGGCATGTGAAACATGAAGCAATTTGTTTACAAAAGAAAAACATCACAAAAACTCATGCACCATGTTAGACATCATATATTTGCAAGAAATGCTAATATGCTGATAATGCTTTATATAGGCATTCTAATAAATGCAATAGTTTAAAAATACATTTTCTTGCAATGCAAAATATGGAGTTAGATAAGAGAAAGGAAGTATTGTTGCTTTTAAATAGGAAAGATGGAATTGCAGGTATTATTAGTACCATATTTTCCATCTATCTTGAACAATTAGTCATCCTTATGTTATGGATTTGATTATATTGGTGTACATAGATTTATAGAGATTGTAAAGAATTTAACATATTATTGTGTTTAATGAGTTTTTTAATTAATTTTAAGTTTTGATTTGTAATGTTTTGAGATGTGACTGTTTTAACTGTTTAATTATCTAAGAATGAATATCTGAATCTGAAGAAATCGGATAAGTTGAGAACAAAAGTGATTAAAGGAAATCTCCATCTTCTCCTACAGTTTATTAATTTATTAATTATTTATTTATTTCCAGTTTGATGACCGGGGAAGTCCACTGGGCCAAGCAGAGCCCATTTTCAGTGAAGGCCTGGGGAGAAAAGCGCCAAAAGCAGTTAACAGAATATAATATAAGTACGGTACGGAATATACAGTATACAAAAGCATAAATATAAAATTTAAAATACAAATACAAATCAAGGAGTATACATTTAAAAAATACAAATGTTAAAATATAGATGAAGTCAAAAGTAATACAGAGAATATAATTAAAAGTACAACTCATCAAGTGTTTATACAAGTTTAGTGTTTGTTCTAACAATAATGTTAGCGATCAGAGGTGATAGTAGCCGAGATTGAAGGGAGGTTTGAAAGAGAGAGAGAGAATGTAATTTAGGTGGAAAGGGAGAAGGTACAGTCCCAATCTGAGATAAGGTAAGAATGGAGGAGAGATTTGAAATTAGAATGGTTTTGTGGGGGGTGAGAATTCCATAGTTTAGCTAAGGAGTGTGATAGAAGTAATTGGCCAGGAGGGCATAGGGTTTTATAGATTATAAGGAGTTTTTGGTTTCAGATCTAAGAGTATGACTGGTGAGGTAAGGGGTTAAGATATATGAAAGAGAGAGGCAAATGGAGGGTTGGAATATGAGTTTGTGAGCAGTGGAGAGTAGTATGAATTACAGGTAATTAGGAAGCTCAATTCAGTTTAGGGAGTGGAGGGAATGGCAGTGATGGGTGGAGTATTTGGACCCTGTAGAAAATTTACAGACTATGGTACAGCAGGCTTACAGTTTGTTTTTTAACTAACTTGGAGATGAGTAAGTAGGGGGACACCATACATAAGAGAGGGGAACAGGTAGGAGGAGGCTAGAGTATGTCTGGTAGAAGCGGTTAGATAGTGATTTTGTCTATACAACAGACCTAGTTTTTGGTGTTTTTTTTGTTTAATTATTTTGGATGTGGATATCGAATTTTAAATGTTCATCAATGGTGACTCCAAGTAGTTTGGTGTGAGTTTAAATTTCAATTAGAGTGTTATTGTGGCTTTTTATTTTAAAGGAGGTTTTGTCTATGGAGAAATTTCTTGAAGGTGAGAATATCATGTTTTTTGTTTTGTTAGCATTGAGAGTGAGATGGTTATTTAGCATCCAAGTTTCGGTATTGGAGAAGGCTGTTTGGGGTTTTTGAAGGAGTTCAGAGGGAGAATGTGCTATACAGATGATTGTGGAATCATCAGCATACTGGATCAGTGTACCATTATCTATGGATTTGTGAAAGTTATTAATGAAAATATTGAAAAGTAAGGGGCCGAGACTTGAGCCTTGGGGGATGCCGGAGTGACTGGTGAGAAAGGATGAAGTGAAATTTTTCCATTTAAAAGCTTGTTGTCTATTGGAGAGATAGCTTGTAAACCAAGCTATGGAGGAAGGCGAGAAACTGAGAGAGGAAGTTTAGGTAAGAGTAGAGGATGTGAGACAGTGTCAAAGGCTTTGGAGAGATCTAAGTAAAGGGTGGATATGATTTTTCCAGAGTCACGAACATGATTAATGGTGTCAAGGAAGGACAGAAGAGTAGTGGTAGTGGTGTGGCCAGGCCTGAAACCATGTTGTGTTGAGGTAAGAAGATGATTGTGTGTTAGTATGGCAAAAGTTGGTGATGATTGCACTTTCTGAGGATTTTAGAAAGAGGTGAGAGAATAGCTGTAAGATGGAAGTTAGTAGTGTCTGTGTTATTGCCACCTTTGTGGAGAGGGGTGACAAAAGCTTTCTTCCAGAGTGAGGGGACATATACTTCTTGGATTGACCTGTTGATAAGAATGGAAATGGGGAGGATAATGTGTCTGCAGCCATCTTAAGGAAGGATGGAGCCAGATTATCAGGAGCAGAGGAGCAAGGCTTTAGTTTAAGGAGGAGTTTTTTTATACTGCTGGTGGGATAGGTTTAAGACTGAAATGTGGAGTGTTAGAGGGAAAAGTAGTGGATGGGGGACTATAAGAGGGAGAGAAGATGGGAACATTTGTGGTTAGTTTGGCTATGCAGTCAACAAAAAAGGTGTTGAAATTAGATGCAATTTCATGGTCTGAGGAGTTCGGGTTAGGGCATGGATTGTCTATTCTACAAGGGTTTAGAAGGGAGGAAGTGCAATTCCAGAATTTTTCGGGGTTAGAATTATGTTCTGATTGGAGTTTGGAGTAATAAGTCTTATGGTTTTTAGTTATTAGTTTTTCCACTGACTTGTGGAGTTGTTTGAATTCAGTTAGAATGTTTGTTAACTTATTTGTTTAGTATTGCTTCCAACATTTGACTCTGAGGTGCATTAGTTTTCTGGTTTCTTTAGATAGTCAGGGAATGGTTTGGTCTTTTATTCTTTTTGATCTAAGAGTGGTTAGGTTGTTTAGTAAGTCTAGGAAGGTTTTGTTGAAGTAATTAGTTGCAGTGGCCAGAGGCAGAGTCTTTAATGGGATTGAATTCATTTTTTTTCAGACAGTCGGAAAAGTCTGTGGATTAAAGTTGGTGAGATTACGAGTTTGATGTTGTATTTGGACAGAAGAGGCACACCGGAGGGCATAGGCTGGTAGGTGGTCACTACGGGGATCAGGTATAATTCCACTGTTTGAGATTAGGTTGGGATGAGTTGCTAAGATCCATTGTAGTGTAGTACCAGAGGAGCCATTTTTACTGGGTCTGGTAGGGTAGTTTATTAGCTGGGAGAAGAAGTTAAAGAGATTAATTGTTTGGCTTGGAGATTGTGAAGAGATGGTGGCCAAGTTGATGTTTACATCGCCAAGGATGAATGTTTCCTTTTTGATGTTGGAAGAGAACCATGAGAGAATGTCTTCAAGGATGGGGATATTATCACCAGTTTACCTCAACTCTTAGGTTGCTTTTCTCCCTACAATATGATTCCAGTACTGTGTCGGTACCTTAAACTTGCTTATACTTTATAAAACCTTAATTTCCTCACTTTAGTATCAAAGGAAGGGAAAGACCATGCACTTTTTTAAGCTTAATTTCTCATGTAAATTGCAAAGGAATTTGTCTACACCTGCATGACATACCACAGACAAACAAAAATTTGTAGTCAGGAGTTCAGGCTGCTATAAACAAGACAGAGAGGTGTGAAACTGTTTTCTACTGTTGTTATTGCAGAGAGGAAGAGCACTTACACTGATTCACAGCCTATTACAATGTAGTCATGCCTTTCATAGCAAAACAGAACAATTAGATCAGTCAATGGTTCAAAGGCATTTGTCACCTCTTTTGACAAATTTACATAAGCAGCGGTGGTGGTGCTGCGGTAGCGTTGTCGCCTCCCACTTAAGACGTTGCCTGTTCGATTCTCAGCTAGAGCGTCTTCTGTGTGGAGACATGCATGAATAGGTGTACCTTCGTTGAAGGTTGTGCATCAGAGCTGGCAACTCGGCATGTAAAAATCTAATGCCAATCATTAGCGGACCGGAGTTCCGCTGTGGCGATCCCTAACCAGGAAAAGCCGAAAGACACAACAACAACATAAGCAGCATTACAGTACTGAAATGTTAAGCTTTAAACTTTAAAAATGTTTACTATTTATACTACTTTACATTTTAAGATAACTTGAACGTAGTATCAAAATGTCTGTGACATTTAGATAAAAGTTAGAAAATATTTTTTCTTGTAATTCTTGTAAAGTATCAGCACATTTACCAAAGTGTAGGGGGAGGATCTGTAAATACATCTTGAACTACAAAAATATACTTTGAACATAGGCCTGCAATTTTGCAACTGTTTTGGTTGCAGCTGTATAATTCCTTAGTATACTATAAAACAAGGCCTGAGACACACACACAAATGAGGGCCATTCAAGGAATAAAAGAAACAGTCCTGTTGCAGACAGTATATAAAATGACAGTAATTGACACTAATCCCATTATATGTCAATGAAATGGGAATACACTACTACTTCCTTATGTTTAACATGACTCATAAAAAGCAGACTTGAAATGGATTATGAGAAAGAGAAAGGCTTGAAGAAAATTAAGATCATGTTGATATATCAAGCCCCATTGATAGCCAATTTGCAAAAACATATTAAAATTCTATAATTATTTATTTATTTTATTTTATTTTATATTTGTTATCCGGGCTAGACCGACTGGACATATGTCCATTTTCAGCAGAGGCCCAGGGAGAAAAGCTCCAACAATGACATAACAGCTAATTACATTTCATTAAATTTATAATGAAAGTACATAATAGTTCATTACATTTCAGATGCAGATAGAGAATTCATTTGAATAATATGACAGAGAAATCATATACAAAGACATAAGTCTGACATGTTGATGGACACTCTGTTCATGGGCTAACAGTGGCATACAAACTTAATACAGTAAAACGTGTCATTTGACCTAGAGATAAAGGAAAGAGTTAGTCAGGGTAAGTACAGGGGCATAGCAAACGTGTACTGAGGTATTGTTTAAGTTTGTTTTTGGAAATGGTTATTGAGGAAACAAAAGTAGGATCAGTAGGCAGCAAGTTTCAGGTTTTGCCAATAGAGTTAGAAAACAAGGAGTCACCGGCTGTGTTGTAGGTTTTAACTATTTGTACTAGTGTCCTGTTGGATGAGCGGAGGGTCTTAAGGTTATTGTATAGGGTAATACGGTTACTGAGTATGGGAGTGTTATCAGGCTGATAAAGAATCTCATGTACAATTATAATTTGGTTGTGTAGGAGATGATTATTCAGTTCTAACCATCCTAACCGAGCCAAGTTATTATAGTGGTGGGTTCTGTATGCAGTTCCAGTGGCAAATCTAGCAATGTTATTATAGGAGTTTGCCAATTTGTTGGGTTCAATTTTACTCAAGTTTGTAAATATGGGGAAGGCGTAAAGGAGGGTAGAGAGTAAGTGGTTGTGGACAATAGTAGTCCTAGCTAATGGAGTAAGAAAGGGCTTAATCCTATATAGGGAGCCAAGATTTTGTTGACTATTTTTATAGTATTGTTAATATGCTCATCAAACTTAAGCTTGGTATCAATTAATACCCCTAGTAGTTTGGTAGAGGGATCAGGAGATATGATGGTGCCATTGTTTGATTTAACAGTAAAGGTAAGTGGGGAGGACCTACGGGTTGGAGAGAATAGTAATAGTTTTGTTTTCTTAGGATTCAATATGAGTCGGCAGTTAAGGATCCAATTTTCAACTATGTTAAACACATTTTGGGTTAGAATCTGTAGATCAGAGAGGGAAGTGGCCAAGCATATTAGTGTGGAATTGTCTGCATATTGAATACAGGTGGCTTGTGGAATGACTGAGTGCAGGTCATTAATAAAAATAGTAAACAGGAGAGGTCCTAATATGGAACCTTGTGAAACTCCAAGGGTGATGGGAAGATGAGTAGATAAGTTGTTTTGTCATAGTACAGCCTGCTGTCTATCATTTAGGTAAAATTGGAACCAGTGTATGGCCAGCGTATCTAGTGGAAAGGATCTGAGCATATTTATGAGTAGATGATGGTTTACCATGTCAAAAGGTTAGAGAGATCAATAAAGAGGGCTGAGGAAAGAAAGTTATTATTGCGATGTTTGTTAATGGCATCAGAAAAAGATAGGAGGGCAGAGGTGGTGCTGTGAAATGGTCTAAAACCATGTTGAGAGTTGGCTAGCAATTTGTTTTGGATAAGATAGTTTATCAGTTATCTATGTAGACATTTCTCCATTATTTTCATCAGGGGTGATAATATGGCTATGGGTCTATAATTTGATAATTCATTGGAGTTGCCACCTTTATGCAGAGGGATAATATGAGATATCTTCCAGATAGAGGGGATGGAGCTTTCGGTTATAGTTCTATTAATCAGGATGGAGATGGGACAGGCTATGGCATCTTCAGCTTTTTTCAGATATTCAGCAGGCAAGAGATCAGCTGAGGGGGTGTTAGGTTTGAGTCTCTTAATAAGGGTATGAACAAGGGATGTGGGAACAGGTTGAAGGTGAAAAGAGGGTTGAGAGCTATGTACCATCAGGAGATAGCTGGTTGGCTAGAGATTGAATGATCTCAGTAAAGTAACTATTAAAGGTATAAACTACTTCTTCAGAACTATTGTGGTTAGTTCCTGAGGGGGTTGGAATGGTGGATTGTCCTGGGTGTAGGAGTTTATTGAGGCCTGCTCAGAACTTTTGAGGTTTGTTTTGGTGGGGTTGCTGTAATTGGTAGTAGAAGTTTTTTTAATCTAACAAAATGGATTTTTTGTGTTGTTTCTTAGCTGTCTATATTTTATTTGATCTTCAGGGTTTTTGTGGTATATAATTTGGCCCAAACTTTAATTCTAAGTAGGATTTTTTGTCTAGTTTCTATGGGGCAGTTTTAGTTTTAGTTCTAATAGAACGTGTTGGCACATGGTGGTCTAGAATGGTTAAGAATTTAGTATTAAAATTTGTTACTGCTTCCTCTAGTGGTATGTGTTTTAGGACTGACCAATCACATGAACTTAGCTCATTTTAGAAGATATCAGGGTTAAAGTTTTTATTGTTTCTTCTTGTCTTATAGGTTGGTTGGTTAAGAATGTCAGTCTTGTGCCTAATTATAACAGTGAGAAAGTGGTCGCTTATGTAATCAGGGAGGGTCCCTACCTTGTATATTTGGGGATGACTATTAATGAGAATCCAGTCTAAAGTACTTTCTTTGTTGTTGGGTTTGCTGATCCTAGTGGGGGAGGTAATGGCCTGAGTAAAGCCATATAGCTTAATATGGATAGTAGGGTTCTCAGACGAACAGTTCTTCCAGATGATATTAAAGTCACCAAGGACTATGGTTTCTTGGGTATAGTTAGTTGACAACCAACATTGGATGTCTTCAAGGGTATTAATGTTATTACCTGGAGGAATATACACAGATGATATAAATGGATTTACATTTATTGATTTGTATCTTAGTAGTATGAATTTCAGCATTACTTTTTTGTGGTGGTAGAGAGGCTTCTGTGGTCACCTGAAGTCCAGATTTGTATAGGACAGCTATCCCCCTGCCCTTTCTAGCTTTTCGTTCAAGTTTTATGGTATTATAACTATTGAATATTGAATTTAGTTACTGGAAATGGAATTGCAGAGCTGTCTCATATCTGACAATCTATATTTTATGGTGCTGGTTCACGCATTAAATCTGTATTTTGTCTGCCGAATCTCTTATACCAGTGACACAACTGGAAATTGAACTGTACTACTGTCTCAGGTGTTATAACTGTATTCTATTGTGATGGATAATGTGTAAAACCTGTAATTGTCTGCAGAATCTCTAACAAGTCACGTAACTGTTTTTTTTAACAGCAATCTTGCTTGATAGCACACTAAATATTATGTTATCAGTAGTGCCGTTAAAGACTCGGTGTGTTCTCTGACATGTATCTTTGGCAGGTAGTCTATACATAACAGAAAATAGTTGTAATAGTTTTTATCTAATTACATATTACTGACTGAGCCTATCAAACTACATATTATAGACTAGAATTATTGCGGACAATAGTAGTGAGCTATGGCAGTGTGTCTCTGTAGCTAATATTGCTTTACTGAGAATGTAACTGTTTCTTTAACACTAATCTTGCTTGTCAGTGCACTGAATATTATGTTATTGGTTGTGCCTTAAAGACGCTGTGTGTGTTCACTGGCATGTATCTTTGGCGGGGCAGTCTACACAGAACAGTAAATAGTTGTGACAGATTTCAACTAACTACATATTACAGACATGAATTATCACAGAATATAGTTGTG
Source organism: Protopterus annectens (assembly GCF_019279795.1). Classification (NCBI taxonomy): domain Eukaryota; kingdom Metazoa; phylum Chordata; order Ceratodontiformes; family Protopteridae; genus Protopterus; species Protopterus annectens. The sequence goes on along the minus strand of NC_056736.1, from coordinate 119,771,376 downwards.
AGCTAAGGCAGTGATCCCCTGCAGTTATTTTTGTTTTACTGAGAACACTAAGGTTACCTATTAGTACCTGAGTAGGAAAAAGCCTTGTTCTATTGTACTTTTTACCCAATGCTCTGTTGTTTTGAGACTTTTGGTAAAAGACAGCTACAATAATACCATGCAGGCTACCAATACCTTTAATATGACTACAGCAACTATTTCTAGGGATCATATATTGTGTGTTATGCTTTTTTTAAACTGATACTAAATATTGCATGTACATTGACCAGATATTTTCATCATACCTTGTAAATTAAATTGTTGTTGTGAAACTGTATGACTGTACCTTTCTCTGTACTAAACTACCATGAATTAACCTCATTCCATATCTCCATAGCTCTTTCTATCTACTGCATACATTGGCCACTGAAGCTGCCTTTCCTGGAAATTATATATCTCCCAAGCCTCTGTTTGTCATGCACAGACCTGGAAGAAAGCCTTAACAACTTACCCTAATAATTAAAAGGGAAAGAATTAAAGTATGTGTAGTTGAAGCTACTCTTTAATAATTACTCATATTGCTTTTGGTTGGAGTCCACTCCTAAACAGGGTCACCAGCAGCCTAACTTCATACCCCTACTCTTTCCCCATTCTGTGCACCTGTCCTTTCACTGGCCCTAATCCTAGTTGCAAGGTCCTTATGACTGTATCTTTCCTGGTCTCCAGGGATCTTCCATAATATACTTCCCATCCTCTGACTTAACATCCTTAGCTTCCTCACTACTTTTTGTCCTGGACTATAGTGAATCTCCTTCCCCTTTCTCTTAGCTATGTCAGACTTTCTTAAGTAACGTGTAGCTACTTTCCTTGTTTCTTCTTTCTTTTACCTTCTGTAAGCTATCCTCCTAGCCTGACTCCCTTCCTCCTCTGCTGTTATTTCTTCACTAATGACTGATTAACTAATTTTGTCTTTGCAGCTCGGGCCTTGCCCCACTTTGTTTGCCCTCACTGTGCTCAGGCTCACTTCGCTCCTCTACCCACCCCCATTCCCACCCACCCCTCATATCATTTCCTTTATACTTATCCCTAGACCCTCTCCTTCCTGTACTGTTGGCAAATCACTTCTCTCACCTCCCCAATCTCACTGCTTACACTTGCATTGCATATACATCCCAATTCTCTTTACACTCTGCTCAACCCCACTACTGGATAGCCTAAACACTGCAATGTAATCTTTTTATATGACGTTCTCACCTTTTATCATTTTCTATCTGCCTCTATTAATTCTGCTCACAAGTTTCACTGCCTTCCATCCTTACTTAACACCAGTCTTAAATAGCCCTACAAATCCTCAGGTTTATAATTTCCCTTCTCTGCAACAAAACACAAATATTATCTCATCTATACTCAACCTAGATACTCCTCTTCCAAGGATCAGAAAATCTCCTTCCAACATTATACATACTAAAAACAAAGTCAAATAACTCTGTTGCTATCTACACAAACTAAAGTCCCCCTTCCTTTCTATTCACCTACTCCTATCAGGAGATATTCACCCCAGTCCAGGTCCTCTCTCACCCCCCCTCCCCAAAATATCTATTCCTCCAAACCAACATGTTCCCATCTTACCCAAAATCCATATCTCATTTTTCTCAATGAATATCAGAAGTATACTCAACAAAACAAGTGATTTCCATGCCTGGGTTGCTAACCATACCCCTGACCAAAACCTGGCTTAAACCATCTATCCCAGATAGAGACATTTTTCCCCAAAGCTGCAATATATTTCGCCTTGATCACCCCCCCAAAAAAAAAAAGGTGGAGGAGTTGCTCTTATCTACTCTAACCATCTAACCTTTACTTAGCTTGATGAACTCATCCCATCTTTCTGTCTGGCAGAAATCATGGCAGGTAACTTAAAACTAAACAACTTCACTACTATCATTGTAGTAGCCATTTATATTCCTCCAGGGGAGAATACTCCTCTATTAGAAAACTTACTCTCTTATCTTACCGAACACTACCCAAATTAAATAATTCTCCTTGGTGATGTAAATATAAATTGGCTAGCTCTAAATGACCCTAACTCTAACTCTTATATTAACTTATATGGCTTTACACAATTTATAACAGAACCTACACACTTTAACAACTCTCAAATTCCTAGTACCCTAATTGACCAGATACTAGTCTCAGACCCTATCATATATCACAACCCTGAAATCCTACCCAACTCCCTTAGTGATCACTCTCCTATAAAAGTTACTAGAGTCTCACCTCACTTCACCAGACCTTACAAATACATTACTTGTCGAAAACTATCCAACTTCTCCCCTGAAACATTTAACACTCTTCTCTCCAGAATTAAACGGAGCCACATTAAAGAACTTTCTCTAGATGAAGCAGTCTAATCTTTTAACACTGTCTTTCTTGTCATATTAAACTCCCTTGCACCTCTTTGTACTGTTAGAATTAAATCCAAAACATCTCAATGGCTCTCCAAAAAACCCGCTCCCTAATGAAAATCACGGATAAGGCATGGAAAACTTGGACCAAGTATAAACTCTCTTCTGACTGGCAAAAGTATACAGAACTTAGAAACCGCACAAAAAATTTGCTGAAGATTAAAAGGAATTTTATTTCAACCCTCCTACAGCCCTAAGTTCTAATCCCCAAAAATTCTGGAATTCAATCAACCAAATATTGCACCCTGGTATCCTTTCCTCCCCAATCCCTACCCAAACAAACACACCTAAAGACACTGCCACTATCTTTAATATCTTCTTTATAGAAACTGTTACTAAGATGGTCAAAACAAATCCCCTCTTAGCAAATGACTCTAATCACCCTGTCCTACTCTCAGTTCTAAACCTTTTGAATCCCTTTTCTTTCCAACCTGTATCTACTACTTATATTAAATCCTTACTCCCCAAATAAAAAACATGCTCGACTTCTGCTGATAATAATCCTTCCTTCTTCCTCCAGCTAGCTGCCAATACTCTTGCCCTTCCTGTTTCTATCCTAATTAACCACTCTATTGCCAAATCTAAAGTTCTATATATCTGGAAAGAATTCTACACTCTATCTATCCACAAAGGAGGAAACTCACATTAAATTTCTAATTTTAGACCTATAGCTATTCTGTCTCGCCTCAAAAAAATACTTGAAAAATGCATACACATGCAGACACTTCAATATTTACTACAAAAAAAATCTACTGACTCCTACCCAGCATGGATTCCACCCAAAACACAGTACAACCGCAGCAATGATCTCCTTTACTAATAATGTATCTCTTGCTCATGATAGCAACAAACTTGTCTCCTGCCTATTCTTAGACCTTTCTAAAGCCTTCAATACTGATTCACAGTCTTTACTTCTGTCTAAACTAGCTAATCTTAATTTCTCCTCTGATACTATCACCTGGTTTTCTAGCTATCTCACTGATCGATCACAATCAGTGAAGAGGCTCTCTGCACTATCCGCCTCTCTCCCTATTACAATGGGTGTACCCAAAAGCTCCATCATTGGTCCACTGCTGTTTAATATTTTTACAAAACTACTCTACACATCTTGTCCCCAGTCATCTCTTGTACAATATGCAGATAACTCCACATTAATTACTATCTCTGACTCCCCTTCTGATCTCCTCTCATAGACTCAAGCTGCTTTCACATCGGTTGAATCTTGGCTTACCAGCAACCAACTTATTCTAAACCCCAAAAAAAAAACAAATTCCTTCTCTTTTTCCCAAAAACTCTTACTCATCTTAAATCTACATTTACTATAATGTCTCTCAACAAAACTTCAACTGAAACTAGTACCAAACTCTTAGGTGTCACTATAGATGACCATTTCAAATTTGATTTGCACATTAATAACTGCATCAGGATTTCCACATTAACAACTGCATCAGGAAGACTCATAAAAAATTAGGTCTCCTTTATAGAAATAGAACGTTTCTCTCCTACAAATCTAAAGTAACCCTATCTCATACCTACCTATTGCCTAGTCTTCTCTACAGCTCCCAAATACTTACAAACCTCAACACCACACTTCTAACTAAACTTAACTTAATTTATAACAAGATATCTAGATTCTGTGCACAAGATACTTATAAAACTCATCACTGTGTCTCACTTAAACACTTAAACTGTCTGGAACTACCCAATGTGCTTCTTCTCTCTCAGTTCCAGATTATACATTCTATATTATATCAACCTTTCTATTCCCCTAGCCTATCCTGCTGTATATCCCACTACTCCCCCACCCGATCACTTTGCAGCTCTGACCAAGACTTACTATTCATCCACAAAGCCAAGAAAAAAATTGGAAAAAACCTCTATAGCTATCATCCTACCATTGCCTGGAACAAGCTTCCACTCCAAATCAGACAAATAACTCAACCCAAAAAATTTAAAATCAGCTACAAAGGAATACTTAAAAACACCGTGGTCTTGTCCCTGCACACATCCCCCATAAGCTGTCCTTCTCCATACAAACTGCCCCATAGTCCCACCAGGGGCTCCAATATCCTAGACCTGTTCATTACCAACATGGGAAATCAATGCTCCACACCTATGGTCACCCCCTCGTTGGTCAGATCAGACCATAAGCTAATCATCCTTAACATTCACATCCCACCCCACCCCTCCGTAAGGAAACCTCCATAAAAAACTTCTCCAAAGCCAACTTCATGCTACTCAAGTCAGAAGGTACAAACTTCATGACACCCATGCAGATGGGAACTGAAATTTCAACTGCTGCGTCCTACACTAAGGCACTGCACGAGCACATCCACTCATGTATGAATCATGCCATCCCAAATAGAATCAAGATGCTCTCCTCCAATAAAAGGAAGCCAATCTGGTGGTCCCCTGCCATAAACAAACTTTACAACAAAATGAAGAAACTGTTGCAGAAAAGAGGAAAATTCCAGGATGTAAAAAATTCCCTTATCAGCCTCAGTAAGAAGCTGAGATCCCTCATAAAGTCCTCCAAAGCTAGCTATGAAAATAAAATTGCAAAAGATTCCAAAGATTCCAAAGACAACCACAAGGCATTCTATAACTATGTCAAGAATCTAAATGGCAATGCTCAGATCTGCTCTGAGCTACAACAAAATGGCATTAAATATACTGATCCCAAGGATATTGCCAATATCCTGGCAGATCGATTCAGTGCCAACTTCACCCCACTCTCACCCCCTAAATGGCCCATCTCAATACTGGAAGATTGCCAAATTCTGGTAATAACAGCCACACAGGTAAAAAATGCACTCTCCAAACCTAAGAAAACAGCATCCATGGGACCAGATGACATCCCAGACTGTGTACTACATGAACTACAAAATGAACTGGCACCTCACCTAAGTGTCATGTTTAATCATATCCTCACCTCAGGCTTTGTGCCCACTGAGTGGCGCACAGCTATAGTTATCCCACTCCACAAGCGGGGATCCACCTTGGATCCCGGGAACTGCCACTCCATCAGTCTGATGAGCCTGATCTGCAAGGTCATGGAACATATTGTCATGGAACTTTTAAACAAAGACATTGGCAACCTTCAAACACTGGACCACACCCAGTTTGGGTTCGTGAAGGGCCAATTGTGTCTCCTGAACCTGACTGACTTCTTCAAATCAGTCTACAGAGACGTGGATGAGGGTAAGGCAGTCCACACCATCTTTCTGGACCTCACCAAGGCCTTTGACACCATCTGCCACTCTGGAATCATAGATAAACTTACTAAGCTGGGGATTAATCCTTACGTCACTCGATGGGTTGCCAACTGGCTTACTGACAGAACTCACACTGTAAAAGCAGCTGAATCCAAATCCAGCTCCAGGCAAGTGACAAGTGGAGTACCTCAGGGTTCAGTCCTGGGACCTTTCTTGTTTGGCATCTACTTCTCTGAAGTACAGGCCAACACTAAGGGACTCTGGCTAACAAAGTTCGCAGATGACTGCAAACTGGGAGCCATTATTGAATCCCCAAATGATGTGGATACTCTACAAAATGGCCTTACAGAAACAGCTGCTTGGTTCCAGAGCCATGGGCTCAAGCTCATTGCCAAGAAATGTATAGTTATCCCCTTTGGGAAAAAACATATACCCATGAATTACCACATAGGTGGCAGTACACTAAACACTGAAACTGTGATAAGAGACTTAGGGACACAGATGGACAGTGGTCTCACTTTCAGTAACCACATCTCCACAACAGTCAGGAAATCCTTCTATGTGGCATACCTCATCACCAAGGACTTTCATCCAGAAAAAAGGAGGTCATTGCCCACTGTACTCATCCCTCATTAGACCCATTATAGAATACAACGCCCCATTTGGTATGTACCTCTCAAAACATCTGCAACAACTGGAAAGGCCACAGAAATACCTCACTAAAAGAATCACAGGCCTAAAGCAGATGCCCTATGCTGACCGCCTTAAAAAACTCCAGCTATACTCTGTCACATATCATCTATTCCGAGGCGATCTCTGTTTAACATACAAGGCCATCTCAAACCCAAAGCTGTTGGACATGCTACACTTAAAGAAATCCCAATCCCTCAGAGCCACATGCTCAAGGGATCTAAACCTTGTCATCACAATAAACAAAACATGCTGGAGGGATAGGTTCCTGACACAGAGACTTCCCAGACTCTGGAATAGACTGCCCATACATGTCAAGTAGAGTGCCTCTTTGACCCTCTTCAAAAGGAACCTTGATTGGATGGGAGAAAGGAAATTCACCCCGGGGATCATGTCAGTCGCCCTGCTAGACAGGGGTCCAGGGAAATAAATAGTGTGGGAAGAAATAGCCAGGGAATTGTTATGGCTAGGCTTGTATAGGCTCTAGGGCCAATAGCCTAGTACCAACCTATTAACCTATGAACCTATAAATCTCTGTTCCCTTACCTTTTAGCTGTCACTTGCATAACGTTTCCTGTCCCTTAGCTTAACTCCTACTAACTTCCCCCTCAATAAGCTGAAATAAACAGCTAAAGCTTATACTGAACTTTTTTACTATAAGAATATAATTATATCTTGCGTTACCTGCATCAGGAATGTTTACCTTTTAAATTTGTGTAACTTGTACAATGTTGTTAATTACCTGCTACTATTGTAAATATTGTAATTATCCCTGTAAGTGCTTTTGTTGTGTTTGTATCTTTCTGTGGAGCTTTTCTCCCCAGGCCTCTGCTGAAAAAAGGCTATTTGTAGCTGACAGACTACTCCCGGTCAACAGATGTAAAATAAATAAATAAATAACCAGGTGGTATAACTTCATTGTCTTGGGTTGATGGTTTTAGCCATGTTTTGGTAACACATAGAATGTCAAGCACATGGACCTCTAAGAGGGCATGCAGGTAGGAAACCTTATTATTTATACTTCTAATGTTTAAGTGGCCAATCAGGAGTGAGTTGGGAGGTCTATTTAGGGTTTGTATATTAGTGGGAATAGTAGTGTGAAGGCTTGCATTACTGTTAGCGGTCGAGCCAGGGTTCAGGTGTATGTCTCCATCTATTAAGAGGTTGTATTGTATCCTAAATAGAAGTTTCAGGAGTTTATATATTAGGTTCTGGTATTTCCTGGCTTTTGCGTTACTGTATCTGATTCAAATAATTCAGTGATAATCTGGAAATAAGAAACAGTCAGAGTGATTTTGAGATGTTAACATAACTCAGAAAACAGAGACTGGGTAAAAAATAGATTTTTTTTAGTTCTAAGGCATTTTCCTTTAAATGAAACTAAAAAAATACTTGTGTTTTAATTGAGCTTCATGTCTGTAAGTGCACCAACAAATGTAAATACATCAGTAATACACCAACATCACAGCAGTATATTCACGCAGTGGTAAGTTCTCTAACTCAGAACTCCAAAGTCCAGAGCTCGGTACTCCCCTCTACTTTTTGACTGTATGGAATGTTTATGTTCACTTTAGGACTTTAGGTTGGTAAGAATTTTCTCTGCTCACTTTGATTTTATCCCAAAAGCATGCTTGTTTAGTTTTTACACTGAACTTTCTACAGATTTTTGCATTTACCCTTGCTTAGTGACCTAGGTTTTGTAAGAATTAGGTATGTAGACTGGTCAACTTACCTTGTTGATATATGCTGAAAACAATTATTTTTAATTCATTCTTCAGAAAGTTACAATGTTTTATATATTATGCATAAAGGTAAGATTACAAATTCAAGCATTATAAATAAACAGCAAGACTCAAAATTCATTTTGACTTAGATGCTTAACTGCTATTATTAGTATGTATAGAAGGGCAGAGAAAGATCTTGAGCCTGCAAAGTTTTTTTTTTCCTTAATTTGGTAATCTTTCCAGGAATGATCTAAGAGCATTGTTTGGCTAAGCAGCTTGTTCAGAGTCATAAGTTTGCAAACACAAAGTGTTAGAATTTAACCTAGGACTACAGCACGAAGCTTATTACCAAGATGGCGTCTTAACTCTCGATATATATATATATATATATATATATATATATATATATATATATATATATATATATATATATATATATATATATATATATATTTTGCACTTTTCAGTGATAATAATTTCTTATGCTACAGCCAGTATAAGACCAGTTTAAGTACACTTCCTACCATCTATACTGTATTTAGGTTTCTAATTGCAGCTCTTTATTTTTTGTATTCATAGACACATGTTTTCAAGCCTTAAAATGTGATTTATGATTAGAGGCCACTGACAGCATTCCATCTGTTACTCCTTGGATCTTGGCAATGTTTCAGTTCATAAGTAGCTGTCATCCAAGAAAATGCAGCTAGATTTTTACAGATTTCATTCCAGTGATTCAGGCATTTTTTTTTTCCTCAGAGCAGACTATATTGGTATAGAGATCACTGAACAAGAATGAAAAATAAAATAATTATAGGTCACTGTCAAACAGCATGTAACAGAAATTTCCTCACTCTAGGCTTTTGATATAAACTTGACCCTTCACAATCATGCACTTAATTTGTAACCCTTTTGGATACTAGCTAAATTACATTAAAAAAAAAAGAAAAAAGGAAGAAACAAAGGGGTTTCTAACAATTTCAGTTTTATGATGTCCCCTAGCAGCTTTGAAATTCCTTTTATCTGTACATATGAACATGCTTATTCCTACATAGTTAGTCACAGATGTAGTACCTAACTTCTGGCTAAAAGCATTAATATCTTTACACAAAGATTGAGCCCCATGCCAGAATTTCTGTATGCTCTTCCCGAACAGACACCATACTGGTTAATAATAGCAAAAAAATTATACTCTTCCTTAAGAGTGACCATGCAAGCCATCCTAAAAACTATAGGCCAATCACAAACTATATACTCAAAATAATGCAGACATAGTTTTTGTCATTCAGAAAAAAATCAGTTATGTCAGTAGAACAAAAGAGTAACAAAAGAAAGTCATATGGAACAAAGGATCATTTGTTACGAAATAAAGCCATAATAGCAAATAGTAAAAAAGGGAAGAATCTAAGTATGGCATGGATAGATAGTAAAAAAAAAAATGACAACATTCCACGTTCATTGATAAAACATTTTATTTTGTGACTGTGTATGAGGAAGCAGGCAAAATGGATGCTGCTGTGGCCATTGCTGACAAGAACAAGGAGGGCCAACAGGAGGACAGAACAATGTGGGTAGTGAGAAGCTAGGGGAACAGGATTTGTTGTGGTGTGGAAGGGTGCTATTGGATATCGTATAGCATGACATGGGCATGACGTGGGCCAATGAGGGGGATAAGGGGTGGGGGATATGTTATGCAATATGTGAAAGGGTGCTATTGGATATCATACAGCATGACGTGGGCATGACGAGGGCCAATGAGGGGGATAAGGGGTGGGGATATGTTGTGCATATTGCACAACATATCCCTACCCCTTAACCCACTCATTGGCCCTCGTCATGCCCACGTCATGCTATATGATATCCAATAGCACCCTTCCACACCACAACAAATCCTGTTCCCCTGGCTTCCCGCCACCCACATTGTTCTGCCCTCCTATTGGCCTTCCTTGTCCTTATCCGCAATGGCCGCAGCAGCATCCATTTTGCCTGCTTCCTCATACACAGTCAGAAATAAAATGTTCTAAAAACACGATCCACACTAACACTGGTTTTCTTAAAAGGTTTTTAATAAAATGCCCTGGTAGATAACCATCTAGCCATACGACTGACTGCACACAAACACTGTTTAAATGATAGCGAAAAATAAAAACAAAAATAAAATAAAATGAAATGGAAAACTTTACTAGGAAAGGCTCACCCAGACTCTGCTACACTTTGCTGTGAGGGAAAGGTTAGTTTGCTTTTTATTTGTTGTATTTTGTATTACTTTATTGCCTTTTTATATTTTGAATAATGTGAATTGTTTTCTTTACCTTGCGTTCTACTTGTAGTCTGCTTTTAACTGCATATTATAACTTCAAAAGAGACCACAGCTCTGTCTCTTGTGAGTCAAACAGAAATTAGAACTGATCAATTAAGGACTCGTACATAAGATAGAAGAGGTCACTTAAGGTTAATCATTTGTGAACTGAGGGGGTGGAGCTAGTAATTAAACCTTCTATTTAAAGGACAACCGCGCCCTCAGACTCAAAAAACATATTAATTTCATCATGGTTTGATGTTTCCTACATTTTAATAGCACTCTGAGACTATTTTGAGCTTTTTAGATATTTTTAGATGCAATTTCTGACTCTGACCACATGGGGTCTGGCATATTGAAAAAATTCAGACTGTTTACACTGCCTCAAATAATGCATTCTGGGATACTTAGTCTCCAAAAAATTGCATCAGATCTGCCACGTTTTGCCTTAAGCTGCTGTCACTTCATTGACTTAACAGGCATTCACTGCAGTCTTAAAATCCCCTACTTTTGGTTAAAATGTTATCCTTTTTCAATGACCACTTAAAACACAAGCAGTGCAAATGCTACAGAACAGAACTGAAAGGTGCATTTTCTAGCCCTTTCATCTTAGAAATGCTAAATTGCTTTCTTTTGTGAAGGCTGAAATCTAGTTCTTCAAGGAATCTCCCCTCCCACTTCACACCTACCTTCCCTAGCTGTCAAAGAGCCAAGGGTAATTTGACCCATTATCTGCATATGATTGACAGCTCGTCACAGCAGGTGACCAGAGTAATGTACTGTTTGCTTGTCAGCATTTCCTCCTTACACTGGGAGACTTTTTTTGTTGCACTACTCCTGTCAAATTTAAAACCAAGCTACATAGCACTGGCAATAATCCCTGCTTTGCAAAGCAGCCTGCCACTTATTTTCCCTTCCTGTTTAAATAGCTAACAAATGATGCACTATAAACTTGAAATATTTTAGACTTGCATGACAGCACCCACATGCTTTTTGAGTCAATATTTAAAAATTATGGTAGTGCATACATAACACGCACGCACACACACACACACTGCTTTACTTCTACAATGATTTAGATTTTACATTTTATAGCAGTGTACAATCTGGTTCAAAAGCAAGGATAAATTGATCCTGAAATACCTATGAACCTCAGCGCAAGAAATTAGGACAAAGCCATACATAGAAGTGGGACAAAGGCACAAATGGAAAAGCTTAGTCTGGGTCTGAACTGTCTGCAAACAGCTACAGTTAACTTTGAGTATGTGTCTACCTGTTTGAGCCAATATTCATTTTCCCCTGAGAGCACTCTGCTTTGGCTTGTAAGCAGCCCCCACACACACACACACACACACACACACACACACACACACACACACACACACACACACACACATTCCACTTTCTCTTATTCCCTTCTGTTAGCAAATAGTATCCGCCATAACTCATCAAGCATTAAACATAACTGGGAAATATAAACCCTGGATCAAAATGAAAATAAGTAGGCTAAGCTAAAATGCAGCTGTGAAAGGGAGCGTGGCACCCCTTACAAACAGAAAAGATTAACTCCACTAATGTGCAATTAAAACTTGGGAGGACACAATATCAGGGCTAGGGAGGCATAGAAACAGGGACAAATTACATTTAGGATACACTATTAAGAAGTAATAAGACTTACCTTACTTATGAAGTAGCAAAACGCTGGTGAAGAAGAAGTGCTTCACATGAATAGAGTCGACCAGATTTGCTAACACAGAAAAGGAGTTCCACACAGCACCTAGTCCATTTATTAGGTTAACAGTGTGCTGGGATAGCAAGTGTTGACATCACAATGTGGGAGTATCACAGGGATTCTGTACAGCATGCAAATAAGGCAGTGTTTACGTCACTTTGGGGGAGGAAACCTCCCAGGATCTTCAGCAAGAGCTATGGCAGATGTGACATCATTATTTAAGAGACGACTAGACAGTTTTCATCTTGGTTTTAAAACTGAAAGTCAAACAGTATGGAAAAGTATGAAGCCTAAGCAGTAAAAGAGAATAGTGAATTTTTTTTTAAAGCTGCGGTTATGTTTTTTTGAGGCTGTATCACCTAACAGGATTTTAGGGAGACATCAGGTAGAGATATTTGATTTGATATCCCATTGTTTTCCTTTAAGGGGTAAAATAAAACATTTCAGAGCTTTACTAGGAAAGGCTCACCCAGACTCTGCTATACTTTGCTGTAAAGGAAAGGTTAGTTTGCTTTTTATTTGTTGTATTTTGTATTACTTTATTATATTTTTATATTTTGAATACTGTGATTTGTTTTCTTTACCTTGTGTTCTACTTGTAGTCTGCTTTTAACTGCATATTATAACTTCAAAAGAGACCACAGCTCTGTCTCTTGTGAGTCAGGCAGAAATTTTTTCCACCCATCCACCCTGTTAGTTTTCTGTTCTTAAATACCACTGTCTTTCTAGTTGCCTGCCTCTTACGTTAATTTGACCATATATCTCATTTCCTCTCTGATTTCACTGGCTTGTGTGAGTAAGCACAAAATTATCATTTTGTGAAATCACTCCCTTTAACTATTTAAATTTATTGGCCATCCTGCTGTATTCCATAGTACCAGAATATAAAAAATGACCACCCCCTTTCAATCTGTCTTGCTGTTTTAAAAATAATGACTCCCCACTAAAACTTAACTTTTTTAGACAGGAAAAACTTAAGTTACATACTTTCACATCTAACTTCTCTAGTGCACACTGCAGTGTTTAGGATAAACATTTTTTTTCCTCTTACTTTTAAGCATCCCTGTGACTAGCACTTACTCTAATACTTGCTGGAAAGCAGTAGGAAGCCTTAAACTGATACAAGCACTCAACTCTCCTTGTTAATAAGGAGAACTTCATCAGAGGCACTAAACAGCCTGTAATTGCAAAGTAGCTTGCTAAGGTAAGAGAAAACAGCTCCTGTAAGCACCAAACCAGGCATGTCCAAGGTTCAGCTTCCGGTGATTTCTCCTGTCCACCTGTGAATCTGGGCATACTGGGGCAATGCAGCAATTGTCTCATGTACAAAGACAACCCACTCCTCCTACCACCTAATACTACAGCCTGTGAGAGATGCACTTACATAGCCAAACTGGAAGCAAAGCTCTCTCCACCCAAGATTGTGCTAGACAGTCAAGAGGAGAAGGTTAACACCCGCACTACACCTCAAGCAACACATAGCCCTTCTAAATCCACACCACCAACACCCACACATAGCAACACTAAATCCACATATGCAGAGGCCCTTAACTGTAACCTGCCCAAGCACCAAAGACGTCTGAAGCTGAAACGCAAACAAACACCAATCACAACCAAAGTGTCGCATAGCTTACAACACCAGTGTGGCACCCAGCAACAGCCCCTAAGGCAAGACGATGTACATAACACTTTAGTCATAGGTGACTCTATAGTCAGGCACACTGATGTCCCACTCACCAGGCTGAACAAGGAGAAAATTACAGTCAGCTGCCTGTCGGGTGCCAGGATCCACCACATAACACATGCACTCAAGTCACTCCACAACAAGTACAAATTTGACTCTGTCATTGTCTATGTTGGAGTGAATGACTTGAGACGTACCTCCCTGGACTACATGAAAAGAGACATGAAAGAGCTCTCAGATCATGTGGTCCAGGCAGGTATGACCCTAGCCCTGAGTAGCATCCTGCCTTTGCCCAGAATGATACCACAATATAAGGACAAAATGATTGACTTCATCAATTGGCTAAGCTTCTGGTGTCATTCAGAGGGGATCCAGTATCTGGCTGCCTGAAATGACATGATCAACAGACCACAATGCATTGCCAGAGGTTGTCTGCACCTGTTGCCCCTGGGATTCAGGTTACTGGCTAAGGCTCTTGCCACCCCTGTAGTGCCTTTTTTAGGCAAAGTTCAAAGGACAAAACCACCACCGTAACAGGTACAAGCTTGCAAAATCTGAAGGTAATGCTACTCAATGCTAGAAGTCTAAACCTCAAAATGCACTCTCTCGAGGCACTCCTAAAAATGGAGAACATTGATATCTGTGCAGTAACTGAGACCTGGTTCAAGGCTCCAGAAAACACCCCTGCAATACCAGGCTACAACTCTTACCACACTTTTTGGCCACCAAACCAGGATCAAAACACTAAAGGTGAAGGAGTGTCCATATTCACCAAGGATATTCACACCGCCAGGCTAGTTGCCCAACACAATGCGTCTGAAATTCTACAGGTGCAACTAACACTAGCTAAGACTGCAATCCAAATTGTAGCTGGCTACACATCCCCCACCATGCCCCAAGATTCTCACTACACCTTTCTAAACATACTGGAATATATTAAGATACAACCAAACACCCTAATACTGGGTGACTTCAACTACCCTGACATTAAATGGGAAAACTACTTGTCTACCAACACCTTTGCTCAATGGTTCTTGGAATTCATAAATTCCAATGCCCTGGATCAACTAATCCATTGTCACACCAGGGGCCCCAGTATCCTAGACCTGGTCATTACCAACATGGGAAATCGATGCTCCACACCTATGGTCACCCCCTCGTTGGTCAGGTCAGACCATAAGCTAATCACCCTTAACATCCGCATCCCACCACCACCCCCAGTAAGGAAACCTCCATAAAAAACTTCTCCAAAGCCAACTTCATGCTACTCAAGTCAGAAGTGACAAACTTCATGACACCCATGCAGATGGGAACTGAAAGTTCAACTGCTGAGTCCTACACTAAGGCACAGTACGAGCACATGCACTCATGCATGAATCATGCCATCCCAAATAGAACCAAGATGCTCTCCTCCAAAAATGAAGCCAATCTGGTGGTCTACTGCCATAAAAAAACTTTACAACAAAAGGAAGAAACTGTTGCAGAAAAGAAGAAAATCCCAGGATGCAGAAAACTCCCATACCAGCCTCAGTAAGAAGCTGAGATTCCTCATAAAATCCTCCAAAGCTAATTACAAAAATAAAATTGCCAAAGATTTCAAAGACAACCACAAGGCATTCTACAACTATGTCAAGAATCTAAATGGCAATGCTCAGATCTGCTGTGAGCTACAACAGAATGGCATTAAATATACTGATCCTAAGGATATTGCCAATATCCTGGCAGATCGATTCAGTGCCAACTTCACCCCCCTCTCACCCCCTAAATGGCCCATCTCAACACCGGAAGACTGCCAAATTCTGGTAATAACGGCAACACAGGTAAAAAACGCACTCTCCAAAGCTAAGAATACAGCATCCATGGGACCAGATGACATCCTGGGCTGTGTACTACATGAACTACAAAATGAATTGGCACCTCACCTAAGTGTCATGTTTAATCATACCCTCACCTCAGGCTTTGTGCCCACTGAGTGGTGCACAGCTCCAGTTATCCCACTCCACAAGGGGGGATCCACCTTGGATCCTGGGAACTACCGGCCCATCAATCTGTTGAGCCTGAACTGCAATGTCATGGAATGTATTATCAGGGAACTTATAAACAAAGACATTGGCAACCTTCAAACACTGGACCCCACCCAGTTTGGGTTCGAGAAGGGCTGATCTTGTCTCCTGAACATGACTGATTTTTTCAAATCAGTCTCCAGAGACGTGGACGAGGGTAAGGCGGTCCACATAGCCTATCTGGACCTCGGCAAGGCCTTTGACACTATCCCCCACTCTGGAATCATAGATAAACTTACTAAGCTGGGCATTAATCCCTACGTCACTTGATGGGTTGTCAAATGGCTTACTGCAGAACCCACACTGTAAAAGCAGCTGACTCCAAATCCAGCTCCAGACAAGTGACAAGTGGAGTACCTCAGGGTTCAGTCCTGGGACCACTCTTGTTTGGCATCTACTTCTCTAAAGTACAGGCCAATACTAAGGGACTCTGGCTAACAAAGTTTGCAGATGACTGCAAACTGGGAGCCATTATTGAATCTCCAAATGATGTGGATATTTTACAAAAGGGACTTACAGAAACAGATGCTTGATGCCAGAGCCATGGGCTCAAGCTCAATTCCAAGAAATATATAGTTATCCCCTTTGGGAAAAAACATGTACCCGTGAATTACCACATAGGTGGCAGTACACTAAACACCAAAAGTGTGATAAGAGACTTAGGGACACAGGTGGACAGTGGTCTTACCTTCAATAACCACATCACCACAACAGTCAGGAAATCCTTCTATGTGGCACACCTCTTCACTAAGGGCTTTTCATCCAAAAAAGGACGTCATTGTCCCACTGTACTCATCCCTCATTAGACCCATTATAGAATACAATGGCCCATTTGGTATGCACCTCTCAAGACACCTGCAACAACTTGAAAGGCCGCAGAAATACCTCACTAAAAGAATTACAGGCCTAAAGCAGATGCCCTATGCTGACCACCTTAAAAAACTCCTGCCATACTCTGTCGTATATCGTCTACTCAGAGGCAATCTCTGCTTAATATACAAGCCATGTCAAACCCAGACCTGCTGGACATGCTACACTTAAAGAAATCCCAATCCCTCAGAGCCACATGCTCCAGGGTACTAAACCTTGTCATCACAATAAACAAAACATGCTGGAGGGATAGGTTCTTGACCCAGAGACTCCCCAGACTCTGGAATAGACTGCCCATACATGTTAAGCAGAGCGCCTCTTTGGCCCTCTTCAAAAGGAACCTTGATGATTGGAAGAGAGAAAGGAAATTTCCTAAAAGAGGTGGATTTTATCATTAGTATGTTTAGTAGGAGAAGTTATCCTGGAGGAATGTGTCAGGCTATAGCACAGGAGGTAAAGCGGAAGAGAGACGATGGTACATATTGGTCTTTGTTAAAGGGGAGGGTGAATAATGATCCCACAAATATGGGTGTTGAGGTTAGCAATGAAATAGTTTACACTAACATTGGAGGTAATCATTCATCATGGATTAATGATAGCAAGGGAGGCCCAGATTGTGGCCTTTATTTCATTACCACCTATTTTTTTGATGCTTTAAACATTAGGGATATAGTGTTTAACAATTGGAAGTTACTTAGGCTTGACAATTTGGTATGGGAAAAGCTTGGTAGTCGTCCCAAATGTGTTTTCAGAAAGGCAAAATCATTCAAGCAAATCTTGGAGAAGGGTGAAAGTCCTTTTAACCCAACTGGTAGGCTATTGGAAATTTTAAATGTGGTAGGTGTAGTGTGTGTCATCTTATACTGTCTACAGATTCTAAGCTGTTTGTGGCTGGTGATTTAATTAGACTTCATGGGCATTTTGATCGTTACAGTAAAAATATGGTGTATTTAGCAATATGTGGTCAATGTCCAGCGTTTTATGTTGGAAAAACCAGTAGAGCTTTTAGAGATAGAATCAATGAACATATGTCAGATATTAGGCATATGAGAAAAACAAATGCCCTGTACAGGCACATTGAGTCACATAGTGGGCATGAGTTTAAATTTTATGTGATACAAAAAATTGTTAAGGATGTGCAGGGCAACATTTTAGATCTTCACCTTGACCTTAGTGAAATGAGGTGGCAACTAAGGTTGAATGCCACGGTTTTTCCTGGCATTAATGACCATATTAGCATTGCCCCTATTTTAAAATTAAAGCATATTCTGGGGTGATAAATTTACAAGTTCATCACTATTTATTGGTTTTATTTGTATATTGTTGCATTTTTTTTTATATTTACCTTGTATGTATAATATTGTGGTGTTGTCATTATTAATTTTATTTACTAGTACCTTTGATGTTTTTAATAATTGATAGTGTGTTAGTCCATTTTAAGAAGTTGGAAATCAATTAATCAATCAATTAGTTAATTGTGTATGATGTCATGTTTTGAGTCTTATAAAGCTTGAATCAGTTGAACTTTTATTATTCTGAAGAAGTCTGAATAAAGACGAAACCTAGGTAAAATCGTTGGTCGTGGTTGATGGTGTCCTGCAGACTCGAGTACTGGTCAATTGTCTTGTGTGTTCTTTGGTCTTTAGTTTTTGTTCATTGATAATGGGGAAAGGAAATTCACTCCAGGGATCACGTCAGTTGCCCTGTTAGACAGGGGTCCAGTAAGTAAATAGTGTGGGAAGAAATAGTCAGAGAATTGTTATGGCTAGGCTTGTATAGGCCCTTGGGCTGATAGCCTAGTACCAACCTATGAACCTATGAAAACAATACTACAGGGAGAATACTAACTGTGGATATAACTGGATTTATCACTTAAACATTTTCTTGTATATGTTTTTAATTATTTTAATATTTAATTATTTAATTCATTTTTATTTTTTAAAAAAGCTATAATATTGACTCACAATGTTATATCTGCCCTGCTTTTGTACAAAATAAAGTATATATCTTAAACCTAGATGGCACTTATTTGATTTTATTATTTTTTATTCACAAAAGTTGTTCAATGTTGATTGTGGTTTTACAGTAGCTTTATTTTATTTCAAATCTAAAAGAGGATTTTGATTCTGATTAAACAACATTGCTGGGTTACCAAGTATTGTAGATCTTTAACAATTTTATTTTGACTGAGACCATGATCTCAGTGCCACTGTGGACTTGGTGCAAAATTCTAAAATCTGTGCTGAGCAATCCTACTTGATTCACGTTCATGAATAAAGGAATGCTCACAGATATATAAAATACATCCTACATTGATCAGTTACATTACAGTGGCCATGAAACAGTGGCATACCATTTTGCAGTTCAGACATGTCAATGAGCAATGAATTATCCACAGAGAAAAAAAATTCAAAGGAGGATATCCTAGGATGATTATCTGTCACTGCTGCTCTTTTATCTTGCCCTTAACCCATTAAACTGTTTACTAAACAGATTATGCTATGTTAAAATTTGACTCCCAGAATCCAACCTTGTTTAAAGATATCTCATCTATTTATTTTTGGATGGCGTATATTTCATCAGAAATGGAGTTGAAAGCATAACTACAAATGTCAAAACTTTCTCAGATTATATAAGAATGTCATTTGATCTTCACAAATCTGCAAAAGTAATATTTACAACAAGAAAGACTCAATACTGAGAAAATATTAATCTGGAACAAGAATGTGATATAACAGAACTTGAGCAGAAGGGAGTGTATAAATATCTGGGAATAGTTGAAGGATCAGCAGTAAGACATGAGCAAATGAGAATTAAACTCAGTAAAGAATACTTCAGCAGACTAAAACTAATATTGGAAACTGCCTTGACATCTAGGAGTAAAGTCCAAGATATAAACTGGTTTGTTCTTTTTGTTCTAACTTACAATTACAATTTGGGATGATTGGCCCTAAAATGTATTGGCTAAGATGGGCATGGAAACATGAAAAAACGATTTAGGCTTATCAAATGTATTTATTATTTATTTTATTTTATTTTATTTTACATTTATTTACTGGGAAAGTCCAGCTGGACATGAGTCCTTTTTCAGTGGAGGCCCAGGGAGAAAAGCTCCAGTATAATGCAATAACATAGAATGTTAAAAAACATAACAATGTAACTTGAAACTTACAGAGTACATCAAAAATGTAGGACATTAAGATAATACATAATATAGAAGATTAATACATTGAAATAAAAAAAAAAAATCACTGCATACCAGGATTATATAGTCTTCACTCTGAAGGAGGTGCAGGTTTCTTTGAAACTGGTTACATTCGTAGATCTGCAATCATGGGACGGCACACATATCTGCTTACCTCAGTACAAACATAGTGAAAGTTTTAAAACATGAAGATAAGACATTTAAGATGATATCCTTGTTTTGTTTAGCTAAAGTGCTTCAGTGTGAAGTAATGAAAATCAAACTAGAAGAAAACAGCAATTAGACAGCAAATGAATGTGCCAAAAACAAAATGAATAGTATAAGGAAAATGATCAGTTGAGAAAAAAAGAAAATTAGAAAAAAATCATAAATATAGTGGCAAATACAGAGATTTCCTGGAACAACCTCTTGTTGAGCAAGATTTGATGGAGGAATGGTTAAGTCGACAAAAGGTTTCTCATCCAGAAAAAAAGAGGTCATTTTTCCCCACTACTCATCACTCATTAGACCCATTATAGAGTACAACGCCCCTTTTGGTATGTACCTCACAAGACATCTACAACAACTGGAAAGGCTGCAAAAATACCTCACATAGAGGATTACTGGCCTCAAACAGATGCCTTACACAGACCGTCTCAAAAAACTCCAGCTTTACTCCGTCGCATATCGCCTACTCAGAGGCGATCTCTGCCTAACATACAAAGCTATGTCAAACCCAGAGCTGTTGGACAAGCTTCACTTAAAGAAATCCCAATCCCTCCGAGCTACATGCTCTAGGGACCTAAATCTTGTCACCACAATAAACAGAACATGCTGGAGGGATAGATTCCTGTCACAGAGACTTCCCATACTCTGGAACAGACTACCTATCTATGTCAAACAGAGCTCCTCATTAGCACTCTTCAAGAAAAATCTTGATGATTGGATGGATAATAGGAAATTCACCCCGGGGATCACTTCTGCGGTTCTGCTTGACAGGGGCACAGGAAAATAATTTTCTTGGGTGGCGAAAGCCAGGGTACATTTTTGGCTAGGCTTGTATAGGTCCTAGGGCCAATAGCCTAGTACCTACCTATGAACCTATAAACCTATGAATTGAAACCAAAATATGAAAGGCTAACAACAGCAATGCAGGATAGTGGGCTATGTACATGTTGGTTTACAAAGTCCACTGAACATGTAGGAGAAACAGACAAACCCAGGTTCTATAAAAAAAATAAAGAACTGAAAACAGTTGTACATCTTGTTGGTGGGTGTGATACACTCATAGTAAAGGGTCTGTATACTGAATAGCACAAAAATTGGCAAGACTGTTGCACTGGGGTTTGTGCACATACTACAATATTGAAGTAGTTGAGAAACACTGGAAACATGAACCACAAAGCATTATAGAGAACGATGAAGTTTATATCACATTGGATCACCCATTACCAACAGTTCAAAACATAGATGCAAGAAAGGATAAAGACTAGTCTATGAATAAAAGACAAAAATAGCACTGATCATTGAAACTGCTACAGCAAGTGATTATAGTATCCTACATACAGAGAGACAGAAAGTCATAAAATAGTAGGATTTGCAAACAGAAATAAGAGCAATGTGGAAGAAAGATACCCAAACAGTTCCAATAGTAGTAGGAAGAACAAGTCTAATAAAAAAGAATTTACAGTTGTACTTAGATATGCTACCAGGAAGGAAAGGAAAGTGGAAAATGAATTACAGGAGTCAATTCTGGGAACATTGCAGGAGCTGAGAAGTACACCTCTGGTTAACATCAAGACTAAAACAATATTAATGTCATGAACTTTAATTGTACCCTGTCTTAGGAATGGAGTCTATTCTTGTCATGGTATTAGAAACCCCAAAGGCTTGGAGAAATAAAAATCAGGCAATGTATAGAACAACAGAGAGAGAAGAGAGAGTAAAAACAATACCACCTGTTGTAAAACTTTATTTTGCCTACATCCTCTAAATTGTATTCCTTATTCATTTGGAACTGTGTCAGAGTTCAGCTGCATTATATTTATCATGTAATCCTTGAAATATTAAGACTGCCTGTAATCTCTGTGAGAATGTGTTTGCTGAGTCAGATAAAATATGGTAAACTTAGTACTCCGGCATTCTTCATACTTTTCTTGGGACTTGTTATCATTCATTCTAGTTTGAAAGGAATCCTAACTGTGTTCTCTACTGATGATGTGCTGAGACACATGGTGCCCTTTTATCTGAAGAACACCTCAGCCAAGACCTTGCAAGCAGTAGTGAATGCATACATTTTTATTAGAAGAAGACAACAGCATTGCATATTTGTTGCTTATTTCTGACCTCAGTCAATGCTGCACCCCACGAAACAAACCTTAAAGCCACAATACAAGAAATAAGGAGGGTATTGTTACCTAAAAGAGAATAGCACTCTGCAACTGCCTGTGATTCCTGTCCATAAAGATGTTGAAAAAGATGCCTCTTTCCTATTCATGGATGCTATGTAATGTGAGCCTGCCATTGTGAAATAGCATGATGACTGACCACTAGGGCAGAGATGCTGCTGTGGAACGTTTCTCTCAAAAGTTTTGTAGTGCACAACTTAGCAATGAACAAATCAGATTTATTTTTAAATTGTTGCTCTTCTCACATGCATACTGTAGTTCCCTGCCCTGTCAAACGTTTCAGACATATTTATTATATATATGAGCATGAATATAATAACTAGGTCTTCATTACTATATCATTCACTACCCATGTTACCACCATCTATCAGAAAGTGCAAAGTATCAGAAAGCCCACCCTATTAAAAGAATGAAAAATCAAGAGCAAGAGAAAAAATATCTTTTTGTGCAGGGTAGGTGACCCCCCCCCCTCCATCCACATGTGCAGGTTTTGCTCTACACCTACTAACAGTGACAACAGAATACGTTTCCATCACTCTGACTAAGAACAATTTGGCTGTTAATATCAGCTGAAATTGGATGGGTAAGGGTGTAAAACCTTCTGCCCCTGAAATTAGATTTCCAAAAATGGCAGTAAAAATAACTTTGTGAATTACTCATTAGAAGATTATGCAGCAGGATAATGGTAAAAGTCTGTTGGGCATGAGAAAAACAGTAAGCAGTGATTCAAGGTATAAATCTTGATATGAAGTAATATTGTAAAGTGCACTGCATAAGGCAGGATTCACGAAGCCTCCGTGTAAGAGTTATAACTCTTACACAGAGGCTGCAGTTAAACGGAGTGATGTCAGCATGCTCTGCATATTCATGAGAGCATGCTGAATCACACCTAAGGCTAACACGGTCCGTGGAAGACAGTAGGGGGCGTGTCCATAGGCCAAGCCCTGCAAGCGGACACGCCCCCAGAAGAGTAGAAGTGCCCAAAGTAAACACCCACGACAGAGGCCATGGAAATGTGAATAAACACAACACAACACATGCCCCCACAGACTATGAACATAAAATATATAAATGAACATGTTATATATTTTTTTTAAATCGTAAAGTTGTTTGCCCGTGAGTGCGCTCGTTTGCGCGGGCGTGCCCGTAGCTTAGCCACAGTTAGCAGTCAATGGAAAAGGATATAAGAAGTAAATATGCAAAGTAAGCCAAGAAGCAATAGCGTAGTGGTAGAGACGTCGGCTGAAGAGCAGGCAGTCATGGTTCGAGCCCCCACAATATCAATTTTTATTTTTAGTAAAATAAGCACGAAACAAGTCCCTGACAAATATGTACACATATAAAATTATATTTTCTGTTAAATGTAATGAAATAGTCCATTTATTTTGAAGAAATGTGAGATAAGAAAACAATAAAAAATACGAGATGTGCCTATAGCTGAGCTACAGTTTAACAAGGTGAGTGCAGCTGCCCGTAGGTGAGCAGTGGTTTAACAAGTGCAAAATGAGTGCCCGTAGCTGAGCAATGGTTTAACAGGTGCAAAATGAGTGCCCGTAGGTAAGCAGCAGTTTAACACGCTGAAACTGTATGCCCATAGCTGAGCTGAGCGTAATATGCGTGCTGACAGCCAAATGAAGCGTAAACCAGCGTAACCCGTTTGCTCGGAGCTGCGCACCGTGCAAACAAGCTAACCGACGGGCAACGTTGAGCAAGCTGTAACAAAACTGCCTTTACACAGACACACCCCCTAGCCTGTCTAGACAGTCATAAAATATAAAAAGCAGTGGCCAAGCTCGAACCCAGGATACCATGCACCATAGTCAAGGTACTGAACCACCAAGCCACGACAGCTGTACTTAAAAATGCAGTAATAGCAAATATATAGGAATGAATAGAAAGTAGAGCATGACAAAGCAGGTTTTGTGAAGTTGATACAATTCCAAAATGGCCAATCACAGATAAGTGCAGGGAAAAACGGCATATATAAGCCCCATAGGCGGGAATACACAGCATAAATGATTGTAGAACTGACTGGCAGCCAGAATGTCAGGAGTAGGTGAGGGTAGTTGCTTTCGAGCACAGAGGTGGGGTGTTGAGGAGTCCAGATACATGGTCTGGCTCCTAGTCCACAATCATGAGGCCCAACTCATGCAGGGCCAGGTCCTGTGGGGAGCATATAGGGCTGAGGCGTGGGACCGGTTGGCTCATGATCTCACCAGTGCCACAGGGATTCCAAGGACTGGTGAGCAGGTCCATCACCACCATGCGGACCTGAAGAGACACAAGCAGGACCAATTGAACCTTTGGATCCAGGAGGCCCGGCAAATTCCCAACGCCCCACTACTGAGTAAGTTACATTTAATTATGTATGTAAGAAATTAAATTAGCTGATATTATGGAGATGTGTATTCCAATATTACTTCATTTATATTACAGCTGCAGGTGTCCGTTCTGTGAACCGCAGAGCCTATGGCGATAGGCTGGTGCGGTTGTGCCACCAGGCAGGTCAGTAATCCACTCCCAGTAACTGTAAAGAAATATAAAAGTATGACAGTCAGCAAAAGAGTGCAGTGTAGTCACTAAGTAATAAAATGTGCAAGTAACAGTGTAAAAGTGTTTGCAAGTATTGCTTGATTACAAAAGTGTGTTGCAGTCTGTAATCCAAACAGAAAAATGAAAATGTCTGAAATAAAGTCTGAAATAAAGATGCCCCACCTGTAATATAATAGTACACAACCTGCAGCAGGCTGAAAAGTACAGCTGCAGAAGATGAGCAAATCACATGTGTGAAATATATCCCTGTTGAAATAGTGATACATGACAGAAGTGAGACTGCTGGAAAGGATTGTAATAACTACAGGTAAAACATGTCAATAAAGCCTAGAAGTAAGTACCATCCTGAATAGTAAAATGAAAACAAGTGAGAGAGTGTGAGAAAGAGTTATGAATCCACCAATAAAGTAGTAATAACCCCTGAATAAAGTACACTGCAGTCAGTACAGAATGAAATGAATGTGACAAGTAGAACCAAACTGCGAAATGTGTTCAAAGTGTTGCTGCAGCTGTAATGTGTATCCCAAAATCTGGATATGTCGCTCTCAGTCTGCAATATGCAGATAGTATGATTGTCTGAAATATCAAACATCCACAGTTGTCTATAGCTATATAAAACAAATGTAGCAGGATGATGTAGCTGAACAAAGCCAGATATGAACGTGAATGAATAACAATAAAATGTATATTGATGTAGCAGTAACAGTCCTATCACCAAATGGAAGTAGTTATCATATAGGAAACTGTAGTTAGAACAGTAGTGTGTATATATCTGTAGCTATTAGAAATGTACAGCATATGTATTGGTATTCGAAGGTGTTAATAATATTTTCTTCACCCACCCTATAACCACATATAATCCATTCCACGTGAAATTGGTATGTGCAATCACAATTAACACCCCTGGACATTTGTCCTGTTGGGTCATAAATATTTGCATGTACGTTGATGCATCCGCCCTGTTCATACATCCAAACCTGATGGCCTGTTGCCATCAATCAACCCTACATGTTGTTGGACTGTGTATTGCTGTTCAGATTATGCATGTGTTATGCTCGCTGTTCAATGGTGTGAATATCTGGGTGTTTGGTTAATGGGAATACTAATGCATGCTGTTACAACTAATTGCAAATGGTATTGTATGTTACTAACCCAAACTGTCATGACATAATGCAAAACATAGGACGACAGGGAAGGCGGGTTCCTGCGGACCCACCTCTCCCACCTCAGCTGGCAAGTGCACCTGGCACTAGTGCACAGTCTGGACCCTCCTCCGGTGGCCCTGTGCCACCTGCAGGTGGAAGCGCTGCAGGGGATGGGGCCCGTTCCCCCTCTGCAAGCGTGGCCGGAGGAGAACCACCACTCACCCTCCGTAGCGTCCGGACTGTGGTGCGTAGGAAGATCCGGGACTCTATTCTTGGGCCCCTACGCCAGCTTGAGGCACAGGTGGCACAACTTACGGGCATGCCTGTTGCCCGGCCTACACAGCCCCCAGCACAGCCCCGTCCTGGGCAGTGAAGGAACAGTGGCAACTGCCCATGGGTGGGGATATCTGTTCCACTGTTGCCATCTGTGGGCTCATGGGCTCTGGATATCCAAACCTCCGTCCCCGTCAATTGTGTAACCCCCCCACACATGTCATACACCGCCCCTGTATGCGCCTTGTTTGTCTTGTCTGTTGACCTACCCAACCTACCTCCCCAGCTATACCGACTTCCTTCACCTGACATACCACTCTCACCTGAAAAAAAAAAAAAAAAAAAAAGGGCACTCTGTACCCACAAAAAAATTACGCCCCGTACATAGCTGCCCATTCCGCACATATGTCTGCTAGACATGGAAACTATCAATTACAATTGGCTGTACAACAAGTATTATTGTTGTCCTGACACCTCTCTCAGGGGTGGAAGGTTTCAAATGTCACACCAAATTACATACATATGCACAGCTGTTACTGATGAAGATATGGGCAGCTATGGGCCTACCTACATCCCTCCTGCAAAACCCGAGCTTGTTTCCCTACTGTCTTATCCTCTTTGTGACCCCTTTTTCACCACTTTCTTGTCTCCCCATTTTAATTTCTTTCAAAGAAAATAGCGCGGGTGTGCACAAAAGTAAGCACGTTTAAGCGGTTGTGCGCGTGTGTGTGCGGAGCTGAACGCCAGTGCGCATGCGGGAGCTCCGAGTAAACCAGCGCTAACCCGGTTACAACTGCTTAAAAGTGCCTTAGTCACTCTGATTGACAGGTCCTGTAGTCTGCTCAAAAGCAAAATAAAATCCCACTGTCAGTCCCAAACCCAGGACCTTGGAAACAGTAGTCTGCATGACTTACCACTAAGCCATGACTGTTATACAAGAACATTGTGCTAAAATAAATATATCATGCAATAGTAGGAATGAATGTAAAGGGAATATAGGATGTGTAGTACACAAAGCATGTCATGTATATTTACTGTCAAATCTAGTGGATATCTATGATAGTAGTGTGTGAACAGAAACAGCCATGCTAGCTGGTAGCTAGTAGGCAATAATGTCACTGTAGCACCTTGCAAGCCACACATATACTCACAGCAGGATAATCACTGCCCATACCCCACAACCTCTTACAGGAACACATCCAGACCAAGTAATAAAATATGTGGAGCAAAGGGCCAAAACCAGGGACACATTACAAATAATGTTACAACAAACTTAGACAGTTCAGAGAGTAACAGGTTCTGCATTTTGTGGGATGTTTGGAAGGGTATGAAGTCTGAAACTTAAATGTTTGTCACTATATTCAGACTTGAGCCCAGAGTGATTTGCCAGAAAAAGCTGTGCATGAGGTATTGACCAAAAAATGAGGCAGAAATGTGGACAACCTGCAAATATTTGTACACATGAGAGGTTTGACACCACCATATTTGAATAGTTAAGAGCCTAGACATAGCAACAGTGACTGAGTTACAGGAATGCCCCACAGACTCCATGTGAAATGTACAAACAGTAGGCAGAAAGGTGTTACAACACATGCAATGGTAACTATGAAGTCCTGAAAGTATGCACCACTTGCATGGCAGAAAAAGTGTAGTAATACATATGCTCATGCTATCCCACAGTCACAACTGCAGCATACCAGACAATTTAATGGGTGTACCCCACTGATATGTACCATTCCATGAGGCAGATAACAGATGCACCTGAGAGTGTCTGGGGCCTGCTCAGCAGCATACTCAAATACCCTAATAGATGTCAAGGCCCACACCATGGCCAGACCACACTGCATGCTGTAACACCCTAGTAGATATAGCAAGCATTCCAAGGTGTGAATGTACATGGAAAATAGGAAAGCCACAGCAGCACACTACAGTCAGGACACCTAGCAGGCATACAAGTAGTGACTGTAAAGGGCAAATATTGAAGCCTTAGCAACAAAATGCAAGAGCCACTGCTATACACCAGTTACACCACATGTCCCACAGGAAAGCACACACACACACATTAACAGTAGTAGTAGTCGTAGGTGTCTGTGTACACACACAGTTAGTACAGGAAACTGGATAAATGAATGGAGAAATGTTAATCTACAACACAGCTGGAAATATGAGAGAGATACCAACCTTTACACTCACAGGACATTGTCCACAGCATACCAGCATGGTCCCTGCACTTAAAATATGAAAGGGCTATGCCTATCTCACATACCTTTTTATAGCACTGTTCTGAAATCACAGTGAGAACTGCAATCAGTACCCAACTGGCTGCATGCAATTAGCAAATGCTGGCTAACAATTGGTGCAGAGGCCATCACATGGACATATGGAGATACCTACAAAAGCATGCTGTACTCCCAGTCCACACATGCAATACTTTCATTGCACCCTGAGGAGGAAGTGAAAGACAGAGAGAGAGAGAGAGAGAGACAGAGACAGAGACAGAGAAAAACAAAATTAAACATACACAAACAAAACTGGTCAGCAACAGCCACCTGAAAGCTGACAACTGGCAAGTGGAGCAGCAGGACACAAAACCAGATGGCAACACAAGCAGCTGTGACAAACACAGGTAATGTAAAGTAATACTATAAAGGTCTACATACTGTGAACCCTCCATATGTGTCATTGGTCTGTATCCATATGTATATGAAGATGTGCAAAGGGCAGGGGACATACAGCAACTATCAGTGAAGGCTGTACATACATTTGTATGTGAGAGCATCTATGTGCACATATCAAATGTAGGTTGAATGTAGGTTGTAGTGCAATGTACAAAGTAGGTTTCACAGTTATGTATGTTTAGCAGTATGTTAGTGTGTGTATACAGTATGGTAAACAAACATGTTGATATGTATCTATCATATGGATACGTATGTATGTCAAAATATGTATGTATGTATATATATATATATATATATATATATATATATATATATATATATATATATATATATATATATAATATGCATATATGTATACATACATAGAGAGAGATGTAGGAATACATAGACAGATGTAGATAGATAGAATATGTACAAACATATATATGTAATACACACATACAGATATAGATATATGTAGATACATATACATAGACAGACAGATCTGACTATCTACAGGTATGACTGTATATGACGACCTCAACACCCCCTGTCCCACCCTCTGTCACTCTCACCCCCTCTCTGTCACCCCCCCTCCATATCTATAGCAATATATGTACATCAATATATAGACAGACAGATCTGACTATCTACAGGTATGACTGTATATGATGACCTCAACACCCCCTGTCCCACCCCCTCTGTCACTCTCACCCCCTCTCTGTCACACACCCCCTCTCCATATCTATAGCAATATATGTACATCAATATATAGACAGACAGATCTGACTGTCTACAGGTATGACTGTATATGATGACCTCAACACCCCCTGTCCCACCCCCTCTGTCACTCTCACCCCCTCTCTGTCACCCCCCCTCTCCATATCTATAGCAATATATGTACATCAATATATAGACAGACAGATCTGACTATCTACAGGTATGACTGTAAATGACCTCAACACCCCTGTCCCACCCCCTCTGTCACTCTCACCCCCTCTCTGTCACACACCCCCTCTCCATATCTATAGCAATATATGTACATCAATATATAGACAGACAGATCTGACTATCTACAGGTATGACTGTATATGACGACCTCAACAACCCCTGTCCCACCCCATCTGTCACTCTCACCCCCTCTCTGTCACACACACCCCCTCCCCATATCTATAGCAATATATGTACATCAATATATAGACAGACAGATCTGACTATCTACAGGTATGACTGTATATGATGAACTCAACACCCCCTGTCCCACCCCCTCTGTCACTCTCACCCCCTCTCTGTCACCCCCCCTCTCCATATCTATAGCAATATATGTACATCAATATATAGACAGACAGATCTGACTATCTACAGGTATGAGTGTATATGATGACCTCAACACCCCCTGTCCCACCCCCTCTGTCACTCTTACCCCCTCTCTGTCACGCCCCCTCTCCATATCTATAGCAATATATGTACATCAATATATATATGTGCATATGTATACAGACATATATATACATATATATATATATATATATATATATATATATATATATATATATACATATAGATATATCTATATACATATATATATATATAGAGGGAGAGAGTTATATATTCTGAGTGAGGCACATGTGTACAGATGTATTGCAACAGGTGCCTGGTGACAAAGGCATGGAGTGAACACCAGTGTCAAAACTGGAGTACCATACCCCATTTCAAATCACCTGCACCAGTAACCACCAGATATGTGATTGGCTGCCACCACTGCATGTGTCAGGGGTGAACAGGGTCATAAATGTGTACAATAGTCCCCCCAATGATATTCACAGTGGCACACTATTCCTGGAATACCTGCACATGGTATGTGTCAGCAGACATGGTGTGTCAGCTATGGACATGTAGGTCAGTGTACCCCTCCACACCACATAATGGCTGCCATGGTATGTACCTCACATGACAGCTACAGATATGGAGAAGGACACAGTGACATGTACAACAATGTGACAATGCACTCAAACACATTACCAATGCACAGTGACTGACAACACCACAGAGTACACACATACTACCCACATAGAGGTTACCACTCCTGGATTTACATACTTAAGTCACACCCATGACAGATGTCCAACAACCATAGTAACACCTCACACCATCCACAACCTAAATGACTGCTGTGTGTCGTCCGTGCCACTGCAATAAAGAGAGCACATGTGGAGGTAAAGGTTCCTACCCACAGATAAGACATACCCTGCAATAAACCACACAGTGTTAAGAAGCAAGACTCCCCATGAGTACATGTCACACATACCCCTGCTGAATGTTAGTCAGATAGGTAATATGCCATATGAGTCACCCTGTGTAACTGTTTGACAGCAGCAGGTACCATCACACCACATGTGTCACAATGGTCAGGGTAGCAGAACAGTATGCTGCTGTAGTCCCAGGGGCAATAGCATATTGTATAGTATTGTATTGTAATGTATCGTATTGTGTTGTATTGTATTTGTATGTTGAGGTGCCTCCTTCGTGGAGTGGAACCACTGCTGCTGTGCACCAGTGTACAGGTACATATCCTGTAGTCAGGCTAGTGTTACATAGCACTTCTATATGTGTGTTTAGCTCCTGCCGGAGTTCATGTAGCATGCAACCGGGGATACCATCAGGTCCCATTCATGTTGTGTATTCTGCTTTCCTGAGGGCGGCTCTCACCTGGACATCTGTGATGACACGGAGGTTACAGTCAGCTGGGATAACTATGTCTTATTTTGGGGGAGAGGGAGGGGTGAAACCTGCACTGAACCTGTCTGCCACAATGTTGTCAATATCTGTGGTTTCAGTGAATTATTTGTTGTTGTGTACTAACTATGAGCATAGTGGAGGGATTCTGACCAGGTTGCTAACATAACTGAAGAAGGTCTTGTGGTTATCTGTAATGTCCCTCTTGATTTCCCTCTCAAAGTTGCCCATGGATGTTTGTATGAGGGAAAATAGATCCTTACTAGTGTTGCTCAGACATGCCTTCCCTTTATGGAATTATGCTCTGTCTTGCAGTAGCTTCCATCTTTTGTAATACAATCTGTCTATGGCTGGGGTGGGAGATCCCGGTATGTACATGTTGGTTTACAAAGTCCACTGAACATGTAGGAGAAACAGACAACCCAGGTTCTATAAAAAATAAAGAACTGAAAACAGTTGTACATCTTGTTGGTGGGTGTGATACACTCATAGTAAAGGGTCTGTATACTGAATAGCACAAAAATTGGCAAGACTGTTGCACTGGGGTTTGTGCACATACTACAATATTGAAGTAGTTGAGAAACACTGGAAACATGAACCACAAAGCATTATAGAGAACGATGAAGTTTATATCACATTGGATCACCCATTACCAACAGTTCAAAACATAGATGCAAGAAAGGATAAAGACTAGTCTATGAATGAATAAAAGACACAAAAATAGCACTGATCATTGAAACTGCTACAGCAAGTGATTATAGTATCCTACATACAGAGAGACAGAAAGTCATAAAATAGTAGGATTTGCAAACAGAAATAAGAGCAATGTGGAAGAAAGATACCCAAACAGTTCCAATAGTAGTAGGAAGAACAAGTCTAATAAAAAAGAATTTACAGTTGTACTTAGATATGCTACCAGGAAGGAAAGGAAAGTGGAAAATGAATTACAGGAGTCAATTCTGGGAACATTGCAGGGGCTGAGAAGTACACCTCTGGTTAACATCAAGACTGAAACAATATTAATGTCATGAACTTTAATTGTACCCTGTCTTAGGAATGGAGTCTATTCTTGTCATGGTATTAGAAACCCCAAAGGCTTGGAGAAATTAAAATCAGGCAATGTATAGAACAACAGAGAGAGAAGAGAGAGTAAAAACAATACCACCTGTTGTAAAACTTTATTTTGCCTACATCCTCTAAATTGTATTCCTTATTCATTTGGAACTGTGTCAGAGTTCAGCTGCATTATATTTATCATGTAATCCTTGAAATATTAAGACTGCCTGTAATCTCTGTGAGAATGTGTTTGCTGAGTCAGATAAAATATGGTAAACTTAGTACTCCGGCATTCTTCATACTTTTCTTGGGACTTGTTATCATTCATTCTAGTTTGAAAGGAATCCTAACTGTGTTCTCTACTGATGATGTGCTGACACACATGGTGCCCTTTTGTCTGAAGAACACCTCAGCCAAGACCTTGCAAGCAGTAGTGAATGCATACATTTTTATTAGAAGAAGACAACAGCATTGCATATTTGTTGCTTATTTCTGACCTCAGTCAATGCTGCACCACAAACAAACCTTAAAGCCACAATACAAGAAATAAGGAGGGTATTGTTACCTAAAAGAGAATAGCACTCTGCAACTGCCTGTGATTCCTGTCCATAAAGATGTTGAAAAAGATGCCTCTTTCCTATTCATGGATGCTATGTAATGTGAGCCTGCCATTGTGAAATAGCATGATGACTGACCACTAGGGCAGAGATGCTGCTGTGGAACGTTTCTCTCAAAAGTTTTGTAGTGCACAACTTAGCAATGAACAAATCAGATTTATTTTTAAATTGTTGCTCTTCTCACATGCATACTGTAGTTCCCTGCCCTGTCAAACGTTTCAGACATATTTATTATATATATGAGCATGAATATAATAACTAGGTCTTCATTACTATATCATTCACTACCCATGTTACCACCATCTAGCAGAAAGTGCAAAGTATCAGAAAGCCCACCCTATTAAAAGAATGAAAAATCAAGAGCAAGAGAAAAAATATCTTTTTGTGCAGGGTAGGTGACCCCCCCCCCTCCATCCACATGTGCAGGTTTTGCTCTACACCCACTACCAGTGACAAAAGAATACGTTTCCATCACTCTGACTAAGAACAATTTGGCTGTTAATATCAGCTGAAATTGGATGGGTAAGGGTGTAAAACCTTCTGCCCCTGAAATTAGATTTCCAAAAATGGCAGTAAAAATAACTTTGTGAATTACTCATTAGAAGATTATGCAGCAGGATAATGGTAAAAGTCTGTTGGGCATGAGAAAAACAGTAAGCAGTGATTCAAGGTATAAATCTTGATATGAAGTAATATTGTAAAGTGCACTGCATAAGGCAGGATTCACGAAGCCTCCGTGTAAGAGTTATAACTCTTACACAGAGGCTGCAGTTAAACGGGAGTGATGTCAGCATGCTCTGCATATTCATGAGAGCATGCAGAATCACACCTAAGGCTAACACCGTCCGTGGAACACAGTAGAGGGCGTGTCCTTAGGCCTAGCCCTGCAAGCGGACACGCCCAGAAGAGTAGAAGTGCCCAAAGTAAACACCCACGACAGAGGCCATGGAAATGTGAATAAACACAACACAACACATGCCCCCACAGACTATGAACATAAAATATATAAATGAACATGTTATATATTTTTAATCGTGAAAAGTTGTTTGCCAGTGAGTGCGCGTTGCTTGTGCGGCGTGCCCGTGAGCCACAGTTAGCAGTCAGTGGAAAAGGATATAAGAAGTAAATATGCAAAGCAAGCCAAGAAGCAATAGCGTAGTGGTAGAGACGTCGGCTGAAGAGCAGGCAGTCATGGTTCGAGCCCCCACAACATCAATTTTTATTTTTAGTAAAATAAGCCGCTAAACAAGTCCCTGACAAATATGTACACATATAAAATTATATTTCCTGTTAAATGTAATGAAATAGTCCATTTATTTTGAAGAAATGTGAGATAAGAAAACAATAAAAAATACGAGATGTGCCTATAGCTGAGCTACAGTTTAACAAGGTGAGTGCAGCTGCCCGTAGGTGAGCAGTGGTTTAACAAGTGCAAAATGAGTGCCCGTAGCTGAGCAATGGTTTAACAGGTGCAAAATGAGTGCCCATAGGTAAGCAGTGGTTTAACACGCTGAAACTGTGTGCCTAGCTGAGCTGGCGTAATGCGCGTGCTGACAGCCAAATGAAGCGTAAACCAAGCGTAACCCGCTTTCGGAGCTGCGCACACCGCGCAAACAAGCTAACCGACGGGCAACGCTGAGCAAGCTGTAACAAAACTGCCTTTACACAGACACACCCCTAGCCTGTCTAGACAGTCATAAAATATAAAAGCAGTGGCCAAGCTCGAACCCAGGATACCATGCACCATAGTCAAGGTACTGAACCACCAAGCCACGACAGCTGTACTTAAAAATGCAGTAATAGCAAATATATAGGAATGAATAGAAAGTAGAGCATGACAAAGCAGGTTTTGTGAAGTTGATACAATTCCAAAATGGCCAATCACAGATAAGTGGGGAAAACGGCATATATAAGCCCCATAGGCGGGAATACACAGCATAAACGATTGTAGAACTGACTGGCAGCCAGAATGTCAGGAGTAGGTGAGGGTAGTTGCTTTCGAGCACAGAGGTGGGGTGTTGAGGAGTCCAGATACATGGTCTGGCTCCTAGTCCACAATCATGAGGCCCAACTCATGCAGGGCCAGGTCCTGTGGGGAGCATATAGGGCTGAGCGTGGGACGGTTGGCTCATGATCTCACCAGTGCCACAGGGATTCCAAGGACTGGTGAGCAGGTCCATCACCACCATGCGGACCTGAAGAGACACAAGCAGGACCAATTGAACCTTTGGATCCAGGAGGCCCGGCAAATTCCCAGCCCTACTACTGAGTAAGTTACATTTAATTATGTATGTAAGAAATTAAATTAGCTGATATTATGGAGATGTGTATTCCAATATTACTTCATTTATATTACAGCTGCAGGTGTCCGTTCTGCGACCGCCAGAGCCTATGGCGATAGGCTGGTGTTGCGCCACCAGGCAGGTCAGTAATCCACTCCCAGTAACTGTAAAGAAATATAAAAGTATGACAGTCAGCAAAAGAGTGCAGTGTAGTCACTAAGTAATAAAATGTGCAAGTAACAGTGTAAAAGTGTTTGCAAGTATTGCTTGATTACAAAAGTGTGTTGCAGTCTGTAATCCAAACAGAAAAATGAAAATGTCTGAAATAAAGTCTGAAATAAAGATGCCCCACCTGTAATATAATAGTACACAACCTGCAGCAGGCTGAAAAGTACAGCTGCAGAAGATGAGCAAATCACATGTGTGAAATATATCCCTGTTGAAATAGTGATACATGACAGAAGTGAGACTGCTGGAAAGGATTGTAATAACTACAGGTAAAACATGTCAATAAAGCCTAGAAGTAAGTACCATCCTGAATAGTAAAATGAAAACAAGTGAGAGAGTGTGAGAAAGCGTTATGAATCCACCAATAAAGTAGTAATAACCCCTGAATAAAGTACACTGCAGTCAGTACAGAATGAAATGAATGTGACAAGTAGAACCAAACTGAAATGTGTTCAAAGTGTTGCTGCAGCTGTAATGTGTATCCCAAAATCTGGATATGTCGCTCTCAGTCTGCAATATGCAGATAGTATGATTGTCTGAAATATCAAACATCCACAGTTGTCTATAGCTATATAAAACAAATGTAGCAGGATGATGTAGCTGAACAAAGCCAGATATGAACGTGAATGAATAACAATAAAATGTATATTGATGTAGCAGTAACAGTCCTATCACCAAATGGAAGTAGTTATCATATAGGAAACTGTAGTTAGAACAGTAGTGTGTATATATCTGTAGCTATTAGAAATGTACAGCATATGTATTGGTATTCGAAGGTGTTAATAATATTTTCTTCACCACACCCTATAACCACATATAATCCATTCCACGTGAAATTGGTATGTGCAATCACAATTAACACCCCTGGACATTTGTCCTGTTGGGTCATAAATATTTGCATGTACGTTGATGCATCCGCCCTGTTCATACATCCAAACCTGATGGCCTGTTGCCATCAATCAACCCTACATGTTGTTGGACTGTGTATTGCTGTTCAGATTATGCATGTGTTATGCTCGCTGTTCAATGGTGTGAATATCTGGGTGTTTGGTTAATGGGAATACTAATGCATGCTGTTACAACTAATTGCAAATGGTATTGTATGTTACTAACCCAAACTGTCATGACATAATGCAAAACATGGGATCTGACAGGAAGGCGGGTTCCTGCGGACCCACCTCTCCCACCTCAGCTGGCAAGTGCACCTGGCACTAGTGCACAGTCTGGACCCTCCTCCGGTGGCCCTGTGCCACCTGCAGGTGGAAGCTGCAGGGATGGGGCCCGTCTCCCTCTGCAAGCGTGGCGGAGGAGAGAACCACCACTCACCCTCCGTGGCGTCCGGACTGTGGTGCGTAGGAAGATCCGGGACTCTATTCTTGGGCCCCTACGCCAGCTTGAGGCACAGGTGGCACAACTACGGGCATGCCTGTTGCCCGCCTACACAGCCCCCAGCACAGCCCCGTCCTGGGCAGTGAAGGAACAGTGGCAACTGCCCATGGGTGGGGATATCTGTTCCACTGTTGCCATCTGTGGGCTCATGGGCTCTGGATATCCAAACCTCCGTCCCCGTCAGTTGTGTAACCCCCCCACACATGTCATACACCGCCCCTGTATGCGCCTTGTTTGTCTTGTCTGTTGACCTACCCAACCTACCTCCCCAGCTATACCGACTTCCTTCACCTGACATACCACTCTTACCTGAAAAAAAAAAAAAGGGCACTCTGTACCCTCAAAAAAATTACGCCCATACATAGCTGCCCATTCCGCATATGTCTGCTGGACATGGAAACTATCAATTACAATTGGCTGTACAACAAGTATTATTGTTGTCCTGACACATCTCAGGGGTGGAAGGTTTCAAATGTCACACCAAATTACATACATATGCACAGCTGTTGCTGATGAAGAAATGGGCAGCTATGGGCCTACCTACATCCCTCCTGCAAAACCCGAGCTTGTTTCCCTACTGTCTTATCCTCTTTGTGACCCCTTTTCACCACTTTCCTGTCTCCCCATTTTAATTTCTTTCAAAGAAAATAAGCGGTGTGCTAAAAGTAAGCACGTTTAAGCGGGTTGTGCGTGTGCGGAGCTGAACGCCAGTGCGCATGCAGGAGCTCCGAGTAAACCAGCACTAACCCGGTTACAACTGCTTAAAAGTGCCTTAGTCACTCTGATTGACAGGTCCTGTAGTCTGCTCAAAAGCAAAATAAAATCCCACTGTCAGTCCCAAACCCAGGACCTTGGAAACAGTAGTCTGCATGACTTACCACTAAGCCATGACTGTTATACAAGAACATTGTGCTAAAATAAATATATCATGCAATAGTAGGAATGAATGTAAAGGGAATATAGGATGTGTAGTACACAAAGCATGTCATGTATATTTACTGTCAAATCTAGTGGATATCTATGATAGTAGTGTGTGAACAGAAACAGCCATGCTAGCTGGTAGCTAGTAGGCAATAATGTCACTGTAGCACCTTGCAAGCCACACATATACTCACAGCAGGATAATCACTGCCCATACCCCACAACCTCTTACAGGAACACATCCAGACCAAGTAATAAAATATGTGGAGCAAAGGGCCAAAACCAGGGACACATTACAAATAATGTTACAACAAACTTAGACAGTTCAGAGAGTAACAGGTTCTGCATTTTGTGGGATGTTTGAAGGGTATGAAGTCTGAAACTTAAATGTTTGTCACTATATTCAGACTTGAGCCCAGAGTGATTTGCCAGAAAAAGCTGTGCATGAGGTATTGACCAAAAAATGAGGCAGAAATGTGGACAACCTGCAAATATTTGTACACATGAGAGGTTTGACACCACCATATTTGAATAGTTAAGAGCCTAGACATAGCAACAGTGACTGAGTTACAGGAATGCCCCACAGACTCCATGTGAAATGTACAAACAGTAGGCAGAAAGGTGTTACAACACATGCAATGGTAACTATGAAGTCCTGAAAGTATGCACCACTTGCATGGCAGAAAAGTGTAGTAATACATATGCTCATGCTATCCCACAGTCACAACTGCAGCATACCAGACAATTTAATGGGTGTACCCCACTGATATGTACCATTCCATGAGGCAGATAACAGATGCACCTGAGAGTGTCTGGGGCCTGCTCAGCAGCATACTCAAATACCCTAATAGATGTCAAGGCCCACACCATGGCCAGACCACACTGCATGCTGTAACACCCTAGTAGATATAGCAAGCATTCCAAGGTGTGAATGTACATGGAAAATAGGAAAGCCACAGCAGCACACTACAGTCAGGACACCTAGCAGGCATACAAGTAGTGACTGTAAAGGGCAAATATTGAAGCCTTAGCAACAAAGTGCAAGAGCCACTGCTATACACCAGTTACACCACATGTCC
The DNA here is from genome assembly GCF_019279795.1 of Protopterus annectens. Lineage (NCBI taxonomy): Eukaryota > Metazoa > Chordata > Ceratodontiformes > Protopteridae > Protopterus > Protopterus annectens. The sequence continues at coordinate 119,732,130 of NC_056736.1, read as the reverse complement.
CACAGGAAAGCACACACACACACATTAACAGTAGTAGTAGTCGTAGGTGTCTGTGTACACACACAGTTAGTACAGGAAACTGGATAAATGAATGGAGAAATGTTAATCTACAACACAGCTGGAAATATGAGAGAGATACCAACCTTTATACTCACAGAACATTGTCCACAGCAGACCAGCATGGTCCCTGCGCTTAAAATATGAAAGGGCTATGCCTATCTCACATACCTTTTTATAGCACTGTTCTGAAATCACAGTGAGAACTGCAATCAGTACCCAACTGGCTGCATGCAATTAGCAAATGCTGGCTAACAATTGGTGCAGAGGCCATCACATGGACATATGGAGATACCTACAAAAGCATGCTGTACTCCCAGTCCACACATGCAATACTTTCATTGCACCCTGAGGAGAGGAAGACAGAGAGAGAGAGAGAGAGAGAGACAGAGACAGAGACAGAGAAAACAAAATTAAACATACACAAACAAAACTGGTCAGCAACAGCCACCTGAAAGCTGACAACTGGCAAGTGGAGCAGCAGGACACAAAACCAGATGGCAACACAAGCAGCTGTGACAAACACAGGTAATGTAAAGTAATACTATAAAGGTCTACATACTGTGAACCCTCCATATGTGTCATTGGTCTGTATCCATATGTATATGAAGATGTGCAAAAGGCAGGGGACATACAGCAACTATCAGTGAAGGCTGTACATACATTTGTATGTGAGAGCATCTATGTGCACATATCAAATGTAGGTTGAATGTAGGTTGTAGTGCAATGTACAAAGTAGGTTTCACAGTTATGTATGTTTAGCAGTATGTTAGTGTGTGTATACAGTATGGTAAACAAACATGTTGATATGTATCTATCATATGGATACGTATGTATGTCAAAATATGTATGTATGTATATATATATATATATATATATATATATATATATATATATATATATATATATATATATATATATATGTAATATGCATATATGTATACATACATGGAGAGATGTAGAATACATAGACAGATGTAGATAGATAGAATATGTACAAACATATATATGTAATACACACATACAGATATAGATATATGTAGATACATATACATAGACAGACAGATCTGACTATCTACAGGTATGACTGTATATGACGACCTCAACACCCCCTGTGTCACCCCCTCTCTGTCACCCCCCCTCCATATCTATAGCAATATATGTACATCAATATATAGACAGACAGATCTGACTATCTACAGGTATGACTGTATATGATGACCTCAACACCCTGTCCCACCCCTCTGTCACTCTCACCCCCCTCTGTGTCACACACCCCTCTCCATATCTATAGCAATATATGTACATCAATATATAGACAGACAGATCTGACTATCTACAGGTATGACTGTATATGATGACCTCAACACCCCTGTCCCACCCCTCTGTCACTCTCACCCCCTCTCTGTCACACCCTCTCCATATCTATAGCAATATATGTACATCAATATATAGACAGACAGATCTGACTATCTACAGGTATGACTGTATATGATGACCTCAACACCCCCTGTCCCACCCCTTCTGTCACTCTCACCCTCTCTCTGTCACCCCCCTCCATATCTATAGCAATATATGTACATCAATATATATATGTGTATATGTATACATACATATATATATACACATATATATATATATATATATATATATATATATATATATATATATATATACATATAGATATATCTATATACATATATATATATAGAGGGAGAGAGTTATATATTCTGAGTGAGGCACATGTGTACAGATGTATTGCAACAGGTGCCTGGTGACAAAGGCATGGAGTGAACACCAGTGTCAAAACTGGAGTACCATACCCCATTTCAAATCACCTGCACCAGTAACCACCAGATATGTGATTGGCTGCCCACCACTGCATGTGTCAGGGGTGAACAGGGTCATAAATGTGTACAATACTCCCCCAATGATATTCACAGTGGCACACTATTCCTGGAATACCTGCACATGGTATGTGTCAGCAGACATGGTGTGTCAGCTATGGACATGTAGGTCAGTGTACCCCTCCACACCACATAATGGCTCCCATGGTATGTACCTCACATGACAGCTACAGATATGGAGAAGGACACAGTGACATGTACAACAATGTGACAATGCACTCAAACACATTACCAATGCACAGTGACTGACAACACCACAGAGTACACACATACTACCCACATAGAGGTTACCACTCCTGGATTTACATACTTAAGTCACACCCATGACAGATGTCCAACAACCATAGTAACACCTCACACCATCCACAACCTAAATGACTGCTGTGTGTCGTCCGTGCCACTGCAATAAAGAGCACATGTGGAGGTAAAGGTTCCTACCCACAGATAAGACATACCCTGCAATAAACCACACAGTGTTAAGAAGCAAGACTCCCCATGAGTACATGTCACACATACCCCTGCTGAATGTTAGTCAGATAGGTAATATGCCATATGAGTCACCCTGTGTAACTGTTTGACAGCAGCAGGTACCATCACACCACATGTGTCACAATGGTCAGGGTAGCAGAACAGTATGCTGCTGTAGTCCCAGGGGCAATAGCATATTGTATAGTATTGTATTGTAATGTATCGTATTGTGTTGTATTGTATTTGTATGTTGAGGTGCCTCCTTCGTGGAGTGGAACCACTGCTGCTGTGCACCAGTGTACAGGTACATATCCTGTAGTCAGGCTAGTGTTACATAGCACTTCTATATGTGTGTTTAGCTCCTGCCGGAGTTCATGTAGCATGCAACCGGGGATACCATCAGGTCCCATTCATGTTGTGTATTCTGCTTTCCTGAGGGCGGCTCTCACCTGGACATCTGTGATGACACGGAGGTTACAGTCAGCTGGGATAACTATGTCTTATTTTCGGGGACAGGAGAGGGTGAAACCTGCACTGAACCTGTCTGCCACAATGTTGTCAATATCTGTGGTTTCAGTGAATTATTTGTTGTTGTGTACTAACTATGAGCATAGTGGAGGGATTCTGACCAGGTTGCTAACATAACTGAAGAAGGTCTTGTGGTTATCTGTAATGTCCCTCTTGATTTCCCTCTCAAAGTTGCCCATGGATGTTTGTATGAGGGAAAATAGATCCTTACTAGTGTTGCTCAGACATGCCTTCCCTTTATGGAATTATGCTCTGTCTTGCAGTAGCTTCCATCTTTTGTAATACAATCTGTCTATGGCTGGGGTCACCAGACAGGATGCTGTCCCTTTGTGGAGAGTGTCTTGGCCATATATGGGACTGCATGATCCATGCATTCTCGGAGATGTCCGTAGAAAGCATTTGTGAAGGGGTCAGCATTGTGGGTTGTGTCTTCCACTGTCCCAGTGGACTGAAAGCATACCATGTCACTGTTACAAAGTGTAAAGTTTGCATTTGCAATGTTATTCACTATAGTCGTTTGTGCTGGTGGTGGAGGTGGGATATGTATATCCAGGGCAATTAGTTTGTGGTCAGCTCACAGTAGTAGATGATGTAGCCCATACAGTACCTAGATACAAACCCCCAGAGTGAGGAGGTGCTCTGGACCTGAATCAGTGTTCTGACTGCTGGGGTTTGGTAGTATGTCGTATGGAGTGTGCCAGGTACTGTTGCACAATTGCTGGCTGAGCACTGATACCTGGCCATTTACATGTGTATCCACCAATAGACAGACAGATGCTATATATGTGAGATATGTCGTATCATAACAGTTGAGTAGCATGTGTAGTATGTGTGCCAAATTCTGCTGACATATATTGCTGATATCAGGTTATTTCCTTTTTCAGGAACATGGCTCACCCGCGAAATCCAGCTTACTCCACAGATGAGGATGAGGAGATACACCAGAGCCTGGTGCGGGATTATGCAATACTCTTTTCCTGCACCAGCCAGAATCAGCAGGAGAGGGCTGCACTGTGGCAAGACATGGTCCGTCGGGTAAATGACATAGGCACACATAATAGGACATATGAGCAGGTACGACATCACTGCAGTGATTTAATCAGAAATGTCCATCAGCGTGCATCAGATATCCACAGGCAACAGGTCGCCACAGGTGGTGGGGTGGCTACACATCCCCCACTTACCAGACTGGAGGGACTACTCATGAGTGTAGTGGCTCCAGTACGCCAACAACATTAACAGCAGCAGACATGCATTATGATGGAGGCTGGAGCCACGCAGCAGCAAGACTATGAGCGTGCAGGTAATATGCCAAATGTATAGTTGACTGTTGTGTACACTGGTAGTTAATGCATGTGTGAGGTGTGTCCTTGGTTTGTAGCTGTCATCATAGTATTTAATGTGCAAGTGTGATATCCTCAATATCAGCAGCTGACCTGTAAAAGGCAACTGTTGTACTACTGACCTGTATCATACTCAGTAACAATGGCACAGTTGTGCCCACTGACATTAGTTTCCTCACTTCTGCATGTCCCTCCGTTGTAACAGCAATGCAGCCTATCCATGCTGGTGAGTGTGTATTAACAATACCTTTAATAGTCTTGATAGTAATAGTAATATTAGGCTCACTTAGTAGTGCTCTGTGTATGCATGCAGGTGTGTCTGTGTCTGTGTGTTGATATCTCGCATACTGAGTAGTGTACAACTGTGTGCAACTGTGTGCATGTGTATGTGTGCACGTGTGCATGTGTGCGTGTGCGCATGTGTGCATGTGTGCATGTGTGCACCTGTCCATGTGTGCATGTGTGCATGTGTGCACCTGTGCATGTGTGCATGTGTGCATGTGTGCACCTCTGCATGTATGCATGTGTGCATGTGTGCATGTGTTCATGTGTGCATGTGTGCACCTCTGCATGTATGCATGTGTGCACCTGTGCATGTGCGCATGTGTGCATGTGTGCACATGTGCATGTCTGGACCTGTGCATGTGTGGATGTGTGCATCACTGGTAATATTGTGTAGACATTGTAAACTGTGTTTCCTGTTTCCCTCCCACAGGTTCTGGTGCTGCTCTGGTGTCATGCAGCAGGGAATCTGAAGCAGGTGCCACGGGTACTGATAATTATGACATCTGTGTAATGGCACAGGAAGGTATGCCAGGGTCAATCATTGGTCAGCCAATTGACAGTACACAGCTGTCAACCCCATCAATGTGCACAGTTATCCTGCCAATACACCCTTTGTCACCAATGTCCCTAGGTGATGGACAGCATACAGTGGGCATTGACCAGGGTAATGTGGTATCTGTGGCACATACCTCCCCACACAGCAGCCATGGGCACGGCCCTCAGATGGTACCACGCAGACAGATGTCTAGGGGTTCTCGTGGGAGCATCCATGGGCGTACTGCCCCTGTCAGACGTGCCCACAGAGGTCTTACAACCTCAGCTATGTTTCGGGCTGTCATGCAGGCACAGTCACGTATGGAACGGTACACCAGACAGGGTCTGAGGGAGCTGACAGCATGTCGCACAGCCATGACTGACAGTATGCGTGACATTGCGGCTGCCATCCGTAATTTCACCGATGTCATAGACAGACGTTGTGGGGACATATTAGACCAGTTCCACAACTACATGTCCATGAGCCAGGGCGATGGTGGATGGTTGAGGCATCGACATGGGTGTATGCCAGCAACAGCAGCAGCTGGCAGTCGTTGCGGATGACAACAGGGCCGCGGCCGCCCCATAGTGCCAGCAGCAGCCCCAGCAATGCTGGGTCTGTGCTGTCATCAGACCACCCCAGGAGACCACGTGCACGTGGCTCTGGCCAGGCCCGACAGGGATCTGTGTCAGTCAACGAACACCTGCTTCTGATGATAGTACCCAGTCTGGGTTGGTACCGGATACGTTCCGTAGCACCCCTGCAAGGCACAGGTACCGTGTCCATGGCCAGAGACACTGATCTGTATGACCTGGCAGGTACAGTCTGTGGCTGTCCACAAACACCAGTATATGGCAGCCATGAGGTGGAACTGTGTGCATCCATACACACATGCGAATTGACAACACCTAGGGCTACCGCATACACGCACACACTGCATCAACATTGCCCCACCTTGTACTGCTATCCCTCACCAACACACATACACATACATGTCAATTGGTGGTATCGGTGGCTGACTCAGGCATACCAAGTTCACACCCTGTGCATATGATGAAACTGTGCCACCTCCTGCAATCTGTAACATCAGTGCAGGTACAGGTTAACATGTTGCTGATGCACAGGGTGACTACATAGACGTGTAGTAATAGTATCATGTTGTTAACAGTACTGTGTGCTGAAATAATTGTGGGTATATCACAGCATGCCTGATGCAGTAAGGGTATGATTGTCATGTACTGTTGTCTACACCCATGGTAAGTACCATAGTGTATCATCTGCACATGTTGGCATACTGGTGGTAAGGATGTCAACAGAAGGCTACATACATAGGTAGCACAGGGGATAAGGTAATGAAAGTATTAATTCGCAATGATGGGCATGTAAACTGCAAGTGGCATGTTGCCCACACTGGACTCTGCAATGCGGATGTTTGAGGATGTTGATATGTGTGCATTACTACACGACTGGTACAGGACACACAGGAGCACCCTAGCACTGCAAGCTCACATCTCATACCATGCTAGACAGCCCCAACACACAAAACTAACTGTCACAGGAGGGAGAGTCCCCATACATGTTGGGGATACTGTGGTGGCAGGCCAGGTAGCATGCATCCTACTAAGTATGGAACCACTGAGTGAAGGCTCAGTGTCTGTTATTTGACATGTGTATTACTGCAGGTATGAGCAAATGGGTTTCCATCTAGTTATTGTACATCCTGACGGTACATGGTCTGTACACTTGTGCGCGCTGAGACTGGACCCTAGCCATCTGACCTGTGTATTTCCATGTACATGTGCATAGTGCCTGCATATTTGCAGTGTTACCTACTGGAAGTGGTACAGCTTGTTTGTTGTACAATGGACTACATGCAGCCCTGCTTACTGTAGCTTTGTTTGCATGCATGTTTGCTTGCAATTACCCTGGAATACTGATCCCACCTGCAATGCATAGTTACAGAGCTTCTGTGGACTCCTAGTGACATCTGCATAGCTTACTATATGTATGTCCATGTCCCACTTGACAGAACGTCACTGTTTGTCCTGTTCACATGTACGTTGCCTGTGACACATTGCATATGACTTACCTGGCATTTGTCCACATGAGCAGTCATATATGCCACTGCTAACTAATCACAGGCACTACACCCTCACATACTCATCTTCTGTTGAACCACCTGCTTCGCTAGGGACGGCTTGCACCTGTCACCCCTGGGCTTTTGGATATTGGCAAAGGCTCTTACTACCCCCATAGTGCATTTGTTAGGCAAGGCTCAAATGACAAACCCACCTTCATAGGTATCACAAGGGATAAGAAACTAAGAGTAATGCTACTCAACGCCAGAAGTCTAAACCTCAAGATGCATGCACTCGAAACTCTCCTTAGCATGGAGAACATCGATATCTGTGCAGTAACAGATACCTGGTTCAGGGCTACTGAGAGCACCCCAGCACTACCAGGTTATACCTCATACCATGCTTTTCAGCCCCAAAACTTGGACCGAACCACAAAAGGAGGGGGAGTATTGATATTCATCAAAGATACCCACATCTCCAGGTTGGTGGCAAAGCACCAAGCATCAGAGACTATCCATGTGCAACTAACAATGGGTAAAACTGCCTTCCCGGTTATAGCCTGCTACAGACCACCCTCCCAAACCCAAGAACTGCACTCGGCCTTCCTGAGAACAGTGGAAAATATGAAGGTCTCTCCAAACACCATTATATTGGGCGACTTCAACTACCCAAACATAGACTGGGAGCATGACTCTAGCTCCAACACCCTAGCCCAAAGATTCCTAGAATATATGAACTCAAATGCTATGGAACAACTTCTTACCACTCCCACAAGAAGGGAAAACATACTGGACCTGATCATCACCAACATGGGGACTCTATGCTCCAGACCAGAAGTGTATCCCTCACTGGTAAGATCAGACCATAAACTAATCTCACTGGATATTCACATCCTGACCCCACCCCCTGCCCAGAAAACCACAGTGAACAACTTCTCTAAAGCAAATTCACACTCCTCAAAACTGAGGTGGAAACCTTCAAAGCCCCTGGGCCTGTGGAAAATACGGACCAGACCACAGATTCCTCTATAAACGCATTCTATGGACACCTTCAGGAATGCATGGATCATGCGATCCCGAATAAAACGAAGACCCAATCCTCCAAAGGCAGACGTCCTGTCTGGTGGACCCCAGCCATAAACAAACTATACAATAGAAGGAGGAAACTACTAAATGATACAGCAAAATCCCAAAAAGGGAAGGCATCACTGATCAGTATTAGCAAAAAACTACGGGCACTCATAAGATTGTCTAAGGCCAGCTTCGAGAGAAAATTGCACAGGACACTAAGCATCATCACAAGGCTTTCTTTAGTTATGTTAGGAACCTGGGTGGTAATTCCCAGATATGCTCAGAGGTAGTCCAAAATGTCAATAGAAACACCAAACCCACAGACATTGCCAACATCCTAGCTGACAGGTTCAGCGCAAACTTCTCCCCCCACACCGAAAGGGCAAATATTTATCCCAGCAGAGTGCTGCCCCCCTGACATCTCAGATGCTCAGGTAAGAGCCGCCCTCTCCAAAGCAATAAACACTGCATCAATGGGACCAGACAGTGTCTCGGGCTGTGTCCTACATGAACTCCAAGAAGAGCTACACCCAAACATAAAACTACTGTTCAATCCCAGCCTTACTACAGGATATGTGGCCAAAGAGCGGCGTACAGCAACAGTGGTCCCTCTACAGAAAGGTGGTGCATCAACGGATCCTGGACAATATTGCCCCATAAGCCTGACTAGCTTGGTCTGCAAAGCTATGGAAAGGATCATCATGGACCTCATAAATAAAGATATTGGGGACCTACAGACACTGGATCATACCCAGTTTGGCTTTGTTAAGGGCAGATCCTGCCTCTCAAACCTGGTTGATTTCTTTGAAACAGTCACCAAGGCCATTGACGAGGGGAAGGTGGTCCACACAGCCTACCTGGACCTCGCAAAAGCCTTCGATACAATACCATACTCGGGCATTCTAGAGTAGCTCACCAGCTTAAATATAAACCCCTATGTCACTAGATGGATTGCACACTGGCTCAAGGACAGAACCCACATGGTTAGAATTGCTGGAGCCATGCCAGACTCCAAACCAGTTACAAGTGGTGTCCCACAAGGTTCAGTCCTGGGACCTCTCTTGTTCGGTATATATTTATCGGAGGTACAGGCCAACATGGAAGGAATGTGGCTGACCAAATTTGCAGATGACTGCAAACTGACCGCCATAATCGACTCTCCAGCCAACACAAGCATCCTCCAAAAGGGCCTCATAGAAACAGACAACTTGTGCCAGAGCCATGGCCTCAAGCTGAATGACAAAAAGTGTATAGTCATCCCCTTTGGCAAAAACAAAGTGCCCACAAAGTACCACATAGGTGGTAATCCATTAAGTACAGAAGAAGTAATTAGGGACCTGGGGACCAAAGTTGATAGCAATCTCTCATTTGACAACTACGTGGCCAAAGTGGTTAGAAAAACATTTTATATAGCCCACCTCATCATGAAGGGATTCACATCTAGATCAGGGGAGGACATCGTGCCTCTTTACTCATCCCTCATCAGGCCCATAATTGAGTACAATGCCCCTGTTGGGATGTACCTTACCAGACACCTGCAGCAACTGGAAAGACCCCAAAAGTACCTCACCGAGAGGATCAAAATGCTTAAACAGATGCCATATGCTGACCGGTTAAAGAAACTCCAGCTCCACTCAGTGGCATACCGCCTTTTCAGAGGCGATCTGTGCCTGATGTATAAAGCCATGTCAAACCCGGAATTAATGGGCATGCTGCACCTCAGAATATCCAAATCCCATCGAGCTACATGCTTGAGAGACCTGAACCTCAGCACTGAAATAAATAGGACATGCTGGAGGGACAGATTCATAACCCAGAGGCTCCCTTCACTCTGGAATAAAATCCCAGTCCAGGTTAGGCAGAGTCCCTCATTGACTCTCTTCAAGAGGAATCTTGATGAGTGGATGGGACATTGTAGGTTTACCCCGGGTATCACTTCTGTGTCACTGTTAGACAGAGGCACAGTATACTAACCTCGAAAAAGGGCATAGCAAGATAAATTTACAATGGATGGTGACAGCCAAGCACATTCTGGCTAGGTTTATAAATGCCCTAGGGCAGATAGCCTAGTATGAACCTATGAACCTATGTACCTTGTTCCCCATTGGCCCTATGTGCTGTTAATCACCATGGCAATCACAATACTATGGTAGCATGTGCAAAGGTCAGTTGTCAGTCACCTCTATGGTACAGCTGTGGAATATGTGAGTCATGTGGCAATGTCACAGCTGCCACATGTACACAGTCAACCCTCTCCCCTACACATGGATGTACAACACATGTATGAGATGGAACCACATAGCCAAACTGGGGACTAAGCACTCTGAACCCAGTACTGTCATAACCTGTGAGGTGGCATGAAATACTACAGTGACTACAATACCAGTCTGATGTAGACCTACACTGACAGCAATACAAGCACGTGAACACACTGGGCCATTCGTGGAGCCTAAGAATAGCATCCTGCCTGAGCGGCAAACACCTCTGCAGCTAACATACAGGCATACATTATGCCAGAACACATCACGCATAACACATAGCACACAAATCCTGTGTGCCAAACAGTCACAGCCTGTACGGCTAGACAACACACCTGCTACAGTTGTGTTAGGTACCTTTATTGTCCGGTACAGTGAGGTCACGCTCACCAGGCTGGACAAGGTGAAGGTCACAGTGATATGCCCATGGGGCACTATGGTCCACCACATAACACAAGCATACAGGTCAGTCAGAGGCATGGACACATATGACTCAGTCATTGTCCATGACACTATGGCTGACCTGTGATGTACCTCCCTGGACTACATGATAGGGAACATGGAAGGGCTCTCTGAGCATGTGGCACAGGCTGGTATGACCCTGACCTTGGTTGGCATCATACCCTCACCAGGAATGCTGATGTATTACTGAATGCTGATGAATTACTGTAGCTACAACACCATAGCTGAAAGGTTCCTAGCATGTAGTCACTGCATTGCTATGGAACAACTTGTTACCACTCCCACAACAGGTGAAAACATGCAGCACCTGTTCATCAACAACATGTAGACTATATTCCCCAGACCAGATGTGTATCCGTCGCTGCTAGGTTGATACCATCTACATATCACACTGTATATACACATACCACATGCAGCACCAGCACAGAAGACCACAGTCATGATGTTATCCAGTGCAAATACCATGTATTCACATGTGGCAGGCATCAGACATGGTAACTATTGAAGGTCACAGGTACATATGTGTATTTGGCACACACATACATCATCTGTTTCCATTGCCATTACTGTTTTAATCAATGTCATGCATTATTGTGAACAACAACCCACACACATGGGCATTCTGTGTGACAAAAACACACGTGGCATGTCTGGAATCCAAAGCCATAACTAACTGTGCTATGACAGTAGTGAGAGACGCAGTAGCAGAGCGTGCTATTTGCATTACTGGGAGATTTGCCCTCTTCCGCTGTACTTGTAGGGTGCTGACATCATCTCTGTGTAGAGATTGGAATATGCAGCAGCTGGTGTGTTGTACTGGTTGGCAAAATGGTCAGTTCTTTCACACATGTAATTGTACACACACTACTTTTACCTTTTCCCACACACACTTGTTATTTGCAGGATTCAAACCTATTCCTAACTATGTTATGACACTCGAGATGGACGCATTAGCGGAGCACGCTATTCGCATTACTGGAAGGTTTTTTTTCTCCTGCTTTACTTATAGGGTGCTGACATCATCAGTGTTTAGAAAGGGGAATGTGCATCCTGTAGTGTGTTCTCCTAGTTGCCAAAAGGGATATTTCTTTCATACAGACTTGCACACACACTAACCTCCTCCACACACACTGAGCATTTGCAGGATTCAAACCCCTACCTAATTATGTTATGACACTTGAGACGGACGCATTAGCAGAGCGCACTATTTACATCACTGGGAGGTTTCCCTTCTCCTGCTGTACTTATAGGGTGCTGACATCATCAGTGTTTAGAAAGGGGAATGTGCATCCTGTAGTGTGTTCTCCTAGTTGCCAAAAGGGATATTTTCTTCATACAGACTTTCACACACACTAACCCCCTCCACACACACTGAGTATTTGCAGGATTCAAATCCCTACCTAACTATGTTATGACACTCGAGACGGACGCATTAGCAGACTGCGCTATTCGCATTACTGGAAGGTTTCCCTTCTCCTGCTGTACTTATAGGGTGCTGACATCATCAGTGTTTAGAAAGGGGAATGCGCATCCTGTAGTGTGTTCTCCTAGTTGCCAAAAGGGATATTTCTTTCATACAGACTTATAGGTTCATAGGTTCATAGGTTCGTACTAGGCTATCTGCCCTAGGGCATTTATAAGCCTAGCCAGAGTGTGTGTGGCTTGAGTGTGTGTGGCTTTCACCACCCCTTAGGATAAGAATACTATGCCCTTTTAGGGTTTAGTTTACTGTGCCTCTGTCTAGTAGTGACACAGATATGACCCCCGGGGTAAACCTACGATCTCCCATCCACTCGTCAAGACTTCTCTTGAATAGAGTCAGTGAGGGGCACTGCCTAACATGGATTGGGATTCTGTTCCAGAGTGTAGGGAGCCTCTGGGTTATGAATCTGTCCCTCCAGCACATCCTATTTATTTCTGTGTTGAGGTTTAAGTCTCTTGCTCTCGTGGCTCTGGTGGATTTGGATTTACTAAGGTGGAGCATGTCCATTAATTCCGGATTGGACATGGCCTTGTACGTCAGGCACAGATCACCTCTGAGTAGGCGGTATGTGACTGAATAGAGCTGGAGTTTTTTCAGTCGGGCAGCATATGACATATGTTTAAGACCCTTTATCCTCTTGGTGAGGAACTTTTGGGGTCTTTCCAACTGCTGCAGGTGACGGTAAGATACATCCGAAATGGGGCATTGTACTCAATCATTGGCCTGATAAGAGAAGAGTACAGGGGCACAATGACCACTCTTGATCTAGATGTGAAACCCTTCATGATAAGGTGTGCAATATAGAAGGTCTTCCTAACCACTTTGGCAATGTGAGTGTCAAATGAGAGGTTACTGTCAACCTGGGTCCCAAGGTCCCTGATTACCTCTTCCGTACTTAATGGATTACCACCTATGTGGTAATTTGTGGGTACCTTGTTTTTCCCCAAAGGGTATGACTATACATTTTTTGGCATTCAGCTTAAGGCCATGGCTCTGGCACCAATTATCCATTTCTATGAGGCCTCTCTGAAGGATGTTTGTGTCCGCTGGAGTATCAATCACGGCGCCCAGTTTGCAGTCATCTGCGAACTTTGTCAGCCACAATCCTCCTATGTTTGCCTGTACCTCGGAAAAATAAATGCCGAACAAGAGGGGTCCCAGGACTGAGCCCTGTGGGACACCGCTTGTGACTTAGAGTCTGACATAGCTCCAGCAACTCTGACCCTGTGGGTTCTGTCCTTGAGCCAGTTTACAACCCATCTTGTGACATATGGGTTTACATTTAAGCTGGTGAGTTTGTCTATGATGCCCGAGTGGGGTATTGTGTCAAAGGCTTTTGCAAGGTCAAGGTAGGCTGTGTGAACTGCTTTACCCTCATCAATGGCCTTAGTGACCGTTTCAAAAAAGTCGATCAAGTTCAAAAGGCAGGATCTGCCTTTGACAAAGCCAAATTGGGTAGGATCCAATGTCTGTAGATCCCCAATGTCTTTGTTTATGAGTTCCATAATGATCCTCTCCATAGCTTTGTAGACCAGGCTCGTAAAGCTTATGGGGCAGTAATTTCCAGGGTCCGTAGAAGCACCGCCTTTGTGAAGTGGAACCACTGTCGCCGTACGCCACTCTTTGGGTACGTATCCTGTAGTAAGGCTAAGATTAAACAGCAGCCTTATGTGTGGGTTTAGTTCCTCTTGAGTTCATGTAGCACACAGCCGGACACCGTCCGTCCCATTGATGCTGTGTTTTAGCTTTAGAGGCGGCTCTCACCTGGGCATTTGAGATATTAGGGAGGCTACACTCTGCTGGGATAGTTATTACTCCTTTTGGGGAGGGAGGAGAATTTGCACTGAACCTGTCTGCCAGAATGTTGGCAATGTCAGTGGGTTCAGTGTATTTTGTATCATTTTGAATAACTCTGAGCATATCTGGGAGTTTCCACCCAGGTTTCTAACATAGCTAAAGAAGGCCTTGTGATTGTCTTTTGTGTCTTTTGCATTTTTCTCTCAAAGTTGGCCTTGGATGATTTTGAGTGAGCGTTTTTTGCTAGTACTGATCAGAGATGCCTTCCCTTTTAGGGATTTTGCTCTGTCATGTAGTAGCTTCCTCCTCCTGTTGTAGAGTTTGTTTATGGCTGGGGTCCACCAGACTGGGCACCTGCCTTTGGGAATGGGTCTTGGTTTTATTTGGGATTGCATGATCCATGCATTCTTGAAGGTGCCAGAAGGCATTTGCAAAGAATTCAGCAGTGTGGGTTGTGGTTTCCACTAGCCCAGGGGCCTTGAAGGATACCATTTCAGTCTTAAGAAGTGTGAAGTTGGCTTTTGAGAAGTTCTTCACTGTGGTCTTTTGTGCAGGGGGTGGGGGCGGGATGTGGATTTCCAGTGAGATTAATTTATGGTCTGATCTTACCAGAGAGGGATATACTTCCGGTGTGGAGCATTTTGTCCCCATGTTTGTGATGATCACGTCTATTATATTGTCTCCTCTTGTTGGAGTGGTGACCAGTTGTTCCATTGCATTTGAGTTTATGAATTCTAGGAACCTTTGGGCTAGGGTGTTGGGGCTTGTGTAATGTTCCCAGTCTATGTTTGGGTAGTTGAAGTCTCCCAATATAATGGTATTTGGAGAGACATTCATACTCTCTAGTGTCTTCAGGTAGGCTGTGTGGTGTTCCTGAGTTTGGGAGGGTGGTCTGTAACATGCTACAAACTGTAAGGCAGTTTTGCCTATGGTTAGTTGCACCTGGATGGTCTCCGATGCTTCGTGCGTTTCCACTAACCTGGAGGTGTGGGTATCTTTGATGAATATGGATACTCCCCCTCCTTTTGTGGTTCGGTCCAAGTTTTGGGGCCGGAAAGCATGATATGAGGTAAAACCTGATAGTGCTGGGGTGCTCTCAGGAGCTTTGAACCAGGTTTCAGTCACTGCACAGACATCGATGTTCTCCATACTGAGAAGGGCTTCGAGGGCGTGCATCTTAAGGTTTAGACTTCTGGCATTGAGCAGCATTACCCTTAGTTTTTTTCCACTTATGTTTTCTAGGGAGGTTGGTTTGTCCTTTGAGCCTTGCCTAAAAAAGGCACTATGGGGGTGGCAAGAGCCTTGGCCAATATCCAGAAGCCCAGGGGTGACAGGTGCAAGCCGTCCCTTGCAAAGCAGCGTGGCTTGTCAAGCATGTCATCCCAAGCAGACAGACATTGGATCCCCTTAGAATGACACCAGTAATTAAGTCAATTGTTAAAACTGATCATTTTGTCTTTGTACTGTGGCATCATTCTTGGTGAGGGTAAGATGCTGCTCAGGGTCAGGGTCATACCTGCCTGGGCTACATAATCAGAGAGCTCCTCTATGTCTCTTTTCATGTAGTCCAGGGAGGTACGTCTCAGGTCGTTCACACCGGCATGTACAATGACTGAGTCATATTTGTACTTGCTGTGGAGTGACCTGAGTGCTTGTGTTATGTGGCGGATTCTAGCTCCCGACAGGCAGCTTACTGTGACCTTTTCCTTGTTCAGTCTAGTGAGCGGGACGTCAGTGTGTCTGACTATGGAGTCACCTATTACAAGTGTGTCTGGCATGTTGTTTGGCCTTAAGGGCTGTGACTGTTTAGCACACTGACTATGTGAACTATGTGTTGAATGTGCTATCTCTTGAGATGGCGGTTGCTTGGGTGTCTGCTTTGGAGGCCTCTGTTGTTTTGGTAGATTTTTAATCAGCGCCTCCGAGTATGTTTTTGTGTGTTTATGTGTTTGGTTTGCAATTGTGATAGTTCTATGTGAGACTGGGTTTGTGGTGTGCGTGGTTACCTTCTCCTTCTGACTGGTCTTGCCAGTACTGAATTGAGGGAGCTCAGCCTCCAATTTGGCTATATAGTTGCATCTCTCACATATATTTGTATTTGTTGGGAGGAGGAGAGGGTTGCCTGTGTACATGAGGCAATTGTAACATTGCCTTAGGTTTCCCAGATTCACCAGCTGAACAGGAGAGGACGCTAGCAACTGACCCTTCGACATGCTAGAAATAGTGAAAAAGATTGCTGTGTAACTGAGTCAGAAAGGACCTATAGGGAAATGGGTACTCAAGGGAATTTAGGTGAATGAAGTACTTTCTTTTGTTTAAGAGTGCTTTACTTGTATAAATAAATGCTTTAGGAGCAAGTGCTGAGCTTTTCAGATAGAGTATAGGCTGTATAGATTGCAAGTAGAACAGTTCTAAGGGAAAAATTGAAGATCAGACTTTACGGAGCCAGAAATAGTTTAAACTTGATTAACCCGGCTGCCCTATGCTGCTCTATGAGCAACTCCAGCTAATTCCTAAAACGCTAAAAGCAGCTAAAAGCGGGCTTTATAGCAGGGGTGGAAAAGAGCCAGGAATTGACCCAAAATGGCCAATAAACTACAAGTTCTGGGCTGGAACCAATCCTCTAGGGACAAATAGGTTGCTCAGTGCTCCCCACTCCCACTGGTGAGACACAGAAGCTTCCTCTTATCCAAATAAGGGTATGGATAGCACAGGAACCAAGACAAAGCCCAGAGATCAGCAAAATCTGAAGACTGGACTATTCTAGTTCAGAAAAGTGGGAAAACAAGGATATTTTTTGTTTTTTTTTTCACAGAGAAGGGAGAAAAGATGCAGTAACAAACAGTAAATGCTATAAAATGGCTAGCGCACTTTAGTGTGTTAGCCTAACAATTAAATTTAACAAAAATAACTTTTAAAGTGCTAACAGTATAAATTCAACACAAGAACAGTAAAAACAATATGCAGAGCTGTTTTTAAGCAAAATGCAGTCGAGATGCAGTACTTTAAGCGAAAGCCAGAAAAAATACTTATAAATCCAGGAAAGTCACTCTTTCACTCTCTGCTGCTTGTAGAACTCTGCAGGACACCACGAGGAGCTGTGCTGAGTCTGTTACAAGTAAAAAAGTGCGCAAAAGCGAGCTTTATAGCAGGGGGTTGAAAAGAGCCAGGAATTGACCCAAAATGGCCAATAAACTACAAGTTCTGGGCTGGAACCAATCCTCTAGGGACAAATAGGTTGCTCAGTGCTCCCCACTCCCACTGGTGAGACAAAGAAGCTTCCTCTTATCCAAATAAGGGTATGGATAGCACAGGAACCAAGACAAAGCCCAGAGATCAGCAAAATCTGAAGACTGGACTATTCTAGTTCAGAAAAGTGGGAAAACAAGGATATTTTTTGTTTTTCTTTTTTTCACAGAGAAGGGAGAAAAGATGCAGTAACAAACAGTAAATGCTATAAAACGGCTAGCGCACTTTAGTGTGTTAGCCTAACAATTAAATTTAACAAAAATAACTTTTTAAAGTGCTAACAGTATAAATTCAACACAAGAACAGTAAAATCAATATGCAGAGCTGTTTTAAGTGAAATGCAGTCGAGATGCACACACACTAACCCCCTCCAAACACACTGAGCATTTGCAGGATTCAAACCCCTACCTAACTATATTATGACATTTGAAGGAAACGCATTATCAAAGCGCACTATCCAAATTACTGGGCTTCTATTCTGCACCTGCAGTATTTATAGGGTGCTGACATCATTATTTCTACAGAGGTATGTACATCTAGTACTACCTGTCAGGTGGGGGATAGCATATATATGCATTTGCAGCCACCTACATCAGGGTCAGATATGCACATCGCACTGGCAGGTTATGTTTTATACCATGCTTTGTGACCACAGGCCCTGTAACACACAACACAACCAGTCCTGACCACCCCTCCCACATCCAGGACACACACTTTGCTTCCCTGGGAACAGTGCCAAGATATGCAGGTGTTCACATACACCATCCCAGTTGTTAACGTCAGGTACAGGCATATTGTGTGTGGGAACTACTCAGGCCTCTATAACATTACCCTGCAGCCACTACAATTTGTGAGTCCATGTGCTATGGCAGAACCACTCACCACAGCCACAAGGGGGAATACATATTGCACCTGACCATCTACAACATGAGTACTCACTGTTCAACACCAGAGGTAGACCACCATTGTTGATATCTGACTATACCCACCTTTCCCTGGCCATCCATATCCCATCCCCACCCCTAGGCAAGGTTGTCACTGCAAACAAACTGTATTTATCAAAAGCAGATGTTACACTTGTGAAGACTGGGGTTGAAGACTTCAAAGGACCCATGCTGGGGGAGTATACAGGCCACTCTGCATAATCCTTGACAATTGCATTCTATGAGCATGTGGAAAGCTTGCATTGATCATGCTATCCCAAATATACCCATGACTGCTCCACAATAGGACACCTGTCAGATGTACACCAGCCATATATGAGCTGTCCAACAGACAGAGTGAGCTAATACATTGCAGAGCAGTAGCCCACAGAGGGAGGACATCTCTGAACAGTACCGGCATGACACTTCAATCCGTCATAATCATCATGACACAGTGTTGACAGTGAAATTGTCCAGACAATGCAGATAAGGCTCCCCTCAGTCTGTTATTGATGCCCACTTACTGTTAGAGGTCCTCAGCAACCCTCTTCCAGCACACACCAACAACATGGCTGTGGCTTAGCAAATTCAAACCCTGGGATCTCCACTGTGTCCCTGCTTGACAGAGGCACAGCACACTAGCCTCACACGGTGCCTTATGTGACCTACTTTACAGTGGCACAGTAGCCTACTGTACTGGGGAGGCAGACACCAAGCACACTCTGGCTAAGCTGTCATTCCCTAGGGCAAACAGCCTAGTGTTGACCTCTACACCCATATGTTTAATTGTCAAATGCACATTATTTGTTGCTGATAGACTGTTTGCAGGTGTTTATTGCCATAGCATTCACTGTTTGTATGAACAACTTGTGTATCTGTGGAAGATGTTTGCATATGGGAGGGATCCACTATATCACGTATGTCTCTGTAGTCATTTAACTGTGTGCACTGGGCAGATTGCTGTAATGTGGTTGGTTCATGGAATAACACATACAAATACCAGATATGTGTGGCCAACTGCTAAACTGAGATAAGTGTGTGAGCATGCCCAGTTCAGCCTTCCCATGGCATGTTGTCTGACATATGTCTCATTTATCAAAGTGTGCGAGCATACCCAGTGTGATCTTTCCATATGTTGAACTCTGCAGCCCACCACATTTGTGGATGAGTGTGAACTTCAACAAATATCTCCCGTTTATGGTTGTGTGTTGTGTGTCATGTTGTGTAGTTACTGTCCAACTGCTTTGTGTATGAACACAACAGGGATTATACTGTGCCTGCAGGGTTTGCATGGGATACTTTGCATACAGTTGTCAACATCCTTTCATACTGACCTAACACTGTAGTACCGTATAGTGTACTGGTTCAGTACTTTCACTGTGGTGGACAGTATCCTGGGCTTTAGTCCTATCACTGCTTTACAGTTCCATAGTGAGCACAACAGCCTGGTTAGGGACCAGTTGTGCACATCTGACCATGTTGCATTATGTTCAGATATGAACTACTTAAACCAGGCTTGTCCAACATTGGTAGTGTATTCCACAACATAGGTGTACATTTGCAAACACTAGCGATGTGCCTTAGGCCATTTCTAATGCTAGTCGGAGAGTGTGTTCGTCCTTCAACACACATTGTAAGTGGAGTTTGCCATGACATATGTCATGGTTAGTATACTGTGCCTCCGTCTACCTGTGACATAACAGTGATACCCAGGGTAAACCTACCATCTCCCATCCACTCATCAAGATTCCTCTTGAGGAGAATCGATGAGTGACTCTATGGATAACCTGTACTGGGAGTTTACTCATGAGTGGGGGTGGCTTCTGTGTTATGGATCATGCAGTACAGCTTGTCCTATGTATGTCAGTGCTGGGGTTCAGGTCTCTCATGTGCATAGTTCACTGCCATTCAGATTGTACAAGGTGCAGCATGTTTATTGATTCCAGCTTGGACATGGCTTTATACAACAGGCACAGCTTGCCTCTGGGTGGGCAGTATGGCAGTGTGTGTAGCTGCAGTTTGTTTAATCAGGCAACACATGGCATCTGTTCAACCTCTTTGATACTCCTGGTGAGGTACTGTTGGGGACTTTACAGTTGATGGATTGTCTGCTGAGGTACATCCCACAGGGGCTATTGTAGTTAATTGTAATGCTGAGGAAGGATGACTGCAGAGCCACAATGACCTCCCCTTATCTAGATCTGACAACCTTCATGATTAGGTGGGTATATGGTATGTTTCTGTAAACAGTACAGCCACATGTTTGTCCAATGCAGGATATCTATCACCTTGTGTCCCCAGGTCTCTCATTACATGTTAAGTATGTAATGGGTTAACACCTATGTGGTAATTGGTGGGCACTTACTGTATATCCACTGGGGTTGACTATACACTTTTCTGCAATTAGCTTGCTGACATGGCTGTGGCACCAGTTGTCTGTTTCTATGTGGCCCTTTTGTGGGATGCTTGGGTCAGCTGGAGGGTCAGATATGGTGGGCAGTTTGTAGTCCTCTGCAAACATGTTCAGACACAGTCCTTCCATGTTGGCCTGTACCTATGGGACATATATACCAAACGAGGGAGGTCCCAGGACCAAGCCTTGTGGGATGCCAGTTATATCTGGTTTGTAGTCTGACATGGCTGCAGCATGTCTGACCATGTCAGTTCTGTCCTTGGTCTGGTTTGCAACCCCTCTACTGACATAGGGGTTTATATTTAAGCTGGTGAGCATATCTATAATAAACACATAGGGTATTGTATGGAAGCCTTTGCAAGGTCCAGCTACGCTGTGTGGACCACATTGCCCTCATCAATGACCTTAATGACTGTTTCAAATGAGTCAAACATGTTTAGAGACAGGATCTGCACTTAAGAAAGCCACACTGGGTAGGGTCCAGTGTCAGTAGGTCCCCAATATCTTTATGTCTGCGGTACATGCTGATCCTTTCCATAGCTGTGCAGACCAAGCTTCTCAGGATTCTGGGGTGGTAGTTTTCAGTATCCATTCAGGCAACACCTTTGTTGAGAACGACCACTGTTGTTGTACACTGCTCTTTGGGTACATATCCTATGGTAAGGCTGACATTGAGCAGTAGTGTGATTTAGCATTCCATTCTTCTTGGAGTCCATGTTGGACTCAGCCCAGGACACCATCTCATAGCATTGCTGCTGTGTGTTTTGCTTTGTAGATGCTGGCTGTTACCTCAGTATCTGCAATGTCAGGGGGCCAGCAGTCTGCTGGGATAGATATTTTGCATTCTGGGGGAGGGGGGGTTGCACTGCACCTGTCAGGATGTATGTTGGCAATATGTGTGTGTGTTTGGTACGTTGTTTGTAATATTTGTGTGATTCAGAGCATATCTGTGAATTCCCAACACGGTTCCTACCATCAGTTGAGGAAGCCTTGGGATTATCCTTAGTGCCCTGTACAATTTGTATCTTCATAGGTTCATAGGTTCATACTAGGCTATCCACCCTAGGGCATTCGTAAGCCTAGCCAGAGTGTGTGTGGCTTTCACCACCCCTTGCTATGTGAATATTATGGCCATTTATGATTTGCTTTGCTGTGCCTCTGTCTGGACGTGACACAGTGAAGACCCCAGTGTAAATCTACGATCATCCATCCACTTGGCAAGATTCCTGTTGAAGAGTGTCAGTGAGGGGCTCTGCCTAACATGGAGTGGGATTCTGTTCCAGGGTGTGGGGAGCCTCTGGGTTATGTATCTGTCCCTCCATCACATCCTATTTCATTATGTGTTGAGGTTGACATCTCTCACTCTCACAGCTCCGATGGCTTTGAGTTTTCTGGTGTGGAGCATGTCCATTACTCCTGTGTTGGACATGGCCTTGTACAACAGACATACAATGCCTCTGTGTAGGCAGTATGTGACTGCATTCAGCTGGGGTGTCTACAGCCAGGCATCATATGACATATTTGAGACCCTTTATCCTCTTGGTGAGGTACCTTTGAGTTCTTCCTAACTGCTGCAGGTGTCAGGTAAGGTACACCCCAAATGAGGCATTGTACTAGATTATGGCTCTGATAAGAGAACAGTATAGGGGCACAATGACCTCTGTTCACGTAGATGTGAATCCTTTCATGATACGGTGTGCAATATAGACAGTCTTCCTAGCCACATTGGCAATGTGAGTGTCACATAACAGGTTACTGTCCACTTGTGTCCCTAGGTCCCTGATTACTCCTTCCATACATAATGGTTTACCACCTATGTGGTAATTTGTGAGTACCTTGTTTGGTATTTGGTGGGACATTCATGCTGTCCATTGTCTTCAGGATGGCTGGGTGGGGTTCCTGTGTGTGAGAGTGTGGTCTGTAGCATGCTACAGACTGTACAGCAGTCTTGCCTACAGTTAGTTGCACATGGGTGGACTCCAATGCCTTGTGAATTGTCAGTTACCTGGACGTATGGGTGTCTGTGCTGAATATGGATACTCACCCTCCTTTTATGTTTTGTTCCAGGTTTTGGGGCCATAACGCATGATATGTCGTATAACCTGGTAGTGCTGGTGTGCTGTCAGGAGGCTTGCAGCAGGTTTCTGTCACTGCACAGACATCGATGTTCTCCATACTGGGGAGGGCCTCGGGAGCATGCATATTGAGGTTTACACATCTGGAATTGGTCAGCATTACCCTTATGTTTCTTTCCACTTATGTTTTCTAGGGTGGTGAGTTAGTCTTTTCAGCCTTGCCTACGAAAGGCTCTATGGAGGTGGCAAAAGCCTTATCCAATATCCAGATGCCCAGGGGTAACAGGTGCAAGCCATCCCTGGAACAGCTGCGTGGCTTGTCAAGCATGACATCCCAAGCAGACAGACATTGGATCCGCTTGGAATGACACCAGTAATTGTGCCACTTGTTATAACTGATCATTCTGTGTTTGTACTGTGGCATCATTCTTGGTGAGGGTAGGATGCTGCAAACGGTCAGTGTCATACCGCCCTGGACTACATAATCGGAGAGCTCATCTATGTCTCTTTTCATGTAGTCCGGGGAGGTACATCTCAGGTCATTCACACCAGCATGGACTATGACTGCATCATATTTCTACTTGCTTTGGGGTGACCTGCATACTTGTGTTATGTGGCGTATTGTAGCAGCCTACAGGCAGCTTACTGTACCCTTTCCCTTGTTCAGTCTGGTGTGCGGGACAGCAGCGTGTCTCACTATGGAGTCACCTATTACAACTGTATCAGCAATGTTGTTTCTCCTTCTGGCCTGTGACTGTTTGGCACACCAGCTTTGTGTACTATGTGTTGCATGTGCTATGTTTGGAGGTAGTTTGATTGGGTGTCTGCTTTGGAGGCCTCTGTTGGTGTGGTGTGTTTGTAATTCCAGCCTCCGGGAATGTTTTTCTGTGTTTATGTCTTTGGTTTGCAGTTGTCATAGGTCTATGTGGGACTGGGTTTGTGGTGTGTGTGGTTACCTTCTCCTCCTGACTAGTTTTGGGAGTACTGAGTTGAGGGAGCTCAGCCTCCAGTTTGGATAAATGGTTGCATCTCTCACATATATTTCTATTTCTTGGGGGGAGTTGAGGGTTGTCTGTGTACTTGGGGCAGGTGTAACATTGCCTCAAGATTCACAGATTCAACTTGTTGTAGCTGGCCTTAGTGGATTGTATGTGTGGACATATTTTATTGCCATACTACTGATCAGTGATTACTTCTTTTTTTATGTTTGCTCTATCATGTAGTAGCTTCCTCATTCTCTTGCATGGTTTGGTAATGGCTGGAGTCCACCATGCCAGATGCCTGCGTGTATGGCATTGTGTCTTGTTTTAATTTAGGATTGCATAATCCAAGCATTCCTGGCAGTGTTCATGGAATGCCTGTATAACAGGTTCTGAGGTGAGGCCCATATTTTGCTCCTGAACAGGGCCTTTAATGGATTCCACATCAGTTTGGAGGAGTGCAACTTTTGCTTTACACATGTTTTTCACTGTGGTTTTCTGGCCAGGGACTGTGGTCAGGATGTGTATATCCAGTGTGATTACTGTATGGTCTGGTCTTACCAGTGAGCAATACACTTCTCATCTTGCCATCCAGTACCCATGTTGCTGATTATCAAATCCAGTATGCTTACCCCTCTTGTGGGAGTGGTACGTTGTTCCTGGGCATTTTGGTTTATGGATTCTATGAACTTTTGTCCTACAGTGTTGGAGCTAGTATAATGCTCCCAGTCTATGTCTGGGTATTTTCAGTCACCCAATATAATGTGGTTTGGAGGACTTGATATATTCATGTATTCCAACGTAGGACAGGTGCAGTTCCTGGTGTTGTGATGGTAGTCTGTAGCATGCTATAAACTGGGAGGCAGTTTTAGCCACTGTTACTTGACCATGGCTAGTCCATGCTGCTTCTTGTTGTGGTACCAACATGGGGGTGTGGTTATCCTTGACAATTATTGCTAGTCACCCTCCTTTTGTAGCTTGTTCCATGTTTTGAGGCTGTACAGCACAGTATGAGGTGTAACCTGGTAGTGTTAGGGTGCTGTTGTGAGCCTTGACCCAGTTTTCTGTTACAGCACAGATATAAACATTCTCCATACTGGGTGAGTTTAGACTGCATGCATCTTGCTGTTTAGACTTCTGGCATTGGGTAGCATTACATCTAGGTTCTTATCCCTTCTGATACCTATGGAGGAAGTTGTGTGTTTGGAGCCTTACCTATTCAGGGCACGCTGTGGGTAACAACAGCCTTTGCCAGTATCCATACGGCCTGCACTGATAAGTGCACGCCAGTCCTAGCAGGTGGAGCATCATGTCATGCTCAGCATGTCATCCCAGGCTGGCACACATTGGATCCCCTTTGACTAATTACAATACTTCAGCCAATTATTGCAATTGATCATCTCATTGTCATATTGTGGCATGATGCTTGGTGAGGGTAGGATGTTAGTCACGGTCCTCAGGTGTGCATATAGTACAAGGTGTTACATTACTTAACACATGGCTTTCATGCCTCAGGTGGTGCTGCAGGGCTGCCTCTGTCGGATGCACATATTACACTCCCTGTACATGTTTGTGAGCAGGTCATGTCATTTTAGGCATCCCTGTTATTATTTGAGTGAGTCAGAGGGGGTATCATTCCCAGGGTTTCTACTGAGCCAGTGTATGTGCTATGCGTTGCCTCTTTGCCAAGGCCAGGGCATACTGGGCACACCTCCTTCTGCCTACTGGGGCAGGCTCAGGTTGTTCCTCCTCCGAGTCACGCTCTGCCTGTGATGGCCTTGGCAATGGTGGGGGGCTGTTTGGCCCAGCCCTATGCTGGTCCTGCTGCAGCTGTTTTCGCAAGATCATATTATGTAGCATAGCACATACCATGACAATTTGGGTACATGTAGTTGGTGTGTACTGCAAGGCTCCACCAGATGTGTCCAGACACCGGACCCATGACTTGAGCAGCCCAAACACACGCTCTATTACATTACATGTTTATGTGTGTGCCTCATTATGGCGCTCCTGTTCAGGTGTGTGTGCATTTCTGATGGGTGTCATCAGCCACGGCTCCAGTGCATAACCTGCATCCCCCACTAGGTGTCCGTGTGGGATGTCCCCATTGGCAAATGTCTGGTAAGGCTGCGTCAAATGCCAGATGTGGGAATCATGGTAGCTCCCAGGGCAGCCAGCACACACATTCATTATTATGCCCTGGGCATCACACTCGACCTGGCAGTTGATGGAGGGGAAGCCCTTGCGGTTAATGTAGGCCCTACCCCGCTCACCGGCTGGTGCTTTGATGCGTATGTGCGTGCAGTCTATTGCACCCACTACCTCAGGGTATTCTGCTATTTGCTGGAAGAGACGCATATTGCTGGCCAATACCTCACGGGCATTGGGGAAATATACATGATCGCTGACATGGCATCCAGGAACTGGTGCAGTACCCTGGAGGCTGATGCCTGTGATATCCCCATCATATCACCAGTTGGTCCATCATATCACCAGTTGGTCTTTGTAAGGTACCTGTTGCTAGTATTCTTAGGCCAACACATACCTTGGTTTCCACTGGGATGGGTTCCCCTCTGTTGGTTCTGTGTGTGAGGCGTGGCCTGCACAGCTCAACTATTTGCTGCAGGAGGTCTCTGTCCACTCTATAGCGCTCTACTATCTCCAGCTCATGTAACCCGTGGTAGGTGACCCTGGGCCTATACACTCTTCTCTGTCTCCTCACTGTGGGTTGTCTGGCACCATCTGCATTGTCACCACCCTCAGCAAGTTGCCTATGTCTCATTATGACAGGTATGGCAGCCCTAACATTTCTGCTCTGAGTTCAGCTTTTTCAGTTTTCACTTCTAATAGCTTACTCCTGTCTTGCAGTGTCTCTTGAGAGAAACATCCTGCACTGCTGTTTGCAGAGTTTTAAGTGCTGGGCTGGGCTACTATTCTGCCTGTGTAATTGCCTGCTTCTAATTGTTTTCACCTGCTAGCTCCAGCAGTATTCCCTGCTAGCTTCCTACGAATTCTGTTGCTTCCTTTTTCCTTTCTGTTTCCTCAGGGGGGAGCAGCGTGCATACCAGCAGAAACAGGCTCACAGTGGCTTACACGCGCACACACATGCTTACATGGTTCAGAATCTGCTTATTCGGGTTAAAACGCGCGCACACCCATGCAAACAGTGTTACAAGTCTGCCAACAGGCTCCCACATGCTCAGTCTGCCTTGCACGCGCACATACTGTCCTACTCGCGCTTCATGGTGCGCACACGTGCGCATGCACGCCCAGCAAGAAACTTTGGTGTAGGCAACAGTGTACACCTTCCATTTCTTGACTTTCCCATGCTTATGTTGTGGCACTCCTCTTTCCATGATATGTGTCTGACATCTGTCATGTAACACTGACCTCCAATGAACTGCATTTCTTTCTGCCATTCCCCCTATGATGTCACCTATCTCCTACTCTGTTCCTCCCCCTTATGTAACTCTTACACTACTCAGAATGTGCTCATTTGCTATGTGACAGTGGAATTCAGTATCCTAACACTCATTTGCATCAGATTGCCTACTAATGCTTAGTTACATGTCTTAGACTCAGCTTCCCCCCTTAGCAACCACTAAACGGTGGCCATGTTGTTTTTGGTCTGCTGGTCCCTGCATTGTAAATCCATGTATTGCATAAAACCCACATTTGTGGGTTTATAACCTTCATTTTATGTTTTATACAGCGCAGCCCGTTTACGCTGGGCTGCGCTATGCTTAAACACCGATCGCCGAAATAAAATATTTATTTCTCAGATTTGCATCGGGGTACCTTGCCAATGGCCACATATTTGGCCATTGGCATGCTGCCTGACACATATGCACCCTTTATTTGGAGCTGACATGGCTCCATTGTGTTTTTTGCAGAAACATACTCAGTTGTCAACTGAGTACATTTCTGCAGCTAAAACGGCTCTTACACGGGCTGCTTTGGGCTTCCTGGATCGCTAATCTACCTCATTTGCATGCTATTCGGCTGCAAGTGAGGTGATTAGCATATTCACACCCACTCCATGTAAGAGACGTTTTAGCTGGTCTCTTACACAGACTTTAGGGCTGTTCCTGGATCGTGAAGGCTGCATGGAGTCTTACACTACTCTTAGACTCCATGCAAGCCTTCATGAATCCTGCCCATAGTCATTTCTTTTCATTCTGATCAGACTGACCCCAGTAAGCCCGTGTTGGACCGCTATTCCCTATGTCTGTCCCTGTTTCTTTCTCCTAGAATTTGCCTGAAGAAGTTTAGCAAAATAATTGATCATTTAACATGGACATTATTACATTATCTTTAAAACTGAATTGCTGCAGCACATTTTTTGGAAGAGAAAATCATGTGCTGTGTGATGTGTGTCTGGCCCTCATTCAGTCATCTCTAAGGATAGCAATTTTCTATTTTATTTCCCTGCATGAACTATACTGCTGTCTTGTTTGTAAATGATCCTTCATGCCATAAGTCTTTTCTACCACTGCAAATAGGAAATTAAATGTTACATCAGTGTACATCATTTTACTGCATTTTGATCCTTTTAAGAAGAATATGTGTTGGCATGTGTATGTCTGCATCTCTCTCTCTCTCTCTCTAGATATATATATATATATATATATATATATATATATATATATATATATATATATATATATATATATATATTTGTGTATATCTATCTGTCTTTTTTCTCCCAGTCTGCCTCTATCTGCTATATCATCGGGAGTCTGGTGATGTACGAATAGTGTTCCCTTGTTAGGCTTACAGTTTCCATATTGCTTGAAGTATTTGCTTGAAACATATTGCACCCCATTTACTGACCCCTTCTATAACAGGCAGACCTATCTGAGTTGTAATGGATAAACATGATGCATGCAGCACAGAACTACAATGGTCACTGGAGTCCATACTTTTTCAAAAAGAAAATCCTGAATTTTGCATGTATTGCATACCCTTTACTGACCCCCTCCTCTAACTGACTGACCTGTCTGAGTTGTGTGGGATAAACCTGGAGCATGTGGCATGGAAATACAATGGTCACTGGACTCCAGACTTTCTCATAAGAAAATCCTGGGTTTTTAATGTATGTACAGCTTGAAGCTCTTTATACTAGTTTGTATCCTGTTTAACTGTACTGGCTCCTCATACATCACCACTCCGAGCTCTAGTCCCTCTCTCCTTCCCCTTCTAGTACAGATTTTCTCAGCCTACAGTTATACTGCTCAGGTAGCAATTGTTTTTTTTTTTTTGCTAATCCTCAAAAACTTATGTGTTCTTCTTACAGTTTACACCCCCAACCTCCCTGTAGTCAAGTAGCTTAGACCTCTAGCCTTATATTATCTCCCTGCATATCTTTATTACCTAAGCCAACAACAGATACTGCTCCCCACCCTCTAATTAATATCAGAGTATTCCATGCAGTTATTTTCATAACAACCTTCTTTACAACTTACCTGACTGTTTTTTCAGCATGCTACTAGACCAAGGCCACCCTGCTACATTTGTCCTCACTTTGCTCAGGCTCACTTCATTCCCCTACCCTGCCCCCACTACACCTACATTTAACTATACATAGCCACTCCCACCATCCTCTAGCCACCTATTACAGCCACTCCCGCCATACTGTATCCACCTGTTACATAGTACTATACACCTTACTCCCACATACACTACATCCTCCGAACAAATCTAACCCTTCCACCTGCACCTTCCATTCACTCCTACATCCATTTTTCTGTACCTTTACATAATTTGCTCATATTACCCTTCCACAAACACTGATATCACCCTTTCCTCACTACTTCATCACCCTCTATTCCTATCCACTATCCCTTCTATTACCTACTACTCTCAAAAAAGCCATTTCCGTGACATCCTCACTTCTTCCATTAATAAAACTTACTATACCACATCTCTCTAGCTGTATTTAAATAACCAGTACATCCCCTCTTACTACCTATTCACATTCATCAGTCCTGACCAAGTAAACTTTACTCTCTGCCAACACTATGCCTACTGCTACCCATATCTTACATCTACATATTTTATCATTTCACACACTTAGCTTCTCTATCCTTATTCTTGCTAACCATCTAACCTCTTATATACACAACTACATCAACTACCACACCATCACTTATCCTTTTCCCAATCCATCATCTCACATCAACATTGAAATAACCTCAAACCTCTATAACTCCTCTTATATCACATACTTCCCATACAAATGCCTCTAACTCCACTCAACAATGCTAATATCCCCTAGGTATAGCAAGCTTCTCTCAAAATTCTCAAAAGCTCTTTTAATTCTCAATTAAAATTGAGCATAGATATACAGCCTAACCCAGGCCCCATCCATACTCAATAACAACACATCCCTTCCACCCATCCCCTCTGCCCTGGAAGTCCTAACTCCCCCAATAGCTGTAAACTTCTCCTGCTCAACATGATCCTAAAAAATATAGTCAACAAAGTCCATGATCACTATGCCTCCCTATCCTTATAGTCCCCTGATATAACTGTTCTCCCCGAAACCAGAAATCACAAACAATAAAATTCTCCCTCCAGGGCACAACATACATAAATGTGATAGAAAAAACAAGTGTAGAGTGGGCATAGCCATAATTTATAAGCAAAACTTAAAACTAGAACTTATTCACCCTGATAATCCCAACTTTAACAATTCAGAAATATTATTTAGCAAACTCATAGTCAACACTAATAAACATCTGATCATAATAGCAATATATATCCCACCAGTCAATAACTCCAACACAGTTGAGGAATTACTACACTAGATTTCCTCAATTTATGCACAAGAAACCATCTTAATGGGTAACCTCAATACTGACTGGTTTTCTTACAACACTGAAAATCTCAATAACACCATCAGTCTTACTGGATTCTCCCAGGTTATTCACACCCCAACTAGAATTGACAAGACTTCCAAAAGGGAACCAGTACTGGATTGGATCCTCATCAGCAAACCTTCACTAACCTTACTGGTTGCCTCCCCAACAACTTAAGTAACCATCTCCCCAGCTATTTGATCAGATGTCATATTAACCCCCACAGGCAAACTTGTTATTGCCTAATCCATAGCAAAAAGAGCTTTGATCCACAAACATTTTTCTCACGTTCACAAAACTGTGATTGGATTCCTCTCAAAACTGTCCCCTTGACTCTGCTGTGTACTTCTTTAACACCACTTTCCTCAATATTTTAAATAGGCTAGCACCCTGTAGAACCACTAGAATAACATCATGCTATGCTCTGTGAGTAACAAGTGACACCAAAAAACTATTAAAGTAGTGAGACTACGCCTGGACTCTCTGGCACTCCAACAAAAATCAGACTAACCTAGAAAAATATAAGCAACTTAAGAACAAAGCAAAATCCCAAATTAAACTTAGCAAAAAAAAAACCTTACTATTCTGCTGCACAGCACTTCAACAAACCCAAGAAATTCTGGAGCAGCATAAATAACCTCCATCACTCTGGCAACACACCCTCATTACCACTTCCAACACCTACAGCATAGCCATACAATTTAACATCTACTTTACAGATTCCATGTGATCACTCACTAAGCACCAACTCAATTCTCCTCCAATTATTCCATCACTATCTAGTAATATCAGTGACACATTCACCTTCAAATCTGCTCCTACTCTCACGATAAAAAAAAAAATACTTTCTAAACTTAAATCCACTACCCTGGCTGCAGATATTCTACCTACAGATTTCCTAAAAATAGCAGCTGATGCTATTGCCTGTCCCATCACTATATTGATCAATCACTCTATCTCGGAACAGTATGACCACTAAACTGGAAAATATCTTATACCATCCCTGTGCACAAAGTGGGAAACTCTACCATCATCTCTAATTACAGACCCATTACTATTTTATCACCTCTGTCCAAAATCCTAGAAAAATGCATCCACATGCAGCTTATGAACTATGTACTAACCAATAACCTCTTATCTCATGCTCAGCACAGATTCCGCCCACACTATAGCATGACTTCTACCCTCCTAAGCTTTACAAATACCACTAATCAACATAGAAATAATGGACAACTAGTTTCCTCTATTTTTTTAGATCTCTCCAAAGACTTAGATACTGTCTACCATCAGAAACTACTTGATGAACTTGCCACCCTAAAACTTAGCTGCTCCTCTCTCTCCTGGTTCCAAAGCTACTTATCCGAGTGGCAGCAAGCCACTAAATGGCACCAAGAGCTCTCCTCCCTACTTCATGTCAAGCTGGGAGTTCCCCAAGGTTCTATTCTAGGCCCCCTACTATTTAGTATTTTCACCAACCATTTCCATTCGTGAACCCCCCCCCCGCTTCACTCACACAATATGCAGATGATTTGACTCTTATCTGTACAGCACTATCTCTAAACCAGCTTGTTTCCACAACCCAACATTAATTTTTTCTTGTTGAATCATATTTCTCAGAATCTTAACTAATTCTGAACCCTTCTAAAACTAAGCTGATGCTCTTTCACCCTGGCAAATCTCACAATCCCCCTACCCCATTCCAAATGCACTCCTCCAAAAGCACCACAATATCAGCCATCACACAAACAAGACTACTAGGTGTAACAATCGACAATAATCTGAAATTTAATTTACACCTATCATAGTCCATTAAGAAAACACACATAAAACTTGGTACACTGTATAGAGTTAGGTCATTCCTAACTAACAACACTAGACAGGAGATAGCACACACTCATCTACTCACCACCCTATTATATGCCTCTGCCATCCTTACTAACGTGAGTAAAACTGATCTTTACAAATTAGAAAGCTGCTATAATAACATTGCAAAATTCGTCACCAGCACACCGCATAGGTCTCACCACTGCACTGCTGTGCTTCAACTAAAGTGGCTAGAACTTCCCAATCACCTGAATTATACACAATTAACCTTTGCTCACAGAATAATACATCACCCTAATAGAAACCCTACCCTGCAATCCCTGCTCCAGCCTTATACTAACACTCGCCTCCTCCCATCATCTAACAAATCTTTACTACAAGTCACTAAATCCAACAATAAAGCTGGTGATCTCCTCTACTCAAACTACATCTCAAAGGTATGGATATGGAATACCATCCCTTAACCCATCGTAACCACTTTCAATTCATCTCACTTTAAAAAAAAACTTCAAAAAGACTTCCTCTGTAACAATTGGCTTTGTTCTTGTACCACTCCAGGTAATTCTAGCAACTACACATATTCCTTACTCCTGCACTTACTTCTCTAGCCCCCCACCCTGTTTATCCAAAACTTTCCCTTCATCTTTTTATCTCAGACCTTACTGCTACTTCCACACACTAATTTTCTCCCTCACCTAATCACATCTACACACATTTCTTGCATTTATCTCCATCTCAACTATCATTATCTCCCCCACCACTGTTGCCTTCTTCTTCAAACCCTACCCTCCCTCCTTTCTATGGTGCCTACAATACCACTCTCTATAGCTTAACATCTAGTAACTCATCCTTGAAATCACACTTTTCACACTATAGTAGGCTTCCTATTTATTTACAACCTTATTTGCTTCTTTATACATTAATTATGTTTCACCTCCCATCTTACACTCTGGAATCCAACTATTCCCTTTTATGGGTATTTCATGACCCCATATATTAGAGGGTTGTTCTGAAACTGTTATACACTGCAAACTTTTCTCTGTTGTATGAATTCTGTGACTTTGCGCACCTTCTATTGAGTGTGTTTTATGACCTTGCATACTTATGAGTTTCTTTTCAAATTGCAAGGTATATATTTTATGGTCTGTTATATTTGTGGCTACCCTTCAACATTTGCTACAAACTATTATTTTATGTCCTGTTGTATTTGTGTGTATCCTTTAAAATTTGCGAGAAATTGATAGATCAATATTTTCATTTAATTATTGGTACAAATTCAATAAAGTTTGCACTGTCATTTTTTCCATGTTTGCATTGTGTGGGTGCAGCAAGTTTCAATAAAGTCTGTGTAGCTCCGCACAATCACATGCATTCACATGCATCAATGGAAAGTTTTGTGGGATGAAAATCTCAGTATAAGTAGCTAAAATTTATGCTAATGAAGCAAACCAACATGGTAGAGCAATCCAACAACCTTACACGCAATCATGCAGGTTCCATGTCTATGTTAGAAGTGTATGCGGAAAATGTCCATGTACAGGAGCCTACACTGAAGCAAGGGCATGTAGAAGTCATGAAATATGGACAGAATGCTCTTGGAAAGCTGAAAACATGCATGTAATGGGTGAGAATGTCAAAAAGAATCTGGATGGTGTGTCAGATCACTATAAATTTTATAATTTATATTTTACCACAATTTTGCACAGTTTACCACTATGCTCAAAACATTTCAAAATGAATAATAACAATGTAATTTAAAAGATGGGTATGATGTATTCCACAACAGGTACATTAATACCCTGCATTGTCTCTGTAGCTCTGTGCTCCCATGCTGATGCCCAGCTGACACGGCTAATATCCATGTAGTTTCCAGGTTGTCAGTACTGTTATTATGCAAATGATGTAAAAAAACAGTGGATTTGCTGAATCACAAAAAGCAGGGACTGTGTAGGGCTTTATACTCTGTGTAGGCTCCTACACAGTGTTTATGTTTCCCATGGCTATTGATGACATCTGGGAGTGTGTCAAGTAACTTTTGTGTTATTTTATGGTTGTTGTGCACACCTGTATGCTCAGGGCTTTGCTTCACACCAACGGCAACAATTATGCATTCTTTAATTGTGTTAGCAGACCACTCACATACCAGACATGAGCTACACAGTCAAAAATAGAAACCAGATGCATTCAATCAGTATGTTGAAACCTTCTGGGCATCTTTCAAACCCCTGTTAGTATACACAGCTGCACTCTGCTACATGTCAGTGAGGAGAGCGCAATACTGTGCACTGCATTAAGAGTTTTAAATCCTGTTAATTATATGAGGAGCAGGTGAATGTCATTTAATTTGACCAATACCACATGGTGGTCCTAATCAGGAACTGTATAAAGGATGCATACAGTCTACATTCTGATTTTCCCTTTATACTTCAACAACATTGGAGTAGACACTTGGAACTTTTAAATGACATAATACTAGGGGCTGCTGCAACTATTCTATATCTGTATCTGCCTGAGGCTGAAGTCGATGCTGCTGGTGCGGATGACAATAGGCCTAGGCTGAGAAGGAGAAGAGTGTTCAGGACCAGACTAACCTTCCAGGATCTGCATGAACTGGAGATTGTCAACTGCTGGACAGGGACACATTACAAGAACTCTGTGAGTTCTGCTGGCCTCGACTCAGAGTCAACTGAGGGGAACCCATCCCAGTGGAAACTAAGGTATGTGTAGCCCTTAGGATATTAGCTACAGGTTCTTTTCAAAGACCAAATGGGGACATGATGGGGGTGTCACAGGCATCCAGGATTCTCCACCAGTTTCTGGATACTATGCTTATACATGCTACTGAACACATATATTTTCCCCATACAGCTGAGAAGACCAGCAATATGCAACACATCTATCATGTAGCACACTACCCTGAAGTACCGGGTGCCATAGATTGCACTCATGTACACATCAAGATACCACCTGGTGAGCAGGGTAGAATCTACATTAACCGCAAGAGATACCATTTCATCAACTGTCAAGTCATGTGCAATGCCAGGGGATTATCATGAATGTGCGTGCTGGCAACCTCGCAGTATCACAACTCACATATCTGGCACACATCACAGCTGTACCATATGTTTGCTAGGGGGGACATCCCACAGGGCCATTTCCTGGGGGATGCTGACTATGACCTGGAACAATGGTGATGACTCCCATCAGAAATGCACACACACCCACAGAAGAATTCCATAATGAGGCACACGCACAATCTAGGAAGATCATAGAGTGCATGTTTGAGCTTCTGAATTCACAGGTCTGGTGCCTAGATATATCCAGTGTAGCCTTGCAGTATACTCCACGCACAAGTACACAAATATTCATAGTATGTGCCATGCTGCACAATCTGAACCCATGGAAACAGCTGCAGCAGGATCAGCAAGAGGAAGAGACACACATCTTTACACCAATGCCTAGGTCACCACAGTCACAGTTACAGGAGACTCTGAGGAGGAACCACCAGCTGCTCTCCTGGTAGACAGATGTAGGTATGCTAAGTATGCTCTTTCTTTGGCTAAGAGACAATGCATAGCACATTCACTGACCACCTAGGGTCTAGCACCTTCCTCCTACTCACATACGTATATTAAAATTTATGCCAGGCAACTTTCCGAACCTTTATCTATACATGTATTGGCTGTGTACTGCTTGCATCAGACAGAGTCAATCCTGAACTAATGCTGTGTCAACTGCCACATTTGCAAGGAAGGGCCTGAACTTAGCCTGTAGTGTTGAAGACTATTATGACATATCCTTGTATATGACTTACCTTGTTACAGTATGCATATATATAGTGGTGCTTTTGTAGATAACGTAAGTTAACATGTGAGTACACACTCTTATATTACTACAATGTTACCATATGTAATTTTTGCATCAGGCATGAAACACTCACACAGCGCAACTACAGCTGAATACTGTTACATCATGCAAGAGAGGAGTTAGGAAGTGATTCTAGTCCATTACAGTTTCTGACTTCAGACTAGTTTGTATCCTAACAGTAAATGTGCTATTTCCCCCACCCACAAAAACAGGATTGTAAGACAGAGATGTATATTTCTAATCATAATTATGACAGGAGTTGTGTCTACTTACTGATCTATGTCTATATATAAGTCATAGAAGTACTTGTACAATATGCAGTGCATGGTTTGATAGCAGTGTACATTTTATGAATGTGGTTGTGTGAGGAAAGACTACATCTCTGGAAAGCTGTTTCTGTGGCCAACAGGACTAAGGCAGCCATCCTGCTTGACAAAGCTTTAATGGTGTTGAGGGTTCAAATCCTGATGTAAGTTGAAGTTTAGGTGTTGTTTTTGCAATAGTTAGTTTTCTTTGCAGACTATGACTCTGTGTCCCATAAATGTCTTAATCTATATATTTTTAGTACACATTTGCATGATGTGTCATGTGCTGAAAACCGTTTTAAAAATGCTTCAATATTTTGCTTGAGGCACAAAACTGCAAAATGCAGAAAAAGGAAATCAGTAGATAAGAGTTATGTCACACTGCCAATAGCAGACACTGGATACATTCAATTATTGCCCATAGCACTTGTGAAATCACGGCCTGGAGTAGTGAAAGGAGTGGGCTGCAGTAGGATGTGCAAAGTATATAATAGGAAGGTTGGATGTTAGGAATGTGCCTCATGTTTACGCATTGCTTACCTATACGCAAACAGATAAAGTGATATAATGATATAGGTTCACACTAGGCTAACTGCCCTTGTGGGTCATTTTAAGCATAGCTAGTTACCCTTTGTAAGAATTAAACCCTGCACGTTGAGTCACTAAGGTAAACACCTTAACCATTAGTATAATCATTACATTTCTGCTATGCCTAACTAGCATAGCTCACAACTGTCCATATTTATGGAGAATGTCCATAATTTTACATAATATTGTAGTATGTTCCCCATAAAATGTTGGTTCCTACAAAAGTATTGTGAAGTCACTGAGAATGAAGTCAGAAAATGAACACATACATTTGATATGTGGAAGTCATACCCTTCCGACAATTCATGCTAAAGCAAAACCTGTTATTCTTATTAATATTCTAGGCTTGTAAGGCCAATATTTAAACATATTTTAAATATATATATACATATATATATATATATATATATATATATATATATATATATATGTATATAAAATATGTTTAAATATTGGCCTTACAAACCATTTAGCCATGGTGGTGCAGTGGTAGCGTTGTTGCCTCACAGCAAGAGGTTCTCCCATTCAATTCTCGGCTGGAACTCCTTCTGTGTGGAGTCTGCATGTCCTCCCTGTGGTCAAGTGGCGTTCAAAAGACATGTGTAAAATGGGCATGCCTTTGCTGAAGGTTGGGCATCGAGCTGGCACCTCGGCACCCGTAAAAAAATCTACTGCCAATCATTAGCGGACCAGAATTCTGCTGTGGCGACCCCTAACCGGGAAAAGTCGAAAGAAGAACATATATATATATATATATATATATATATATATATATATATATATATATATATATATATATATTGTGAACAATAAAAGTTATCAAAACCAACCAAACAGAAATGTTATCAGTGAGAAGTGTCCTTTCCAGCAGCAACAGACAGTGCATTCATAGTCTTTCCGTAAATACTATATTATTACACAGAAAGCTCTCACAAAAAAATTATCATACCTTATAAACTATACAACCTAGTCACATATTGTTCTAACACTTTTGTCAACCAGACATAAGCTTTGGCATGATAGCAAAGTTTCCTCTCTGGATGCATGTTTGTTGAGGTATTTATATAATCAAGTATATGTTTTCATGTTTCTGTAATTAGCAATGTAAGAAACACTGAATATCTCTCAAGATGTGCAACGTACAGTGCAAATACCAGTGACATTTTTTTTCTAATCTTTCACCTGATGCCATGCAATAGTTCTAAGCCACTTGTTTTTTTTTAAGGTATTAAGTATATATGGAAATATTTTTATTGTCATACTTACTAACAAAAATGTGCAGTATCTCCAATATATTGTGATATAAATGGATTTTTGCAATGAATTTTCCTGTCTTCCATCATAGCATTTCACACCATATTCCACAATAACACATAGGTCTCTCAATTATGAAAATATGAAAATATTAATAAATATTAATAATAAGCGTCAAAAAGTGATTAATTTCTCTACTGTGGGTCATCTTGTAGTACCAGTCATAGTATAATTTTAATTATTCCTATTCCTTTCTAATACTGCCTATTATTAGCTGGTAAGTCACTTAGTTAAAGAAGTCAGTCTCAAAAAAAGGTATGATCACACTAAGGAGCTATGGGTGTTAACCAGACAGATACAAAAAAGTGGCTAGGGAACTTGAATGAGTTGAACATACCTTGTTTGGGTGAAGTAATGACTAGACAGCCACCTTCACAGTAAGCAAAAGGTCATTTATGCTGATAAGTAGATCAATAAAAAATAAATAATTGATAGATTCTCTGTCAGTAGAGCATACTGGACAGTTAACAAATGAACTATGTACTTTGATAGCATTGTTATTCGTTTCTGTTATGGCTTAAAAAAAGACCCCCTCCACCACTCTTTGAGATCATGTAAGTCCTTGCAAAACTACATAGTGGAATAACAAAAATGTGCATTTTATCAGTCTCAATTGGCTGATAGTCTAATATGGTCATTAGCATGCTTCTTGATGTGGAGGTTGCTGAAAAAGAAACCTTAAATGGGAGGGGCGGGAGACCTCTTACATTCCTCCTCAAAACTTGGTATGATGAAGTTGCAGGGAATTATTCACTTAACTGATCAGCATAATAGAATCAGATTGCACCCTAGTATAGTAGTCAATCCCCAGATTTATGATGGGGGTTCCTTTGCATATCCAATATACTTCAAGATATGTGTAGCAAAATGTTTTTCTTTGCTTATCATTCCTTATATGGTGCCATAAACTTGGAGTGAAAACAATCTCTGTATCTTAAGATGGAAGATAATCACAGCTTTCGTAGTACATAGATGGGGCTCAGAATGAAGGTAACCCACCATTCATTTAACAGCGGTTTGAAAAGGACTACAGAATGTGTAGCCTCATTCCTCACTTGAAAACTCTTTTGAGCTGGATCTGTTCTATTGGAATTTCTCAAATGCACCATGGGATATCTTTGGCATCCTCCCATTTGGCCATCAAGAATACTGAAATACAGCACCACACATAATTGGTCAGCATGGTCTAATGTTCATGCTCTAAGGGGAACCAGTTAAGATGTGATATATTTTGGACATGGGATGATAGCCACTATAAAGTATATTATTATTCAATCACCTTAGAAAAGACAACCTAGAAATCAGTATGGAAATGTTTGAAAGCAATAGATGTCTATCTCTGGGGTTCAAGAATTTGCAGAGTTTTTTTATCTGCAGCTTAATACCTACATTGAAAAACTCTGATATGAAATCTGTGAAGAGTACTTGGGGAACATTTCTGACAGCTATCTAACTCCTCCAGATTTATCTCCCAGATGAAAACTGACACTGATGAAGGTGACACCCAGGCCATGAATGGTAACTTTAAGTCTAGGCCATTCATACTGTGGGTCTGGATAAGTTACTTAAAGAAGTGTTTACAGTTTTCAACAACCATATTGTTCCACTGCTCAGCTCACGTTTTAAAGCAAATTGTAGGATACTGAATTACATCTTTGAATCTAAATTGAAAACAAGACCTAAAACCATCCCCCCATTATAATTCTACTACTGGGTCTTCCAAAGTGGTATTGAGTATTTCATTAACATTGTATCTGAAACAATTATGTAATTCCTGACCTCTCTCCTCCATGGTTGTTGATGTAGATAAGATAATGTTTTGGTCATTCTCAAACTCAAAGTTGGAAAAGGTAGGAGATAGTTCCATACAATAGCTCACCTCAGCTGATTTCTCCATATTCTTCATTTCTGAGAAGTGGTCTTATAATTTTATGACCCTGACTGGTTTCAGTGGTGTTCCTAAAGAGGATCAAAGCCTTTAAAAGCTGTAAATTATCCTCTTTTTTTTTTACTCTGCATTTAGTACAGCCTGCTTTCTTTTTTCTTTCTCACTAGTGTCTCTGGAAGCTCTGGTCTTGGTGAACGATAAATCAGTTTGTTTAAAGACATCAGATGTACTCAAAGACAATGCAAACCACAGTGTGATGCTGAAGGTACCCTTCTTAACAGCCAATTCTTTATAGCTGGTGTTAATAGTAATGATTTCTTTTTTTCATAAATGCTCAACACACATCTCAAGAAAATGACTATATTCCCTATTGAATTGGGTTGAGGTGAATTACAGACCATTTATGAGTAACCTAGTTATCAAAATACTTAATATTTGGGTATGCATCTCTCTGCAAAATTGGAAGACCTTTTGAGTGAAAAACTCAGCTTAGTATGGAGTACACATATTACACAACATTTGATAGTGTTTTCATATGTTGCTCAGTCTATGAAGTTCTTTTCAAAACTACTGTTTTCCATATTGCACAGCTAGGTTTCACTTCTTATTCATTGTCCTCATTTATGGAGCAATTTTCTTGAGAGTAGGTGCATAAGAGATGATCAGGAATAAACTGGTGTTCCCTCCTGAAAAGGAAGTTTAGGACTACAACTGCATGAATGCATTACCAGCCAGTATTGGCTTTTATTATTTTGCAGTGTTTCAGCAGTTATGAGACTGCTAATCCATATATATATATATATATATATATATATATATATATATATATATATATATATATATATATATATATATATTCATATATATATTAGAAGGGTCTACTTTACTTTGTCGAAAAACCTATTTGTTGAATAATGTTTTGTCAAGCCCTATTTGTTGAAGCCTCAATCCATTGAATGTTTGTTTAAGTGAATTTTTCCCAGGGGAAAAAAACACTTGGCCATCATTGTGAATTTGCCTTTTTCCCCACTGCAGTGTGATCTCAGAGTTGGTATATTTAGTTAGGGGGGTATTGGGGGGGGTACAGCCCCCCCACCTGGGTGGGTTTTAAATTTCATGAATTTTGTTACACTCATTAGGTTGATCAAGCAATGGGATAATATGGACACCCTTGATGGTTTACATGACCTACAGGTTATCATATATGAGTCACAACAAACATTAACTTCATATAAGAAATGATAGTGGTAAAGGATGAGTTTGAAGGCCTTTTTAAAATTAAAAATAGTACCAAGAGATTTACCATTTTAAAAATACCAACCTATGGGATGATGCATTGTACTCTATTAAGTAAATGGAAAGCTTTAATTAGAAAACTGGAGCTGGATTATATACATCTTATAAATGACTTCTTTGCACATATACAGAGTGAACATCTAACTGTGATAGCTTTTTCACATATGAAGTTATTAGAAAACATACTTTTTCCACAGTGTCAAAACTACTACAGTGATATGCTTGAAGATGTTTCTGCTTTTGAACAAAAGTTCATTATTACTAAGCAATGGAAAATGAAATGTGATGCCCTAAGATTTTACATATAGGCAAGGTTTTTATTGGCTGAAGGATGAAAAGTCAAATGAAGTGATTGAAATACAAAAATCATCTGGTCTGCATGTACGCATCCTATTCCACTGACACAGATTCTGGTTCACATTGTTGCTAATGATGC
This sequence comes from Protopterus annectens, assembly GCF_019279795.1. Classification (NCBI taxonomy): domain Eukaryota; kingdom Metazoa; phylum Chordata; order Ceratodontiformes; family Protopteridae; genus Protopterus; species Protopterus annectens. The sequence goes on along the minus strand of NC_056736.1, from coordinate 119,689,841 downwards.
TTCGTCATTAAACCCTTTAAAGTTTCCATTTCCCCCTCAGGAGAAGCCGATGCCAATACCCACAAGGGACACAGAAAAAAATAGGTGAAGGAGGAAATGGATGAGGAAGAAAGAAGAGTACTCATGATCCAGTCACACGCAGTACAGATAAATACTGTGATAAATATCCACTTACTCTCCTTCTGTCCATGGAAAGATTGAGCTGAGTAACAGCAACTGGCAATCTGGTATATAATTTAAATGAGTTATGTCTTTTACTAAATGTTTAAATCTAGCACTATTTTTTTTAATGATGGAAGCAACAACACTCAAACTTTAAGGAAACCTAGTACTTTTGTTCTGATACCAGACTCAGTTGTGGAATTATTTGAGAATGCTTGTGTTAAGGGCATTTATGAATTGTTTATTATTGAAAATAGATAATCATAAATTAACTTTAGATGAGTGTTGAGCTCTGTTTGGCCTGATTAGCAATGACTTAATTGTAATTAAGAATGCTTATAAGGGTGGAGTGGTTGTCATGATAGATTTGCGTTTTTATGTGGAAGCAATTAATTTATTGTTAGAGGATGCAGATCCATATGGTGAAATTACTAGAACATGCATTGAAACAATCATCAGATGCATTAATAAGGAAGTTTATGATTTACATTTAAATGGTGGGTTATCAATTGATTTATTGAATTATTTTTATGTACTACATCCCATAATGCCTATGTATTATTGTTTACTTAAAATATATAAAGATTTAATATATCCACCCATGAGACCTACTGTCTCATTTTGTGGATGGCTTGCTGAAGCCACTTCCATGTATTTAGAAGATATTTTAAAAGGAATGTTAAGAATCATACCTAGTTTCATATGACAACTATATACCATTGGTACAAAAATAATCAGAACCACAAGGATTATCTAATGGTGACTCTGGATGTGAATTATTTATTTACCATTATTTCAAGTAATTATGGCACAGAAGCCATATGGAAATGTTTAGTTATGAAAACTGATAAGGATAATTATTTTATTAACAATATTTGTAGTGTTTTGGATACTGCACTATCGAATAATGTGTTTATCCTTCAAGGAAGACTCTTTTTACAAAGGCAGGGCATTGCAATGGGCCCCGCATAGCTAATACATATGCTAATTTGGTGCTGTATATGTGGGAAGATGAATTTATTATGAACTCTATGAGATATCTACATAACGCTTATTATATTAAATATTAGTTAACAGTATATTTATGTTATGGAATGGATCTATGCATGAGCTAGATGCCTTTGTAGGATATTTGGCCAAAACAGTTGATTTCTTAGGTTTTAAAACCACAGCCTCTAAGTCTAATACTGGATTTTTAGACATTAATATAACTAAATGAGATGATGGAAAATTAGACACCTCGATATTTAAGAAAAAATGTTAGAAGGAATATTTACATCAGAGAAGTATGTACCCAAAATTTATGTTTAAGAACATAGTGAAAGGACAAATGGTAAGGGTGAATAGGATAAATACAAATGGTGGGATACTAATGGAACAACTTGAAGAGATATTACATAAATTTATACACAGACAATATTGTGCAGATGAAATACAGATGAAATGCAGATGAAATACAGGATGTAATGGGGTTCATAACATGTAAAAGGAAAAAAGGTAATGGTCCAATATTTTCAGACAGGATATTGATAGATCAGAATGTAAACAGGAATGCCGTTAAGAGGTGTACCTTAACAAATAATAGCATGTACTATCAAATGTAGAATATAGTTAGGAAAAATCAGTATATGTTGAACAGCTTCTCCATGTTGTCCAATATAATTCTGGATAAATCCTCATTTAGTTATAATAAAAGTAAGAATTTGAAAGACATTTTATGTTATAGGGAACAGTATAAAATGCAAAGGGTTACAGATAGCCAAAGTAAGGGCACCTGGTCATGTTACAAGTGTGGTTTATTCATATATATATATTTACAGACAAAAAACATTTAAGCATCCTATAACAGGAAAAGATTTTGCACTATTTATCTTTGCTGACTATGTCAGTGATAATGTTATATATATATATATATATATATATATATATATATATATATATATATATATATATATATTTGTACTATATAAACACAGAAAAGGAGGGTGAATTACTATATGGTATACAAGGTGGGGATATTATCACCATTACAGAGAGTGAAGGATATAAATAGATCTAACATTTTAAAGTAGATATGTTTCCTGAGGTGAATGAGAATATCTTAGTTAAGCTGATGTTGAACTGTAGACACATTAGATAGTTCAATTTTATTGGTGTTTTTTATCATGTGATCACAATTAGCTTTGATATAAATATAGTGTTTTTTAACTTGATTTTAGTGCCTAAAGAAAAACATTTTTTGCGGAAGCATGAGAACTTCCATTTTGATAAACTGATTTAGAATTATTGGCACTATCACTGTGTTTTGTTTTGTTTTACTGCCTGTACTTCCTTACTGCAATCAGTTTCTCTCCTCTACCTCTACATTTAAATATGCCATAGCCCTGTTTTTTCTCTCACTTCATATTGCAAACTCTATTTGTATTGTACTAACTTACCTTTAATTTCTTGAAACTGACTAAAACTTTGATAAATATTAAATCATTGTCATATAAGCTGTATCTATTCTTAACCAATGTTTTCACATTACGTCTAATTTGGTATAATTATTTAAACTGTAGATGTTTTTGTTTTATTTTTGAAGACTGAGAAATGATTGCTCTTAAAATACCTTTGCAATATTTTGGAGCTTTTCTCCCTGGGTCTCTGCTGAAAATGGCCATGTACTGAGTCAGACTTTCTCATTAATCAAATGTTAATAAATATACATATCCTCAAGTCTTCTCTTCTACTGGGTCAACTCTCATCGTGCCATTCCTCTATAACTCTTAATATTTTTCCAAGTCTGTCCCAACCAACTAATCATACTTCCTCCCTCCACTCCCCATATATCGCACCAAACCTCTTTAATGATGCCCCTCACCTTTACTCCAAATATAGACTGATTAACTCTGTTTCAGCTCAAATCAAAACAAAATTAAGCTGGAAAATACTCTCCAAAAACAAGTATCAATAACCACCTAAAATACTAAAATCCTTCTAGGAAGAGATTCTTACTCTAATCCTGGCCCCACCTATCATGATGAACAGCACAACAATTCTCTTCCATAAAATATTCTAACCCCACAATGGTCAACCCTTAACTCCAGCAATCTGACTTTTGCTTCCATAAATGTTAGAAGTATAAAAAATAAGATTGCTGAACTACATGCCTGGATTATCCAACATAAGCCTAATATTCTCATTGTAACTGAAATGTGGCTTAAACCCAGCAGAAATAAGTCTAAAATTGCACCTCCAAGCTATAATATCATAAGTACTGACCATATAAAGAAGAAATGTAGTAGTATTGCTTTAATGTTTCCCAACAGCTGCCAAATTTCCCCTTACAACAGCCTAATACCAAAATTCAGTTCAGCAGAGTTTCTTATTACTTTCCAGAAATTAAACAATTATAAACAAATGCACATTACTATACTTTCCATCCCTCCTGGCAACAATACAGCTTTACTGGAAGATATCCTGCACTGCATATCCATAACAATTCTACAAGAAAAAAATAATACTAGGTGATATGAATGTCAATTGATTGGACATAAACTCTAACTCCCCTATATCTAACATATACTTATGTGGTTTCACACACCTAATAGCCCCATACATTATAGCAAGACATGAAATTCCCTAATAGACTGGATCTTATTATCTGACTCTAGCAAATTCCCCACATCGAGTACAATGTCTGACTATCTCAGTGATCATCTCCCAGTCTATACAACCAAACATCTCACACATCTACTTAAATGGCATGTTAAAAAAACAACACTCAACCTCTCCAGGTTTAACCCAGAAATGTTCATTACAACCGTGCCATCTGTTAAATGGGACTTCCTAAAAATCCTCTCATTAGATGATGCTGTAAATTAATTCAGTACAGCTTTCCTGAATATTCCGAATAACCTTGTATCATCAAGAAGAAAGAGTCTATAAACAAATAATATAATTTGGCTATCCAAAAACAATAGAATGCTATTGTAAGATATTCACAACAACTTTCCTGAATATATCAAATAACTTTGTTCATCCTAGAAGTTAGAGACTAAAAACAAATAATGCAGTTTGGCAATCCATATAGAGGAGAATGCTAATATAAAAAGAATGGAAATAATGGCAAAAATATAAAACACCATAATATCTTGAAAACTTCAGAATGCTTCTCAATTGTAATAAAAAGTAAATTAATGAAAACAAAAAACTGCACTATAATAACTTTCACAATTATAATAAACACAACCCTAAAAATTCTGGACAGCCAATAACTCACCACTGAAAACTACAATACAGCTCAACTCTTATTTCATAGATAGCATAGCATCTCTAACCAAGGATTCACCTATATCTAATACCATCCCTGCTTGTGATGACCATGCCCTGGCCCAGCAATCAAGGAGCCTCAATCCTCACCATTAACACCAGGGAGGTCGTCTCATAGGAGAGAAAAGGATAACTAATATACACAGTAAAGTACAATTTCCCTTAAGTGCACACAGAGATCACAGTCAGTCTGGGGCTGCTTGCTCCCTTGCTAACCAGGTCCCCAGTAAGACTCCCCACTGGCACAGCTATAGGGTCCAGGTCTCAGCCTAGCTGGGCAAGCTAAAACCTCCAGTACCCTCTCTGTCCAACCAATGCTTCATGTCCCTGCCAAGTAGCTGACACAACACACACACACTTTGAGATAAGTATTTATACAAATTCACAGACACTCCTGGGAAAGGCTGACACAGATTGTCCAGCTGTGCCCCTTTACCCAAACTATACGGTAGTAATTACTGCCACCACCCAACTAATAATATCAGCTACTTAAAAGGGTGTCCAATGATTACTGTGAATATTATAATCCAATGGTAGTATGACTAACAGTCAAGGCTTAATTTAGAGTGGCCTATTACAATAACCTCTATACATACTTTATACAGTATGCAGATGATTCCACACTCGTTTGCACATCTGACAACATGGCACACCTCCAACAAATTACTCAGGAAGCTTTAACAGCCACTGAAACATGGCTTTGTAACTCACAACTCATGATCCACCCCCGCAAAAAAAAATTCTATTTTATGTTTCCGCAAATCCCGCTCTCATGAAAAAAACAACATTTAAAGTCCTCTCTCTTGAGAATACAGTCACTAAAGTAATTTCTCACAGCAAATTATTAGGGAAGATAGTGGATGATAATATTAAATTCAATTAAATACAAAACTGCATAAGAAAAACTCTTTAAAAACTAGGGATTTTTACAGAGGCAAATAATAGCATGTACTAGCAAAGACTTTCTCACGAATGGAACTAAAACTATACTTGCTACTGCTTATCTCCCCCACACTTCTTTATGGTGCTGCTATCCTTACTAAACCTCCAGGCATCACAAAAAATCCAAACTTGAACAATAGATCCAGTAAGCAATAAAAGAGCTGAACAACACAATGGCTCCAGGCTCAGCCTGGCAGCAAAAACTATTTTATAGAGGAACAAACATAAGTGCTTTCACAGTTAAACATACTGCTTCTTCAGATGTTAACATACATAGTATAGGGTTCCTTTTAAGGATACAATTATATCACTTCCCTCTTCTTTACTTACTAATCAATTAGGTCTTAAAGTTCCCTCATACAGTTCTAGTATCAGGCAATAATATACTGTATAAAAAATCCTTTAAGAATAACACATAACAACATATAAAACTCCGCACATATATAGAGTGGGTAAAACCCACTTTCATAAAAAAACTTGAACAATGTTATAACAAAGTTGCTAAATTTGCAGCAAATATTATTTTAAGACCCTATCACACTATAGCACTAAAAAAATCTTAATTGATTAGAATTACCCCATCAACTATCATATACACAGCTTCTTACTAACTATAGAATAATCCAGCATCCATCTTCTTGACTGACACTGAATACCATTCTTCACAAATGTGGTCTCAGTTGGTCACTATGATCCAATGACCAAATACTCCTGAGTGTCCACAAACCTATCAAATTCACTGGGCATTTTCTGTACTCATACCATGTTGCTAAAGCCTGGATCTCCTTACCTGTATCCATTAGGTCAGTACCCTCCCTCCCATCCTTCAAAATCATTCTGAAAGACTTCCTAGCCAAAAATCTGGCTCTGTTTTTGCTCATTACCAGGATAAACTCTGTCCCTAAATGTGAACAAGTACCTATTCATACCTTATACCTCCTTACTCTCCCTTCTTCACTCACTTCCTTATTTCTATCATTTTCTCTCCCCTGGCTTTCTTTCTAAATATACCATAAGCCTGCTTTTCCTCTCAATTCATATTGCAATTCCTGTTCGTATTATACTAACTTAGTTTTAATATCCTATAAACTGTCTAAAATTCCCTTAAGTATTAACTTTTATCTATTCGTAACCAATGTTTTCATATTATGCCTAATTTGATATAATTATTTTAACTGTAGATCAGTTTGTATTATACTTGAAGATTGTAAAATTATTGATCTTAAAATGGTTTGTAATAATTTGAAGCTTTTCTCACCAGGCCTCCATGGAAAATGGGCTCCTACCCAGTTAGACGTTCCTAGTAATCAAATGTCAATGACTAAATATAATTATTGAGAAATGAATAATTTTTCCAAGAGACCAATGTTGCAACCGCAGAAACCGTAATATAAATGCAACTAATATTATTTTCACTGCTCTATTATTGTGGCTTTTCTGAATAAAGATTATCACTTAAAATGACAAAAAACAGGGCACATTTATTTCACTTGTTGAAGGGAAACATCTTTCACTTTGTAAACTGAGTAGCCGTGCTGAATTCCAATAAAAGTGACTGATGGTGTTTGTGATAGAAGCAAGTCTAGCCGCAATGACAAAGTAAATAAATTTTGTTCCAATCCTGGAGCTTTGTAAATATTCATAAAGAAATTGTCATACAATACATACGGTACTCTCTTCTTCTGTCTCAAAAAAATAACACTAAGATATTGATTTTTTTTATGAGTGGTAACTACACTGGCAACCCTTAGTCTCTAACCCATGAACCCTCATCTTTTGATTGGGTTAGCTTTGCGAGACTTCTTCTAGCAGTCAAAGCAATAGTTCTGAGCCATGAGATGTGCTCCTGATTGCATTTCTTCTTTGTATTTTACTTTGTTCTTTTTCTTTTTAACTATAGTTTGATATACAACTATTAAATGACAATTATATTTTTTTAATTATCTACAGCTTTTTTAGCTTTTCTATGGCTATATTCTGATTTACAGATAATTGTTACATTTTATGTTGCATTTGCTTTCTTTTTACAGCTTGTTTACAAAAATAATTCATGTTGGCATGGTATTCTATTATTTTTCTTTTTTGCAAAGCTGCTTGCTATTATTTTTCATTACACTATGTATTACTTTTACCCTTGCTTTATACCACACTATCTGCTCATTTATTTTTAATGTTTGTACAGAATGATGTGATTTCCCAGATGATTTGGAAATCTGTAGTCTGAAATGTTGAAGATCACTTGCATGGCGTAAATACACTGAATGTTATTATTTGTAAAATTGCAGAAGTACATCAAATGTACATAAAACAAAAAAATATATATATATTTTCTGTGGAAATGCACTTTTTTCATTTTTGCTTGAAAAGTACTACAAAATTGCATAATATTACTTTTCACTGTATTCACATCATCTACATGGTCTTTTGTGTTTTGGTCATTACATAACTATTGTAGAACTAGAAGAAAGATGATAATCCATACCAGGCTATCATGCTCATTCCAATATGTTTTTTTGGGTTTTTTTTGGGAGGGGGGTGCAATGTTCCAGACACTTAGGGGACTGACTCAAAAAGCGTGTTTGGATAAAAATAGATTGGATGGACATCACATCCTAGTTCAGGTTTCACTTCAAGTTCATCCACTCTGACAGAGCTTATGAATGCAGAAACGACTGCTAGCTGAATAATTCAATAGAATGTCAAGGGGAAGTTTCTGGCATCAGAAAAAAAATTAAGGATCACAGTTCAGTTTTCAGCAACTTATACTGAATTATCCTCCCCATTCAGCACATACGTTTTCACTCAGACTATTCACTTCACATTCATTACTTAAGCTGTATTTTAAAGATCACACTTAGGAGGTAAGATCAGTCATTTAATTAACTTCCTGACTGGTGTTAAATATTTTCTTATGTCCTGTCCATTGCTTTTATTTGCTAGCTACATTATTATACAGATTACTTATCTTATGCTCTTAAAATCACATTGCTCATTTATTTTATGGCCTTGCCTCACATCAAAATTTTAGTTCTTGATATCTTTTCATTTAATTTTTTCTGCCATCTGGTGGGCTTTTTATTATCTTCTATCTGTTTATATGTTTGTTCATGTATTTATTTGTTAGTTTTGTCATTGATTATAAATATTAGGCTATTGTCCTGCCATTCTATTACATTCACGTACACACTCCATCGACATACTGCACCAGCAATATGCAATTAAAACTATTGCTAGAGGACAGTGCATGTGATTGAGATTGTCAAGACTGAATAATGTAGATCTTAATTTTTGATGAAGTAACTCAGCTTTCTACATAGTTAAGGATAGAGTCTACAGACATTTTGAGGTATAGACAGCAGTTTGTGAAGTTAACCATCATAGGGAAGAAAAAGCTAAACCCTATTTTTCTGATAGACGCAATGAGTGTTTTTGAGGAATTCTCTTGATCAAATTCACTTGATTAATTGAAGGAGAACCGGAGTTTCTCTATTCTAGTCAAGCAATATGAATGCGGTCTGTGATGTCATTAGACATAATTGGCAGATTTTAACCACAGATGGTAGGCGATCAGCCTAGGTTTTTGTTTAAAAACAGGAAATCCCTCAAATGTAAGTTGTGTTATGGAGAGAGGGGCACTGAGATAAGAAAGTCTGAACATGTAGCAATGTGTACTTGTAGATTTTGTAGCACTTGTGATTATATAGCTAAATTATTTTATTCATCCAGTTACATGCCAGAGATTTGCATTGAATTTATATGGAGATTGCTCCAGTAATAACTTAACATATCTGGCTACTTGTTTGGCTTACCCATGTTTTTATGTGGGCAAGACCGACCGTACATTAAGAGAGAGAATTAGTAGTCGTAGAAATACAAAGGCATTAGCAAGACATTTGATTGACAATAATACCTCACACACTTCTAGATTTATGGTTTTAAAATTGATAAAAGCAGATATGCAGCTTGGTGCCATTGATAATTTTACTGAGTTGAATGAATTGAAGTGGATGATACACTTGTGGACAGACAAAGAGTTTGGATTTAATGGGAGTATACCTTTCAAACCTGTGCTGAAAGCCCACTCAATTAAGTGATTTTACTAGATAATTGAGTAGCTTTCCACTATAAATTTGATTGTGTTTATTTGATTCGTAGTAGGTCTAATGAAATACTACTATAGCATGAAAGCGCTTCCCATTTCTGTTTTGTTATTTTAATAAAGTGTATGATGTTTTGAAGCGTTTTTCTGGATCCTTTTTATTTTGCTTCTGCTGGAGCTAATTGCAATCACCAACTCTAGGCAGACCCCATGGCATTCAATATAATAACAAAGTCTTAGTTCTTGGTTTCTTTTCATCTGACTTTTTTGCCATTTGTTGAGCTTGTTATTATCTTCCTTCTGTTTATATGTTTGTTCATGTTTTCGTTAGTTTCACCACTGATTACAAATATCAGGATGTTGTCCTGCCATTCTAGCACATTGACATCCCTTTCCCTTTATCTTTTCTTGGGTTGTGCATTCCCCTGTTTCCACATTTTTATTTTCTTGCTGTATTCCTCCTTCTCTACCTGAATCCAGTTCTAGTGTAACAGACTAAGGCACATCCTTTGTGCATTTTAACCAGAAACTACAAAAATGTTTGCTTTTCAGTTCACTTCTAAAGTTTGTTATACAAAAAAAAAATACATTTCAAATCTTAGTCATATTGACCTATGTATGCAACTCATCTGATATCAGGCGTATTTCAGGGAAATCCAAACTGTTGGGTACACCTCAAAGGCTATAAATGCTTAAAAGTGTAAAGGTGCTAAAATTCTCCCAGTCGACTCCCTTAGCTCTTCTTTTCCACTTCCAATAAAGTCATACCTATCCTAGTTAAACTGATATAAAGCCAAGAGGCCAGTTATCATCATCTATATCTTTACTTAGCTCTTTTTTGGGGTGTATAATTAAAATATATCATGTGTGTTATAACATACTGAACAGGAAAAAATAAAAATAGTTTTATAGTCTTGTCGTAATACCTTTCAACTCACAGTAAAGTGAAAGACCACTTTTCTACCAACTACAGCATTTAGCAATATGCTTAAAAATGTCATCTGGCAAGATTATTCTGTGATCCAGCTGATATACTTTGTGTCAAAACAGAAAACAAGATCTATACAAAGCAATCAGTGCTACCCACTTTACATTAAAGTCACTGTGCTTTTACTGTTCCAAACTTGGGGAAAAATAAAACAAATAATGATATTTGTACTACTTTCCATACTTATAGCCAACATATCCAGTGGGACAAGATTTATTCCTTCAATGCATGGTGTCATACTTCTTTTTAATCTGATAGAGCTGGCATGTTTTATTTAATGATCCTTACTCATGTGAAGCTAAGAGTTCCATCAATGTGTAGTCACAAAACTTTCTAATCTGAAGGCTACATTGAAGATGGCAGTGCAAAAGGGATGTTGGAGGGATTGACAAAGTGTGATTGATCACAGTGGTGGCTGTGAGTTAATTGCATTCAACTGACTTTAGGCAGACCTCATGGTATTCAATGTAATATAAAGCAATGTTGGTCTAAATAACACTTTCGGAGGTACCCATGTTGATTTTGTAGTTGGTGCAAATTTATCTACAAAGTCTATCATTTATTTTGCTGCGCAATATAATATGCCATCTGGCATGTTTTAGGGACAGACATACCCCAGAAATGTGGTCACTAGCACATTATAAAATAGTCTGAACATCTACAGGAAAATGAATAACTTGTGAGTGGGTTTTACAAAATGGCAGGCCTAAGAAAACTTTGTTGCAAGCACTGAAAACAGTTCCCAAGATAGAGAAAGAGATATTTTCTACAAGATTTGATTTAAACACATGTCCTACATGGACAGACTCAAAAAACTCCAGCTATTCTCTGTCTCATATCGTCTACTCAGAGGCGATCTCTGCTTGACTTACAAAGCCATGTCTGACCCAGCTCTGTTAGAAATGCTACATCTAATGAAAGCCCAATGCCTCCACACCACACGGTCAAGAGACCTCATTACCACAATCAACAGAACATGCTGAAGGGACAGGTTCATAACCCAGAGACTGCCCATGCTTTTGAATAGACTTCCCATACATGTCAAGCAGAGCACCTCACTGGCCATCTTCAAGAGAAATCTTGATGAATAGATAGGAAATAGAAAGTTCAGCCCGGGGATCACACCAGTGGCTCTACTTGATAGAAGCACTGGGAACTAACGTCGGGTGACACAATGCCAGGGCTCTTCTATGGGCTAGGCTTGTAAAGCCTACAGGACCATTAGCCTAGTACACACCTATGAACATATTGTGGAATGTATCATCCCTTATTTACGGCTGTAATAAACTGGCCCAATTTTCTTAGTAATTCCTGGGGTGTTGAGCAAAGTGGCTAAGTAATTGAGACATTATTCCAGAATATATGTTCTTAGTATCAAAATAAATCGGCATTCTCTTTAGAAAATGAGGAATCACACCAGCTACTTGTCCTTTGGTAATTCACTTTTTCACAGTTTGTAACTGGGAAAAATAAATTGGATGAGAATTGTATTTTCTGAATTATCTACAACTTCATCAGTGAACTATTTGTGTCTTTACTTAAAATGCCCAAAGACATACCGTCCACAGAATTTGTTACTGATACCAAAACAACCCAAGTAGAAGAATAACTAGTCAAAACAGCTGAATACAATGAAGTTGCATTTCCAAAGTTTAATAAAACAGCATAAAAATGTTAAAAACATCCAAGAAAAAGACAAGCAGTTTCAGCAGATCTGAATATGCACCTGGTTAGGCATGAAAGCAGTTGTCTTTCTTTTTTTTTGGATGTTTTTAACATTTTTTATGCTGTTTTATTAAACTTTGGAACTGCTACTTCATTGGATTCAGCTGTGTGCAATCATAATTCTTCTACTTGCAATGTTTGACTTGTGTTCAACCAGTCTTCATCTGCCTGTCCTAGTTTGCCTTTCTTCTCTAATGCCAAAACAATACCCACTGTGAATCCACTACATAAGGGAGACCCCTCCACTTATCCAGGTAATTATAAGCCTTAAAGTTTCATCAGCCTTTTATGCACAGCCATGGATCATGTCAAAACAGAGCTCATTGATGCATATATAGACAATTTAACCAGTCTAGATTCCAACAAGTTGGTGCATTTTTGTAAAGGTTAGGTCCTCTCATGTGAATCTACTAAGCTTCTCTGAAAAGGTTATAGAGACTGATGACAGTGGTCATTCACTACATGATACTTATCTTGACTTGGTCAAGGTTTTGACATTATCTACTGCAGTGATACCATTCAAAAAATTAAATAAACTTTAAGTAAACTCATATGTTGTCAGCTGGATTCCAATCCAGTTATCTAATAGAGTTCAATTTCTGAAGGTTGCTGGTTTCCAATTTGGCTGACAGGTTCAGTGAAAACTTCACTCCTCTGTTCCCACCACATATACCCCAAAGCATCCCAAACATCTGTCTCCCACCTAGAATCTCTGAGGATCAGGTCTTAAGTGCCCTTTCCAAGGTCAGGAATACAGCCTCTATGGGAACAGACAACATCCTGGGCTGTTATCTACATGGGTTAAAACAGGAATTAGCATCACCCCTGACCACGCTTTTCAGTCACAGCCTACGTACTGGCTTCATCCCAGTGGAATGGAAAACAGCTAATGTCATCCCTTTGTACAAAGGGGTGCATTTATGGACCCCAGAACTATAGACCTATTAGCCTGACCAGCCTTATCTACAAGGCCATTGAACAAATCATCTTGGACCTTATTAACACAGATATAGGAAATCTCCAAATGATCAATCCCACCCAGTTTGGTTTTGTCAAGTGGAGATCATGCCTGTAAAACTTGGTGGACTTCTTTGAGACAGTCACCAACGCCCTAGATGAAGGCAAATTTGTGCATATGGCCTACCTAGACTTAGCCAAGACCTTTGACACAATCCCCCCTCAGGCCTCATTGATAAACTCAACCAGGTGGGTATCAACCCATGTATTGTCAGGTGGGTTTCAAACTGAATCACTGATATAACTCATATGTTCAAAATAGGGGACTCCTCCTCCTCCAGCAGACCTGTAACTAGCGGTGCTCCAAAGGGATTGGTTCTTGGACACCTACTCTTCAGAATCAACTTATCCAAAGTGCAGGCTAAAACTAAAGGACTGCGGATGACAAAGTTTGCTGATGACTGAAAACTGGGAGTGATCATCTTAACCCCTAGCGATGTCAACATCCTGCAAGAAGGTCTTACACAGACTAATGACTGGTGCCAAAGTGATGTTCTTAAACATAATGCACAGAAATGCATTATCATCCCTTTCAGCAAGGGTGATATTCCTGCAAACTACCACATCAATAACAATACTCTAAACACACAGTTTGTGGTGAAAGATCTGGGCACACGGGTTGACAGCAATGTTAACTTTAATCACCATGTCTCCACAGTGGTAAGAAGGGTGTTTTATATTGCTCACCTCATATGCAAGGGTATTGCCTCCAGAAAAAAAGAGGTTATAACCCCGTTGTACTCATTCCTCATCATGCTAATAATAGAGCACAGTGCTTCCTTTGGTATCTACCTTTCCAAACACATGGAGCAACTAGAGAGACCACAAGGGTTCCTTATGAAGAAAGTTCAGGTTCTTCAAAATCTGTCTTATACGGACAGACTGAAAATACTGTCACTTTACTCTGTGTTATACAGACTGCTCATAGGCAACCTGTGCCTTGCATATAGTGCAATCTCTGACCAAGCTTTGATGGAAATGCTGCATATTCACAAGTGAAATGGCACATGGATCACTCACTCAAAGGGCCTTAACCTGGTATGTGACATTAACAGAACTTGCTGGAGAGACAGATTTTTCTCACAGAAGTTGCCCCACCTTTGGAACAAGCTTCCTATTCATGTTAGACAAAGCCTTTGTTGGCCCTATTTAAGCGCAATTTGGACAATTGGATGGGTAACCGTAAAGTCACTCTGGGGGTACCACCTGTGTCCCTCATGGACAGATTTTAGTGTCTGCTTGAGCCAGACACCCTTGGGAATATGGGTTAAACTTGGCTAGGCTTGTAAGGGCCCTGGAGCCATTAGCCTAGTAACTTCCTATGATCCTATGATCCCATAAAGGCAAAATTGTAATTATCATGATACCTGATCTGTGGCCTTTCCTTTTCAGCATTTATTTATGGGTATCCATACCAATATCCTGGAATTGTGGTCGATCGAGTGTTCTGATGACTGCAAGCTAGGCACTGTTATGCACTTATCCACTGAAACTGAAAATCTTCAAAAAGGGCTGGAGTATAAAAATACTTTATGCACCAAAAATGGTCTCAAGGTAAGTGCAAAACAAGCAGTGCAGTAGCATTCTGAAAAAAAAACTATTAAAATATCATATACTATAAATAATATTTGACATCAAGTATGGTCATAAAAGACCTGAGTAGTTATGAAGGCAACTATATCTCAGTCATTGTGTTTCCACTATAGAAGAAAATTCTCCTATCTGTCCTAGTTATTTTCCAATGGAATATCCAAGGAAATCACAATACCACTACAATCTCTTCTTATAATATGGATCAATGAATATCATTTCCCCTTTGATGAATACAAATCCAAGTATATTATTCAACTAGAAAGGCACAAAAGACTTCTAACTAAGAAAATTAAAGGTCTTAAATCCTTTGATTAGCCTTATAGTCTAGCACAAATGTCCATACACTCAGTAGATTTCCATCTAAGGTGAAAAATCTTCATCCTATTTGACCTGCTACATGTATGGAAAACCAACAGCACTGCAAATATCCACAATGAGGACCTAAATCTGCCCCACCAAATAAACAAGATACACCACCAAATAAACAAGACTGTCTGGAGGGGTAGTTTTGTAGCATAGCATAGTCAAAGTCCATGGAATAATTTACCACTGCAGGTCAAAATACTGCTTTTATTATATTTAAGGCTGGTATTGATGACTGGATGTGTAGATACAAAGTTACTCAGGTTTATTTTGCCCTGCCCTAATCTTGGAGTTCAGTTCTATTAAGTGATCAAACAGAGCAGCAAGAACTTTCAAATGAACTACTTAAAAGTATATATGGATAGGCATGTTATGGTCCGCAGGATGGCTTAAATACTGCTCCTATACCCCTCTCTTCCTATTTTACTCATTTTCTACCTCACACATTCCCTACAGCCTAGTGTATTCATTGCCCACTATATCCACCTCTTTAAAATTTTCAGGTATATCTTTTTTCAGCCATCCTATCATTAGTAAAATTTCCCAACTTTCATCCTTTCACTACACCCCCTGTCCTTCATTCTCAATGAAAAAAAAACATAATCCTCCTTCTTTAACATCCCTGTTATATATAACTTGCTTCATATTGCCTTAATTTGCAGCAGTTCTTTCTGTACTTCCTTACATTTATAGTGCATTAGAATATTACCATTTTTCTTCCCCACACCTCCATTCTGTACTATCCCACTGACCTCATATGCTAATCTCATTGGAGTCCTATACCATCAATGTAATAAATTCATGTACTGGTCTGTCACTTGCCCTGATACCTTTAAACGTTTCACCATTCTTTCTACAACAACCCTCCTCTCATTATTTTCACATTCCTTGTTCTCCGTTATCCACCTCATACTCATTTTAGTAAAACAGGTTATTTCTTCACCTTATTATTCTTTCAGTTTCTATATCTCCTCAGTCACATTCATGTTTTTGCCTTCATTTTTACTTTGTCCTTCCTCCATTCTGTCCACATCCACAATCCTTATCTTACTGTATATGTCAACCAATCCCCATCTTTTAAACCCCAACCCCCTATCACCTAATTAAAGGATATGTGCTCCTCTTGCTTCTCCTCTTCTTGCATCTGCTCTTTATATTTCATTCATTTTCGTCCCGGGACCTCAGTACCTCTTTATATGCTTGTTGTTATGCTCATGCATTACATCTCCTACCTTAATAACTCATGGTTCTTTTTGTCTTACCTCTTCCCTGATGTATTGCCTTATTCCTGTTTTGGTCTCTTCTTTAGGTCCTAAACTTATTTCTTCAACTTCTTCCATCATTGCTGTCCAATCTCTTCTACCTCCTCGCATCATTCTCCATTCCCCTTAATCTTTACGTTATAATACCTGCTACTGCATACAGCCTTAATTCAAGTATACCCCACCTTCCTACACACTTCTGCATTTCATTCTTTTCTTATCTATCCTACTTTTTTCTTGCCATATATAATGGTCACATTTCTTCTACGTCTCCCCAAGCCATCCCACCTTGATTTATCATATGAATTCATTAATATGGCAATCCCCAATTGCACTACCATTGCTCTTCCCACCCATACTCTCCTGAACAAAGTATTCAACTGACTGATCCACCTAACACCCTTTCTATCATACGCTTTACCTCTTTTACAATTATTTCTCCTTAACTTTCCTACCATTCTCTATTAACCAGCACTTAAATACTTCCCTCCCTTTCTCACACACAATGAGTCAACAGGGTTATGTTCTCTTCTTTCACCCCTGTTACAAGTGGTTTCTTAGGATGATGCACTAGTCCTGATTATTTTCTAAACTACTCAAAAATCTTTAAAACCTGAGGTAATATCCCTTCTATATCCTCCAAAAGGAACATACAATCATCAGCAATTAAATGTACCTTACTTCTCTTTACCTATGATGTTCAGCTGCTGATCAGCTTCCTTATCATTTTGGACAGTTTTTCCATAAGCAAAATAAATAAATAAATGGAAATGGACATCCTTGTCTAATTTCTCTTCCCAGTCATACTTTTCCTGGCAAAGCCACATTTAGCCTGATTTACCTGCTTGGCTTCCTACACAAAGCCCTAGTATACCGTGTAGTATCTTACACCTCCAAACCCTGCTTTGTATTGAAATCTCAAGTCTCACAGTCAACAGATTTCTCTATATGTATTATCTCATATACTTGCATATTTTCCCGCTCATACCAGCTAATAAAGTTCAACATTAACCTCCAGTGAGCTAAAGAAAACCTACATTTTATAAACCTCTATCATGATTACCCAGCTCCCAGCTATCTTTGGTAATAGGGCATCCATTTTGGAGTATCCTGGTACTTATTTTAGCATCACTATAACATAAAGAAATTGTCTTGTAGTTTTCTGGGTCCCTCTTCACCCTTTCACTTCTACGAGACTATCACCATTGCTTGCCACACTAATTCTGGCATCTTTCTCTTCTTGCTTATTTTATTAAACAGTATCACTGTTGATTTATACTCCTGTACTCACACAAATTTATAATACTTAACTAGGAACCCACCCAGAAATCCTGGCTTTACTTTTTTAACATGACTAATCACTGTTATGACAAGTACTTATTTCATTATGCATCTTTGCCATACCTTCTTCTTCTAACCTTGGTCCTTCACATTTCTCAAACATCTTCCCTTCTGTCATATATCATACATAGACTCTGATATAAAATATTTATTTCATTATTCTTAGTAAATCTCCTATCTACTTCTGGTTCATTTCTCACTACTTATGCTCTCTTCCACAGATCCTTGACCTTCTATACTAAAGTTGCCTCTTCTTCCTCTTCATTCTTTGACTTGTTCTTCTCCTCTCGCTGTCCACATTTAACATCTCCATCTTCACCTGCATCTCTTTAATTGTATCTATCCTACCCATTAACACTTCCTTCATTGTAGCCGTATCCACTTCATTCACTACCATTTTCTCCTGGCATAACTATCTTTTTTGTCACTGGCATATTTCTGGTATACACTGGGATTGCATATGAGCCATAATGTGGCAACTTCCTATTTACCACAAAGGCTTTCTGACAAGTACCCAAATTTGTTCATAGTTATTTAATTTTTCTGTCATTTTCTAGAAAATCATAACAATTCCTTACTGACCTTTCCGTAGCTATAGCCACCACACTTTTAATATTTATGTCTTGCACTAGGAGTACAGGGTCAATGAATACTGACAGATCATATGGAATTCTGCCAATTTCTATGTAAACTAAAAAGTGTCTTTAATCACAAGGACTAACCATGATGTTAGAAATGAGCAAGTGTAACAGTGTATTGAGTGGTATTTGTGGATAATTTTTATAGGAGACAAAGTAAATGTTTTAACTCAAAAGCCTACACAATAAGTGTGAAATAACTACACCAATATGCAGTAATATGCATGTAAATATGTCTATTTCATTCTGTTATGACTTCAGAGTGAAGTGTCCAAAGAAGTACTTAGAAAACCTTAACAAACTGCTAATGGGACAATGTTTGTGCTTACTGATAATTCACTAGATAACGGATCAAGGAACACACATTAAAGGCCAGCTCCAAACTGAGCCATTGCAAGACTTATTTGCAGTATTTATTTATTTATTTGAATTTCTGCATTGTCTATCAAGGAGTGAATTTGAAATGTACACAGTGTTAGGGCTGATAAATCTAATTGAAATTTTCTTTAGTGTTTAATAATGTGCCCTGAGATTTTACAAACTCAGATTTAGGTATAATAGTTATGGATGCATAGGCCGCATCCTCCTGCATAAACAGTTGAGGGGAATAATCCCTCAGATTAACGAAACAAATGCAGCAATTTGCCTATCTGTCTACTGTGCTTAACAAAAATTATGTTTGATGAAAACACATTTAGTGAACTGAAGCATGCCCTTTATTTTCTTTTGGGAATAATAGCTCCAAAACTCCATCATAGGATAATCCCTTGTACTGCCCTCTTTTTTATAAATACATCCAATGCCCTAACCTTCAAATATATATATATATATATATATATATATATATATATATATATATATATATATATATATATATATATATATATATATATATATATATATATATATATATATATATATATATATATATATATATACATATATCATAAATCTATCAGAAATTGCATTTGGCTGATCAGTTTGAAATTAAATATTACTGATCAATCAACTATCCATCAGACATCCAAATACCAATGGTAAATTATTTTCTAAATTAAGACTACTATATGTTTTCAATGCAACATTTCACTCTGAGTGGCATTAGACCAGTGAAGTTTGGATGCTAGAATTTTATTTGTTTGTTTGTTAGTTCACTTAATAAGGGAGGTGGTCTATATGGACCCCTTGGCTTCTTTAGGCCAAAAAGGCAGTGGAATATCCAGTACGCATTTCAACATTTTACAGTTGCTGATTGGCCCTCGTGTTTCTGGGAGGTGGTAGGAACATTTAAGTGAATAGAGCCCATGCATATAGGAGGAAACATCCAAAACACCACACAGAGAGTGAACAGCAGTCTGGGTTGTGCACTAGACCTTAAAACTATGAGGTGGATATGCTAATCATGAAGCCATTATGGTGTCCTGTTGCTTTGAATGGATTAAAATAATGGTGAAATGCATGTTTGAAAAATGAAGGGCTGCTGTGTAATCAGATAATATGAATGCATAATGAATCTTGTCTGTTTGATGTCATCAAATGTATTACTTACTTGTATACACAAACATTTATTTTTATAAATGTATTTGTTTTTTCAACATTAATTAAACATATCGCCATAGCACCAAATAATAATATATTCACTTTAGAGAATATTTCGTTTTGTTCACAAAGAAGAGATGAGTGAAGAGGAAACATTATTATGTTGAACATTCCTACAGTTCTTATTTGCAAGGATAATCTTACAGTGAAACACTAATCATCTATGCACCAGCTGAATGTGTGTTTCAAGTGATTAATTTGTAATTGCCAGAAAATGTTTTGAAAATGGTGATGTACACATGAAAATATGGTTATAGCTTGCACATGCAGTCTTGAATAAATAAAAGGCATTAACAGCAAAACTTAGATGTAAATCATTACAATCGGTACATTGTCAAATTTAAAACACTCAACATTAACAATTCTGTCAGTTATGTTACATAGCAAGGAAGCCTATAATACAGAATATGTGCTGAAGCTGAGTTACACTTCTACTGTTTACAAAGTATAGGGAATTGCATTCAACAGAAGTTTAAATGTTCTTACCTGATTAAGATTCAGGCTATGTGGCATAATTGTGCAGTAAACAACACTTTTATTGATTACAAAATCCTCAGCAGTGAGCTTGCCAGAGCCTGCCATTCAGCAGAAGAAGAAAAAAAATTAAAAAGGGCTATCTATCTGAATGCTGCTTTAGCATCAAGTTTCCACAGCAACAAGAGATTCTTGCTATCCTACTGAAGACTGATTGCTTTGGTTCAGTCCTGATGTTAGGCTGAAAGAAAGAAAAGAAAGACAAGTAATGAATACTCTTAGATCCACTATTTCAAAATCTGAATTGCTTAATGCTGGGCCCTAGCCACAGGTATTATCCAGTATGTCCTTCAGCAGCTATTCAGTTCCCTCAGTAGTATACAACTTAATTTCTATTAACTAAATACTCACCAAGAAAACCTTATCTAAAGAATAGCATTAACAAAAGCATGCAAAATACACGTGTTGTTTAGCAACAATTTAGACCGGCAGTATAGCGCTAAAAAGTATTTTACTTTATACTAATGTATATTAAGACAATAAGAGATAAAGATACTCATTTGGGCAAAGTAACTGTGGGTTTTGACTACATTCAATTTTGAGTGTACCTTTGAATGTAATTGCTTAATTAGTGCAATTTGTCTAACCAATGCTTAGTAAAATCTGATGATGAAAATATGTTAGTCATCAAATTGGATGTCAAATTGCTTTACAGCTCTAGTTTCTTGTAACTCAGTGTTTTATTTTGTACAAAGCCGTCAGTGTAACTTGTAACCCCATTAATGCATTATACATCATCTGAGAAGAGGGAAATACAGTCATGTTAATGATTATGTTGCTGCTAGGAGTTAGACCAGTTCAGCTGTTTGAAGCCAAGCTACCACAATCCCACTGGTGGGCCAAACTTGTTAGTCGCCCTGTCCATCAGGGATAGAGTAGCTATACATGAGATGTAAATTTGTGGTTTCCCATTCATTCTTTTATGTTTGATTTAATATACAGTGAAGGATATGCATTGCTTTACAGAAAAGCTGCATTTGTTCTAGTGGTGAGGAATTCTTCTGGACGCATATCTGTTAGACCAAAAAGTCTTATTTATATTACAAAAAATGTTCAGGTCCCTTGATCTTTTATTTCTGCTGTTATCAGTTTTCCGGATATGTCTTATATCAAGCAAACTGGGTCACTTACAGCTTTGCAGACCAAGGCTATATCATCCTATATGAGTCTATAGAAGACAGTCAGACATTTTAGATGCTGTGGGCAACTTAGCCAGCTTATAGTTCTCCTTCACAAGATCAGATGGATGGAAGCTCGAAATTCATAATCCCGAGACCAGAATCTTGAACTTCCATTCACTCAAAATTTTGAATGGGAGCCTTAGGTTTAAAAACATAAAAAGTTAACTTACCTTATTGCAGGGGGCCAGGTTCCCCTGTAGCCTTGCAGTTTAAATGTGAATGTTCCGTGACTGCACTATAGCAGAGGAATGGAAAATCTTCTGTTTTGCGATTACTCGTATAGCATGGAATTGGAGAGTTCTCTTTCCTTCACTATAGTGCGATCTCGGAGTAGGTATATTTAAGTAGGGGGGGCAGGGGGGTGAAGACCCCATTTGAAAACATTTGAAAGGTGTTAATTTTTTTTTGTCCCTTTCATATGTTCAAGTGTCTCTAAGTTCGAGATTCTGGTTTTGAGTTTATGACTTTTGAGTTTAGAGAAATTTCATCATATGAAGGAGAACCATATATATATATATATATATATATATATATATATAGATATATATATATTTATATATATATGTATATATATATATATATATATATATATATATATATATATATATATATATAAATAAATATACATATGCATCTTAAGTGAGGAATCTCTGGGTTTTTTTTAAAGTTGAGTTAAGTCTTTGGATGAGTATACAACAAAGGTTCATTGTACTCTAGTATGGCCTGATGAGGGACAAGCAGAAGTTAATGATTATCTCTTTTGATTGACATTACATGCCCTTAGTAAACAGTTAAGTAAAGTAGAAGGCTTTGTTAATGAAAGCAGATATGTCATGGTCAAAGGAGAGTTCAATATCCATGAAGGTGCCTAGGTCTCTTAAGGCAGGGTCTGTTTTAAAGGAATGTGTCATTTATGTGATAGGTATGCAGGAGTTCTTGTTTCCTGTGTGTGCAATTCAGTATTTTTGGTGTTCAGCTTTAGATCAAGGCTCTGATTATGTATCTGTCCAAATTAGGCCCTCTTATAGGGTATATGTGTCTTCTAGAGAGGTTAGAATGTTTGCAAGCTTGCAGTCATCTGCAAATATGATCAGAAAGAGGTCTTCAATATCAGATTTGAGATCAGAGGAACAGATGTTTGCCACACAACAGTGCCTTAGGGTACACGTCAGCATTGGTGACAAGTCATTCTTGGAGGTTTTTGTGCCATTAACTCTAATAGACTGGCATCCATCAGTGAGACTTTTCTAACACCAAGCTTCAGAGTTTGCTTTGCTATAGGTTTAGGGCATTATTATTATTATAATACCAGTGTAGAATGCTACAGCATAAGTACATGGTAAGGGTTTATGTTATGATGCGGTATTTTCACGACTTCTGTGCTTGTGTTAAAAGGTCAAATCTTAAGTGATTAAGTAGAGTATAATGAGTATATTACATTATAACCATGTCCTAACTGTGCAATAATTCTTTTACATGATGGTGAAGGTGTTTGCAGATGAAAGAATTGTACATTTGCTATGTAAATACCTGTACTGCATATTATATACACTCATGTGTTTTAGGATAATACATTTGAAGCTTGTTGTTTATGAATGGTAATGTGCATTCCTGACTTACTTAATTGAATTAATAGTTTTCTGAATATTAAATTAGATGAATGTATTTTATTATTTTACTGATATTATTAATGTTTATTTGTACAGTTTGTTTATTACTCCTTGAGTGTTCTGGAGGGGAAATTTCCATTGTTAGACAATGTAATACTTTTGGGTATGCACCATTACCTTTATGCCCTGGTATGCTTTTATGCTATTTAATAGAGTACTGTACTATATGAAATGATGGAAAAGCGTTGGTATTTATTAAAGCAATGTGGATGCAGCTTGATCAATTCTTTCACATCTTCACAGTTAGGACTTTGTTAACAACCTGTAAGGTGCCTCTCTTTTGCTGGTATGTTTGTCTAAATATAAAGGATTGGATGTTTCTTTCATGCTCTGTTCCATTTGACAAGTGAAACAATATGGTGGCATTTTCTTTACCAGCTAGGAAAACGGCTAAGTTATTCTTTATTGTTATCATGGTTTAGCCATTCATTTCATACATGATTGCTGAATTAATTCAGAACTAAATCCATTGCAAAGTAATATGCAGACTATGTAAAACATTGATGCATTTGTTTTGTTTAAAGATAGCTATTGATATAATGTTGAAAGGGAATGGAAACCAACATAATAAAGACTGACAATATGGAAGGTCAAAGTGTTGAGAGGGTAGCATAATACAAACACAAATGGTAAGATATAACAAGGAATAAAAATGTTGATACCCTGTTTACTTATACTATATTACTGGAACAAAAGTTTCATTTTGGAATGTCTCTCTCTTGGAGTGGCTACTGATATGGTCTTATCAGAATGCAGGCATCAGGAACATATATAATAGATGCAAAAGATGTCATCCAGCTTTGCAACCCTGCACCACCTTATTAATGCATACTAACTGTAACCCTTCCCCTAACCTTAACACTGCACCTTGTCTTAAAAAATACCTTTCTGTAGCACTACTACTACACAAGACAGGCTCAGACATAAACGCAAGCACTAAAACACATGCACAACACTAAAACTATCACCTTACCTAATCCTTTCTCAAACGCTAACCCACCAACATTCACACAAACACCTTCCTAGCCTTAAGATCAACCCAGTTATATTTGTCTATAATCTGAGCTGCCTACATTCTCAACAGCAATCATATAAAAAAAAATGTTTTATATATATATATATATATATATATATATATATATATATATATATATACATATTTATTTATTTATTTATCGACATTTGTTAACCAGGTTTGTCCAACTGGGCTTGTGGACCATTTTCAGTGGAGACCCGAGGAGAAAAGCTCCAGTAATACATTTTAAAACAAGTACAATTTTAAACAATATTGATATAATAGCAGTTATAGCAAAATGATTCACATATGTTGGGTTACATGCATAAAGTTAAAGTTGCATTAAAAAGAAGCTAAGTAACAATTTTACATTGATATAGTTCAATAGGTAAACAATAAACATTTTTTTTTTGTATAAAATTGTGCAAATGCATAGTAGACACATTGGAGAGAGAGGTGTAATGAGGTACTAAGTAGTATGGTCCTTTTGAGGGTACATAAAGGGAAGGAAGACTAGGTAGGGTCATGGCAAGGGCAGGTTCTGGAATTGAGAAAATAAGCTTTTAGTTCATTTTTAAAGTGTGAGGTGTGGAAGATTGAACGTAGGTCAAGGGGAAGTTTGTTCCAAGCATGGGCAAGGTAGTGTTTGTAGCGTAGTTTGCCTACTGACCTTTTTGGGTGGTAGATATCAAGTAATTGTTGGTTAGAAGTACAGAGGGTCCATGATGGGATGTAGATGGAGACTAAGGAAGATAGAGATGGACAGAAAGAGGGTTTATAAAGAATAGAGTGTAGCATATGAAATTGATAAGATAGCAGAAACTGGGGAAGTTCAAGCCATTGAAGAGAGTTTAAAGAAATGCAGTGGTGTGAGTTGTACAGGGAGTTAGTAATGAATCTGGCTATTTTATGGTAAGTCTGTTGCAGTTTGTTTAGAGTGGAGGCCTGGATATTGGTAAGAACTGGGGCGGCGTATAAGAGGGAGGGGAGGAGGAGTGCCTGGCCCAGGGTAAGTCTAGATTCAGGAGTTAGAAATTTTTTGTTCCGATATAGCAGACCTAGTTTCTGGTTTGTTTTTTTTTATACATTGCAGTATGTGTAGGCTGAACTTGAGTTTGTCATCGATAATGACTCCTAGGAGTTTTGTGTGGGTGTCAGGTTGGATGTTTGTATTGTTAGAAGATGTAATAGAAAAGGAGGTTTTGTGATGAGAAAGAGAATGGGGAAGGAAAAGTAGGAGTTTGGTCTTTTTGGGATTTAAGATCAATAGGTTGTGAGAGAGCCATTATTCAGTGGATAGTAGGGCCTGTTGGGTCAGGGAGTGTAGTTCAGGAATGTTATTTGAGATGGATATAAGTGCAAAGTCATCAGCATACTGAATAAGGGAGGCTTTTTTGCATGAGGTGTAAAGATCATTGGTGAAGATGTTAAACAAAAGGGGTCCCAAGATGGAGCCTTGGGGAACACCAGTGGAGATGGGAAGGAAAGCTGAGGAGGATGAGAGCCATTTGACAGATTATTCCCTGCCAGATAGGTAGCTATTAAACCAGGCAAGTGCGGAGGGGGATAGGTGGAGATTTGCGAGTCTGGATAGTAGTAGAGGATGAGAGACAGTATCAAAGGCTTTGGAGAGATCTAGGAAGAGACTGGAAATGAGTTTATTGTTGTCTAGGGCCTCTGCAATGATATGAGTGAAGGAGAGGAGGGCAGTGGTGGTGCTGTGGTGAGGACGAAATCCATGTTGGGTAGGGGTAAGTAAGTGGTGTGTGAAGAGGTGATGGAGAAGCTGTGAGTGAATACATTTTTCTAATATCTTGGAGAGGGGGAACAGAATGGCAATGGGTCGGTAGTTCGAGGGGTCAGTGGAGTTTCCACCTTTATGAAGAGGGATAGTGAAGAAAGATTTCCAAAGGCTGAGGACAGTTGATTTCAGAATAGATCGATTAATTAGTACAGCTACAGGATAGGCAATTGAGTCAACAGCAAGTTTGAGGAATGTAGGAGATAGGTTGTCAGTGGAAGGAGAGCAAGGTTTTAGCTTGAGTAGTAGAGATCTGATGTAAGCATTGTGAACTGACTCAAAAAAAAAACAAAGTTGTGTTAGTGGGACTTGGAGAGGTGGGTGTCGAAGTAAAGTTTGGCTTAGAGGTTACCAGATTTTGGATGGAAGAGATAAATTGTTTATTCAGGAGGGTAGCGGTTTCCTGAGAGGAAGAGTTAGGGTATGGGGAGGAATTAGAGGGCTTTCCAGGATAGAGGATGTTGTTGAGAG
The DNA here is from genome assembly GCF_019279795.1 of Protopterus annectens. Taxonomy (NCBI): domain Eukaryota; kingdom Metazoa; phylum Chordata; order Ceratodontiformes; family Protopteridae; genus Protopterus; species Protopterus annectens. The sequence goes on along the minus strand of NC_056736.1, from coordinate 119,663,126 downwards.
TTGACCAAAATTTTCGAGGATTGGATTTTTTGTTAAGCTGAGCAGAGCTATAGTATAACTTTTTGTCATTAGTTGTATGCTTTTTTGCAAGGTTCCTCAGTTGCCTGTATTTTTGAAGAAAAGGTGGTTGTTTAGTTTTAGTCCAGGTTTTCCAAGCACGATCTCTTTGTTTCATAAGGGACCTAGTCTCTTTGGGGAGCCAGGGAGCATGGTTTGATTTTACTCTGAACTTCCTAGAGGGAGCTAAGGAGTTTCGAGTTTTCATGAAGATGCTATTGAAAGTACTTACAGCAACGTTTAGGGGGAGGTGTTTTAGGATGGACCAATCTATGTTGTGGAGAATGGAGTTAAATTGGGATGAATTGAAAGTTTTCAACAGTCTTTGATAAGGTGGGGTTTAGGAATATGGGAGTAGTGTCTTAAGATGGTGGTAGGGAGATGATCACTGAGGGAGTCAGGTAAGGTGGTGGGATTGTGGTATTGGTGGGGGGAATATATATATAGATATATATATATATAGATATATATATATATATATATATATATATAGTATATATGTGTGTGCACGTGTGCATACATATATGTGTGTATCTATCTATATATATATATATATATATATATATATATATATATATATATATATATATATATACACACACACACACACACACACACACACACACACACACACACACACACACACACACACACGCACACAACTATAAACTCAGTGCCATAAAAAACGCTTGATTCAGCATAAATCCACAATGTGACACCACAATAATCCATGATAATCCATCGTCAGTTTATTGCAAAATATAATATACCCCCCAAAAAAATGTTCAACAGACACACTGAAGATGCCGGAGGGTGACACCGGTCTGTGTTTCCTGTTCCCAGCTGGTGATTGCTGAGTAAGAGGCCTGGTTCAGACAGCACCATTGCTTTATGCTGTCTTTTGTCACTGTTTGAATGTTTTTTGTGGATATATTATATTTTGGAATAAAACAACAATGGATTATCATGAATTATTGTGGCACATTGTGGATTTATGCTGAATCAAACATTATTTATGGCATTGACTTGTTACAGTAATATGTGCTGGATACACATATATACATCCATAAAACATAAATATGAGTGTATAACTGGTTATCTGTCTATTTAGCTATATACAAAAATAAAAAAAGGAAAACTAATTGTACAGGCATGATTACTCTTGATATCAGCATACAAGTTACTAAAATAAACTTTTGTCACAGTTTCTTATGAAAGATACATGCCAATGATCACTTTGCATTCTTATTAAAAATAAGAAACAGAGAAACTAGTGGTCTTAAAACTTCGTTGATGAGCTCAGTCACAATAATTCCCCAAAATCATGAAAACCAGGTAGAGTTCCAGAGCAACAGACCTTTATTTCTCACAGACAAGCGATCCTCAGTAACAAAAATCAGAAATGTTTTACAATGTTAAACATATCAGCTTTTATACACTTACAAGTAGGTGTGGAAATTATATGTATTGTTTAATTTCAAACCAGCCTGTTCAAGGTAAACAGTATAAACAGGGCCATAGAAAGTGTATTTCAGAACACCAAGTACCCACCTGCACATACTACTACTGATTAGGTCAAAGTAAATCTTAGTTAAAGAAAACACTACCTATCTATTTGCAACCCACATTTCCAACTCAGGTATTAAGAAAAGCATAACATACACATAAAAAGACTGACTTTTAACTAAAATTGCTTTTGGCTAACTAATGCAATAAAGCCTTCATCAGGTCTGTAACAAGAACTAAAATCATATACATAGGTTGATAAGTAAAAAGAGTTAACTAGATTGATGCAATAAAGAACACATAGCTATTTAACCATAAACATTATCTAACTAGAACACTACAAATATAAATGTCTTTCCATTAATATCTAGTATGTATTAGTGTGTATGATATCCCTATGCTGGGACAGTAATCAAGCAGCCTGAATCCTCACCTTTGACCCTGGAGCGGGAGATGCACTTGGAATACAAAGGGATGCACTCAGTATTTCTAGATGCAGCTGTCTGCACCAAGTACAATTTCCCTTAAGATGCACAGGGAACACAATCAGTCCAAGGTCTGGATCTCTCTATCTATCTATTTCCCTCCAAGCCCCAAATATAAGACTCCCCACTAGTACAACTGTAGACTTAAGTCCTCAGAAAACTGTACAAGCCAAGACCACTTGCACCCTCTCTATAAGCTCAGTGCTTTGTGTCCTTGCTCCAAGTAGATGACACACACACACACACACACACACACACACACACACACACACACACACACACACACACACACACACACACACACACACACACACACACACTGTGAGATTTGATTTTATACACACCTGGGAAAGGGTGGCACAGATTTACCTGCTGTGTCCCTTTCTGCCCAGACTATAAGGTAGTTATCACCAACACCAGACACTCCACAATCAGATACTCTAAGGCTTGTAACAAAGGGTGTCCAATTCTACAGTGTAATATTAATACTAATACAAATGGTAGTAGCTGACGAAGACAGCTAGGTCTTCACAAATGGTCCACACAGTGTCACCAAAAAGATATAAACACTCTCAAACGTTAAATAGTTTTTTCAAGGACCAGCCACAATAAACATTTTAAATATATTTCAATAATAAATAATGGAAGAGCATCAAAATACTGCATACAGTATATATTTGCAGTAAACCACAGAATTCAAATTACAGGGAATATTGAAAATAACATTGATGGACTGGTTCAGACAAATAAAGAAAAACAATATTGAAACTAAGCTTCACTATTTTCCTGACTGAATCTAGGAAAAATACTATTACCTAATAACTTACTTGATAGAGCAAGCCACAATGAAATATGTGAGCAGTCTTGCTAGTCAGGTTCCCCAAAACAGAATATTCTATACTCAGAGATTCCTCCCTGTAAAATATAATATCCAAGATGGCTTGCAAAATGACTTCATCTGGTGACCTGACACTAGGTTCTCCCAGTATCCCCCTTTGAAGCTGAGACAGGAATTTAGCATAGATGGCTACAATATACATCTAAATGTTTATGGCAGTGCCTTGGACTTCCCTTGCTTTTACTGATCTAATGAACAAAGGCTTCTACCAGACCTACTATCTCCAGTCCTATTCAGCAGTGTGGGGTGCCATTTTAATGGTTTAACATCTCATTTGCATTTCCCTTATTTTTCTTAAAGTAAGCTAGCTGGTTAACCTCTGCTGTCCCAGTATCCTCTATTAAAACATATGCATTTAATTCAGTTACAATAATGCATCCACACTTCTTTAAATTTCAGCAGGGTGCACTGTTGATATATTTTAACACAAGCAAACCTTACAAATGCATTTTCAGCACAAGCATCTGTACAGATAAGTTTTATATACAAATGGCATATAATTTTTTTCACAATTCCAGCTAGCTGTGCGGGCACAAGACATACATCCACTGCCCTACTTCTCCTACCATGGCTGGCAGTACCTCCTATTGTCACAGAGTATACAAAAACTAAGTTATTTATAACTCAGGAAAAAATTATTATTTAGAAGAAAATATTTTATTTACAGCTCAAAAGAAATGTCAGTGCTTTTCAGTAAAAAAACTGTCATGACAGTTTTCATGTTTACAGCTTCAAAATCACGTCTATTCAATGAAAACCAGTAGAAAAACCTCACAAAGATAGTGGATGAAGTAAACTAGTAATGTATAAAAGTGTGCAGATGTGTGCATGAGTGTGCATGAGCACACACCAGTATGTTAAATGGGGGAATTATACCAATCATTCATAGTAATACTTCATGGCAATAGCATCATGAAAAAAATGTGTGTTTTGAATTTACCGTTTCAATCTCTGGTGTGATGCAAGAGTGTACTAAATCTAATCAAAGCTAAACTAAACATATTTATATATATATATATATATATATATATATATATATATATATATATATATATATATATATATATATATATATATATATGTCAATGTTACATGGAAAAAAGCCAAATAAACGAAGACCAGTTAGCCGAGACGAGATCGCCGACAAGGGAAATGCCCGACAATGGTGAGTAGTGTGGAATGGGATGTATTCTCATTCCCACAATGTGGTGCGATCTCGGAGTTAGAATATTTAAGTAGGGGGTGTGGAGAGTGCAGGGGGGCTTGCCCCCCTGCTATACAGGTATTTGTGATTGTGTTTTGGTGTCTTAAGGAGATGGAAATAGGTTCCGTGCTATTTGTGGACTTACCTTTGCTGGGCATTTCCGTTGTCGGCAATCTCGTCTTAGCGAACTGGTCTTCGTTTATGTGGCTTTTCATCCATGTGACATGGACCCATATATATATATATATATATATATATATATATATATATAGATGTATAGATGTATACAGATACTACACAATTTTTTTTTTATTTTTAGTATATAAAAATATTTCTTCAAGAATTTCATAAAAAGATCTTTACAGATTGTGTGGCAGCTTATGTAAATTCAACACACTCTTAATAAAACAATAATAGTTAAGTCCTGGTTTTCTGAATGCATTTCATTTCAGCTGCGAGCATAATTCTTTTTTCTCCAAAACAGCATTGACCCCCCACCCCCTTCAAGCTCATCCATCTTCACACAGTCCAGAATGCTAAATTTAAAACCAGAATGTCTGGACTGTTCTAATAAGTGCTCGGATAAGGTATTCTTCTGGCATTTACTTCTGATTTCAGAAAGATGACCTAAGATCCTCCTTTTCAGTTTATTCATAGTCTTACCCACATAAAATTTAGAGTAATCATTACACATGGCGCTATATACACCTTTTTCAGTATTACAGTTACCACCTGTTGAAGTTTTCACCTTCTTTTTAAGACAGGACACTCAAATGAGTCGCACCCCATCAAGTACTCACAGAAAGTGCAGTTAAGTGGCCCACAGATTTTAGTGCTCGTGTCATCCTGGTGTTTCTTATTTATTTATTTTTTCTTTTCCACATAGCTACTTATGCTTCTATGAAAATGAGATTTCAAGCCAGTATTGTTTGTTTAAACCATGGTTTACTAAGCTAAAACAAGAGCTGACTGCTTTCACCCTTGTTAGAGTTTTGTCAGATCAGAGTTATACGTAGTGGCAGCAAACTTTTCTCTTTTCCTTACAAAAAGCCATGAAATTACAACAAAGGCATTAATCCAAGAGCACTTAAACAGATTCCACTCCAATGACAGTGACTGTAACAGTGGTACATCCATAATTTGCATCTTTGTTGTGATTGGTGCTGTTTACTCCTTATCTAAGTAGGTAGAAAGTCACTATGTCCCTGGGTGTTTATCAGTGTGGTAGAAATAATGTCAGACAACAATGTAGGCATCTAGTCATGCATATTTCTTACTTGAATATAGTATATAATAAAACAGATGGGAGTGAGACTAAACTCTTTGAGATGGGAGAGGGGAAGAGAATGCTGGTAATCAGAACTCAGAAAAGAAGTCTACAGTTAAGGCCTGACTTGTGATTAGGATTTAGCAACTACAACTATGTGTGTGTAAATCTAGGATGTCTTTGAGAAAAGAATCCAGAAAGGAAAATACCATCAAGTCTAGTAGTATTACAAGCTAAAAATAAAAGAAAACAAGTATGAAGATGTGTGTATATGAAAATTATCAGACTCAGAAAATGTCAACTTAAAGCTTATTGGAAGCCCAGAATCAATAAGACACATTTCATTAAGAGCATTATAGAGTTAAAGAAACTGTAACATAGCAACTTTTACTAAATCACATTGTCCACTGAGCCGAGTCATAACACACACCAGATTGTCTTTGCGACCTTTTATTATATAACAGTTAAGGACAATCAATAGTGATGCCATAAATAATTCATATGAAACATATCAACAGGTACCATCAAGCCATCACCTCAAGCCGGTTGGTATACACCCACCTGTTCCAGCTGCCACTTCAGAGAAAACGTGTGTGTATTCATAGCTACCTCAATCCTGGTGGCAAACCCATTTAACTCATACTTGCAAGCCACATACCACTTGATGTGGCCACTGGTGAAATCTAGGTCCAACTTGAGGAGAGCTGAGGCTGCTGAACAAGAACAGGGAGGGCACAAGGGGGATGAAGACATAAGGCCACCACCAAAACACCATGATATGCTATTCCTCCCAAATCAATGGCCTTACAAATAAATTATGGGTTATGAAAGAAAACAAGTTAAACTCCAAAAGAATCTGGAATAGCAACAACCATATTTAAATTAAACAAATCAAAACCCATGTTATTCAAATGAACATTGACCAAATCATAGAAACTGAGCTCCAGTCTGTCAATATCACTGTGCTTACCTGGAAACCAGTTTGGCTAGCAGCCCACTTGACTCTGTGGTTGATAAAATGCCTGGCTCTCTTGATGGAAGACCAGAAGAAAACTATTTTCAGATATAGCTGCCACAAGAGATCTATATCAGATAAAATTCTGACCAACAGTATCTTCTTATGGTCTTAACCCAGATCATTTCCCCTGAGGTGAATTATCACAATGCTGGGTAAGGCTTGTTCAATGGTAATCTTATGTCAGATTTCCCAAAACTGAAACCAACTAAGACCAGAAAAAACAAAAGAAAGAATTGCCCATTAGTTACTATCAAAGGAATTTGAGTGACTAGCTAGGTGGCCCAAGGCTCGGATAGATGTTGTCTGAATAAAAGAATGACCCAAGAGCCAAATCACCTCCTTCTCTGCAACAGAAATAAAAATTAATGCCTGATGTATGACAAAAATGCATATATGTATGGCAAAAGACCCACCTTCCCATTCTCTTAATGACCTGTACAGAGTGCCATTCCATGGCCAGGCCTGATGAATGACCTATCTGAAAGGAATGGGAGGAGTAACCTTGTGGGCGAATTCCTTTCCCTGCCAAAGCCTGCCTAAGAAATGTGTTAATCTCTGATAGGTTAAAAGGCCTGTCCAAGACCCACACACAAAAAAAAAGCCTGAACTTTTCTCTAAGGGAGTAATATTTAATAGCAAGCTGATCAAATGCACAAGGCAAATGACTAGACCACTGGTCTTGTCCAGAGACACCTGCTGTTCTTTCCCAACTTGATCAGTCTTGGATTTCTTTATCCAAATCATGACAAACTTCCTTTGGATGACAGGATCATCCAACAAAGTTAAGGGAGAAGTTCATTGGCATGGAAAACACCTGCACACAAAGAGGTGAACAAAGCAGCTATAGTGACAAATAGCTGAAATTCACCTATGGTCCTGTAAAGACCTTGAATATCAAGGGGAAGCAGTTGTCTCCAAATAGGTTTTCTGGAATCCTGAAAAGGTCCCCACATGTTCCTTCGCTCTTATGTATCCTCCGGATAACCCAATGTCATGACACAGCCTGAGCCCAAAAAAATGCTCCAATCATCCTATATGCTGCAAGGTGTACTCTGAGAATTTTAGGTGAATTCCCCATGGTGGACCTAGCCATTAAAAATTGCAGCAATGACTATACTCCCCATGGCCTGGGATCAGGGATTAAAGACCAGTAGAATGCCTTGAGAACCTGGAGAGATAATGAATATGCTTACCTAGTGTTGCTGTTCCAAGAATTTGCCAAAACTGATGCTGCTTGCCTTCACCAATTAGCTAGATGCCCAGAGGAACTGGGGAATCCTCTGAATCTAAATGTTTGGCCAAGAGACAAGAGTTGAAACCTGGCTAACTGAAACTGGGAAAGACTGTTAGCTATAGGATTAAGATGACCAGGGATATGAATACATGAAAATGGCAAAGTAATCTGTAGACTCAACAAAGCTAAAACCCTGATGACCAAGTTGATCCACCTAGACTTGGAAAAACATGTTTTGAGATGGTGAACCACTGCAATATGATCTGACTGAAACATTATTCCCTTGTCTCTTAATCTATCCTTTCATACTATATTGCCACCCAAATGGGAAAAGCTGTAAAAATGTAATGTCCCTCCTCCTCTCCACAGAACAACTTTCAGACCACCTATCAATCAGCAAACCAGCTGCCCATGAAATAAACCCCCCTATGCTGGACCCCCCCCCAGCCGCATCAGCAAAAAGCTCAAGGATGCTGGCAGTGGTCTAAGGGGACTGCCAAAAAGAAGCTCCATTAAACTGGCACAAGAATGCGAACCATAACCAAAGGTCATCCTTAACCCATCTGGTCTGCAGGAACAGGTGGTGCTTGGGCCTGTTACCAAGTCAGACAGGAAAGTCCTGCATAGAGAAACTGCCCTAGACGCAAAGTTCAGCAAACTGTGTAAATGCATGATGTCTTTTTCCCGAACTGTGCTGGACCTCAAGAGTCTGCAAAGAAACTGCAGGACTTGTTGCAGTTTGGGAGGAAGAAGCTTGAAGGAGTTATCAGTGGTATCTACTTCTAACCCCAAAAATGTCAGGACTCGACTTGGTCTTTCTGATTGTCATCAGCCAAGTATACTACCAACTTGGTGAAAAGTTGCTTGAAAATGGACATCTCTTCCAAAGCACCATCCTGACCTTTTCCTACTATCAAAAAATATCTAGTTAGTGTACTGCTGATTATCAGGATGTCTGTTTTTGCCAGCACCAATGTAAAGCTGTGCTGAATAATTTGACTGTTGTACAAGACACAGCACACCCCATTGATATTGCAGTGTTGGAAAATATGTTCCAATTGAATTGAAAGTCTAAATAAGGCCAATCTTCTTGTCTCAGAAGATGGAAGAAGATGGAAAGCAGATTGGATATCCATCTTACAGAGCCAGGGGTCAATATAGTCCATGATGACCTCCACTGCTCATCCAAAGAAAGTAGTGTACTTTGGTCAATTTGGTGTCAAAAAAAATCATTGACTGAACACCCCCACCCCCGCTGGGTGAGACAAGTGATGAATCAACCTGAACTCACCCCCCTGTTTCTTGGAAACCAGGCTGATAAGGGGAACTTTTAAATAAAAAAACCTGGAGGAGATGAAAAGGGGCCAATTATCCTGCCAGATCATTGCTCATTCTCTATTAGCCAAGTAGCAATGTGTTTGTGTCCTTTGGTAGATGACAAATTGTTCACTAACTTGGAATCTAACAGGGCTGCGGCGTGGAAATGGAGATTCTTTGGAATAGCTTTTAATAAGAGTGGCTGCTGCCCTTTGATCCAGGTAATCTGACAGTAAACAGGATAACTTATCTAGACAAATGGGGGAATAAGCCTTGTCTGGCATGTTCAGGTCCCCTACCAAAGCTTCCCCTCTGTCCACAAAAAGGTGACTTGGCATGAAAGGAAGTCAGACACCCCTTAACAATCTCTCCATCTGTTTACAATTTAGAAAAAATAACCTGTCCCTAGGCAACAAACTCCAACACCTGGAAGCTAGATGCCCCTTCCTACACCTAGAACACAAGTGGCTATATTTGCAAGAGGGCCAGACACATTTGCCCTGATTGAATGCCCAGCAAAACCGAAAACCTTGTATCGTTTGTATTAACATCCCCTTCCTCAATACCCATAGGTGCCTCCTTGTTCATCATGGCACTGAACCATATATCAGGGTGCCTTGACTCCCCTGAGGGAAGTATTGAGGCCTTTCAGTTTCCTGAAGTGCTGATCATAATTCAACCAGCCCTAACTCTCTTTCACATGGTGGGCTTCCCTTATGGCTATAGAATAAGCTAATAAAGACAGTGCTTGGGTGGGATCTCTCTCAATGATTGCACCCATAAATACCACAAAACCCAGAAACCAAGTTTCCCAGTTCTTGACTGATGTCCTGGCTGATGCCTTCTAGCTGCATCATGTCCGTGTTGGAAGTGTTATCATTGTCCAGTATGCACTTTATTCCCTCATTATACACTAGATCGAAGATATCAGCAAACTCCCATTTTATGCTCTTTATCTTTGACCTTAGTGGGAACATAGCTATGATATGAGAGCCAAGTGATGTGGAATAATTAAAGCCTAGGGTAGCCACAGGGGACAAAATTGGGGGATACACTCATCCATATGGGGTGGGACCTCCTTATCTGAACCCATGACCTCCTCAGACACCCTATGGAAGGTGAGTAAAGATAACTGCACCATCTCATCAATGTCAGTACCTGCTCCCACTTCCAGACTCAAGCTGTGAAGGCAAAAATATTTCCCTCTAAGTCTGAGTCAAACAGCATAACTATCCTCTCTTCCAGCAAAGAATTCATATCATAAAATCATCTAAAAAATTATCAGCAGATTGACCCCTACCACTAACATTAAGCACTGTAGACCCAACAGAGACATTACCTTGTGCTTATGTAGACATGTTGGATAAGCAGGAAGAAATGATCTTTTGGCTGGCAGGATCTCTTTTTCTGAACCTTCTTAGCTGGAGCTGGTCCTTCAGCTGCACCCTCCTCCAAATTCAGCGAAGGCATCCTCCTGGAATTTAGGCTCTGCTCAGCCCTCCCCACCATTTCTAAATCAGTTATCAAGCCTTGCGTTTCTGCGAGAGATGCAACCATCTCTCTTTAATGGACTGTACCATGCTGAACCTGAATGATAGAAAGAATTAGCACAGGGAAGAAAACACAAAAAAGAGGAGGGAAAAGGAAAATATGACAAACTAAAACCCTACAAAGTTCCAGTTAATATTAGAAGATTGGATGTTGTGATGCTGTGCTCCTTTGAGCTTCTAGAATGTATAGCTCTCAGAATGTTTCCCTGCTTATCCTTTCCTTGAACAATGCCACTGTGACTAAAACCAGCTGAGCTGCTGCAGGAGTTCCGGAATGCCATGACATATCCTACACAAAAGCACTATGCTAAAAGCAAGGATGTGTACAACATAAGGCTCAAATGCTGAGGTAAGCATTGTATAATACCGATATCCAAAATGCAATGCCTAAAACATAACAAAAGTTGACACTAACATTACAACCGTACTATAAAATCATTGTACGCAAGATACTATCATAAATAATTATATAATACCACTTAACCACTGCACAAGCCCCACTAGAACATAAAACTAAATTTTACTGGGTTCCTCATAGTCAGCTCCAAAATTTACCCCATAATAGCTCAGAATATCACAAAAACAAGATGCAGTTACTGATCCAAATACGTCATTAAATCTGATACCTCAATCCAAAATGTCAGTACAATACATGATAGGATACATGCCCCGCACTACTCAGAGTCCCAAACCCGACGTGCTCTAATGAACTAAAGCATACCTAAGACGGAGCACTAAAAACCTGACTGATATAAATAAGCAAACCACATGCAGTAAAATCATACAGATTCCAACAATGATAAAATATGCCCCCAAACTAAAATTCTTACTGCACCACCACTATTTTATTATTTAACATGTTGTTAACGGGCATTATTTGCATAATTAATAAAATTCTTTATACGAACAGAATATAAAAGTTTGCCGCAAAGTACCCTTAAAGTTAGTAATCTCTATGCCCATATTATAAAGTGACCCCTGTATTTGAAAATATTAGTTTATTAACTTGTGTGTATACAGCTATGTATGCATATCTTTTTTTTAATATAACACTCACCCTTCAGATGAGCAGAGTAATAGCTTAAATAGGAAACACCACATGCCCAACCATAACTGCATTTTCATTTTATTTTGTGTGTGTTGTGTGTGTGTGTATGTATGTGTGTGTGTGTGTGTGTGTGTGTGTGTGTGTGTGTGTGTGTGTGTGTGTATGTAGACACACACACACACACACACACACACACACACACACACACACATAAGTACTAATTACACTACATATATATAGAGAGAGATAGAGAGAAAGAGAGAGAGAGGAATACATGCATTTGATCGCTCAACCGAATGTCGATCCATCGTAATTCTGAACTGTAATGTCTAAACTTGTCAGTGCGAACGTTTGTAATGTTGCATGCAATGTCGAATTCAAAATTTCTGATCGCACAACCACAACAACAAGCGCTACCATGGGTCGAGAGGGGGGAATAGTAGCCTGGCCGGCATTCAGTAATTCCGGGTTCGGCATCTGCAGATTCGACATTTTGTGATCTTCGGATTCTGCTTTCGACATGTTTCCATTCGGACATCGGCCATTCACTCAAATACATATATACCATATATATATATATATATATATATATATATATATATATATATATATATTTATATATATATATATATATATATATATATATATATATATATATATTTATTTATTTTTAACACTCCTGACTTAATGGTATTTTTATATTCCTAATGCATGTATGTATTATATACATAATTTTTTTTCTTTTTTTTTTTATTATTTGTTATAGGTTAAAATTACCCCCACCCCACCCCACCAGCCACACTGAGCATCTCATGAAACAAACCCTGTTGTTATATAAAATATATTCTTAACAAAATAATGCAAACAAAATACCAGCTCTCTACGGGTGATTAAACGGCCATCATACAACTGGTAACCCCCTTACTGTGACTACCAACCCCATCGCTCCAAGCTGACTATATCTCGATGTGCCTGCTGATGGAGTCTGCAGGCAAGAACAGCAGCACTCCCTTACATAGGTAGTGTGCGCCTGCACCTGCCGCCCGATGATGACTCACGTCTCACAGACAATGAGCCATTACCACGGTAATTTGTAGATAACAAAACTATTTTGTTTTTATAGCTATAGTAGTTCATGTATATAGTTGAGTTCAATGTTTTATCATTAATAATATGTTTAATTGTATGTTTTGATATTTATATGAAGTTTAGGTTAGATTTTTGATTTTTACTTTTACTTCCATTGCAACTCTTTTTCTTATATTTGGCATCTGAATCTAATTTAGTGTCAGGTTGAATTGTCATACTATGAAGTATCTGATTGATAATATGCATTATCACATTGGTGCATGGTACATAGTGAGACCTGAGGAAGCCCTTTGCTTTATTAACAGAAATGGACAAAAATATTTTAAAATAATTTTATAGTGAGCACATGTTGAGACATATGAATTTACTTAATACAACTACCTATACATATTACTTGGGCATCCACCTTTTTTATGTAGATATAAAGAAAAAATATGTATGTATATTTATAAATATACAGACAGATATAGCTGTGGAGATACAGACATGCAGACATATGTATATAGATATACATATATATGTATCTATCTGTATAAAACATTGCATATATTTTTTGGTTTGGCATGACTCTTTCCTTATGCATGGCCCATCTTCATTGGATCATAGGAGGTTGTTAGGCTATTGGCCCTGAGGCCCATATAAGCCTAGCCAAGAGTTTAGCTCATGTTTAGACAAGTCAGCAACCAGAGCCCCTGTCCAGCAGAGACACAGCTGGAATCTCAAGAGTGTATTTTCTGTTGCCCATCCAGTTATCCAGGTTACACTTAAAAAGGGATAATGAGGTACTCTGCTTAACGTGGAGAGGCAGTCTATTCCACAGATGGGGGAGCCTCTGGGACACAAATCTGTCCCACTAACAAGTCCTATTGATATCACAGACTAGGTTGAGGTCGCATGTACGGATTGTTTGAGTGGAGCTTGACTTGCAGATATACAGCAGTCCCATCAAGGCGGGGGTCTGAGATTGCTTTGTATACCAGACAGAGGTCACCTCTGAGGAGTCTGTATGAAACTGAGTAGAGGAACAGGGCTTTTAACCTATCTGTGTAGTGTAGGTGTTTGAGACCCTGGATTCTCCTGGTGAGGAGCCTCTGTGGTCTCTCCAGCTGATGCATGTGCTTTGTGGGCTACATGCCGAAGGGGGCATTGTACTCAATAATTGCCCTTATAAGGGAAGAATACAGGGATCTTATGACTTCTTTGTCCCTGGATGAGATACTCTTACTTATGAGGTGGGCCATGTAGAAAGCTTTCCGTACAATGGAAGCAACATGGTGGTCAAAAGTCAAGTTGCTATCAACCTGGGTGAGCACATGTTGAGACACTATTGATTGTATATTTAGGACATTGTTATTAATGTGATAATATGTAGGGACATCACTCTCCCCCAAAGGGGATAATGATGCGCTTTTTGGCATTCAGCTTGCGGCCATGTTTCTGGCACCAGTCATTTATTTGGGTGGACCCTCTTGGAGGACATCCACATAGCTTGGGGAATTGATGACTGCGCCCAGCTTGCAGTCATCTGCAAACTTGGTCAGTCATAGCCCACTGGTTTTGGCCTGCACCTCAGAGGACTATAGCCTGAATAACAGAGGCCCGAAGACCAATGTCTGGGGTACTCCACTTGTTATGGGTCTACTGCTTGAGGTGGCCTCCCCTATTTTGATTAGGTGGGTTCTACCAGTGAGCCCGTTTGCTACCCATCTGGTAACATATGGATTGATGCCTAGTTGAGAGAGTTTATCTACTATGTCCGAGTAGGGAATAGTGTCGAAGGCTTTGGCCAGGTCAAGGTAGGCATTATGCACTGTCTTCCCCTCGTCCAAGGCTTTGGTGACTGTCTCAAAGAAGTCAACCATATTTAGCGGACATGACCTCCCCTTGACAAAGCCAAACTGTGTGGGGTCGAGTGTTTGGAGGTTGCCAATGTCCCTGTTAATGAGGTCCATTATAATCCGTTCTATGGCCTTGTAGATTAGGCTAGTTAGGCTGATGGGTGTATAATTTTCTGGATCTGTGGATGCTCCACCTTTATGCAAAGGGATGACAGTGGCTGTCCTCCATTCAGCTGGGACCAAGCTGGTACTCAGGCCTTGGTTGAATAGGGTGCCTAATGATGCTGCAAGTTCATGCCTGAGTTCATGTAAGATGCAGCCTGAGATGTTATCGGGTCCCATAGAGGCTGTATTTTTTGCCTTTGAGGAGGCAGTGATGACCTGTTCCCTAGAGATAAAGGGTGGGGGCAGGCACTGGTGATGTCCTGATTTACTGATGGGGGGGGGGGGCAGAGGGGAGAAGTTTTCACTGAATCTGTCAGCCAGTAGATTGGCTATATCTACAACATTTGTGTATGTGGTGTCCTTGACCACCAGTTCTGAACAGATCTGCATGCTTCTTTTGAGATTGCAGACATATGAGAAGAAGGCCTTATGATTGTCTCTAGTAGATGTGGCCAATTTGGACTCGAAGTTGGCTTTAGAGAATTTCAATAGTGGTCTTATTTGCTTGTTCAGGCTAAGGAGAGATTGCTTCCAGTTGGGCACCTGCTCCTTCTTGGTCCTGGATAGCAGTTTTTTCCTTTTGTTATATAGTTTATTTATTGCAGATGTCCACCAGACAGGCTTACTCTTCCTTGCGGAGGATTATTTTGTCCTGTCAGGTATTCCTGATTCCATGCATCTATATAAATGCTCATATAGTTCTTCGGTGTAGATTTTGACTTTGGTGCCAGTTCCTACTATGGGGGAGGGGGCTGTGAAGCTGTTTATACCATCAATCAGAAGGTTGTAATCAGCTTCGGAGAAGATTTGTTGTTTGACCCTAGCTGGGGGGGGGGGGGTTCAGGGGAGATGGTGACTTTGAAAGTGACCGCTTTATGGTCAGATCTTATCAGGGAGGATGTTACTGTAGGGGTGCTGCAGTGATTACTCATGTTGGTTAGTATCAAGTCCAATATATTATCACCTCTTGTGGGAGTATCAACTAGCTGTTCCAAGGCATTTGCATTGATAAAATCAAGGAATCTCTGGGCATTTGTGGTGTTCTGGCATGAGTAGTGTTTTCTAATCTATGGTTGGGTAATTAAAGTCACCCAGGATAAGGGTAAAGGTTTGAATCTTGATAGATTTGAAGAGGTCCAGATAGGTGGAGTGGGCATCTTGAATCAAATTTGGGGGCCTGTAGCTAGCTATAATTTGAATAAGCATCTTTTCAATGGTTAACTGCACCTGGAGTGTCTCCTGTACATCATACTGTTTGACCAGCCTGGAGGGGTGTGTGTCTTTAATATATACTGAAACTCCACTCTTTGGCTTTGCTGCCCACATTTTGGTGTCTGAATGTATGATAGGATGAGTAACCAGGTAAGGCTGGGGTGCTCTCCACAGCTTTGAACCAGGTTTCTGTGACTGCACAAATGTCAGCATCTTCCAGGGTTAAGAATGTTTGCAATGAGTGCAGTTTCATGTTTAGACTCCTAGCGTTTAGCAGCATGACCTTTAATTTGCATTTTTTTAAGATTTTTATGCTGGTAGTATTAAACTCATGACTTTTCCTAAAAAAGGCACTATGGGGAAGGCAAAGGCCTTTGCCAGAAGCCTGAAGCCCAAGTGTGACAGATGCAGGCCATCTCTAGCAAAGCATCATGGTCTGTCGATCATATCTTCCCAGACTGTAAGGCATTGGATCATCCTGGAATGACACCAGAAACTAAGCCAATTGCTAAAGTCAGTCATTTTCTGTGAGCCTTTCCCCTTCCCTGTTTTCTGAACCTGGTAATTTACACTCACACACACACACACACACACACACACACACACACACACACACACACACACACACACACACACACACACACACACATACACACCACACACACCTTCACTCTTGTTTTTCTTTTAGCTGCTCTTATTACTAGCCCTATGGGCATTTTAATCTCTTGAAACTTTTCTCAAAGATTTTGTAGTCTCATATATAGTTGCTAAATCATAATTACATCTCTGCTCTTAGCTCCAGACATCTATATTAGTTCTGACTGCCACCACTCTCTTATCTTCTCCCTTAATATAATTGAGTTTATATAACACTGGGACCATATTTTTGAGTTTCCAAAATTTTGAAAGAAAAAAAAAAGAAATCTACATTTTTACACTGGGGCAAGTCACCCTGTACCCCTAACAGCACCTGCAAATTACACATACCAACACTGAGATCTCACTACAGTGGTGAAAAAGGTAAATTCTCCAATCACCACTGTACCACAATCTCCATATAAATGCTACATCATGGAATGTACCCTATTCCCCACTGTAGTGCAATCTCATAGTTGGATATATCTAATTTGTAAGGGAAGTGGGAGTTAGGGGGCTTCCCTCCGTCAAAAATGTAGAGTTTATTATTTTTTCTTTCACATTTACATTAACTTGAACATATGGTCACAACTATGTCAATTTCACACTTCTGAAAACTAGATAATGTGATATAAACCCATATATATATATATATATATATATATATATATATATTGTGGGGGTGGGGGGTGAAGCCCCCCACCTATTACTGTTTAAAAACTTGAAAATACAACAAAAACTACACATTTTAAATGAAAATAGGTGGGGGTCTCCACCCCTCCACCCCCCAATGTGACCAAATGAGCTGTCGACCAAATGAATGTCGATCAAATGGTCTGTCGATCTTCTGAGGTAGATCCATATATTTTTTTTTAGTCCACAAGTAAACTGACTGTTAGTATGTTAATGTCCTAACTTTTGCTCCTGACAGAACTTGACACTTTAAATGCTCATTAACTAAAATGTTACTCTCTGTAATTCTGTTTATAAATGAAAGTATTTTTGGAGCTTTTCTCCCCGGGCCTCCACTGAAAATGGACTCAATATCCAGCTGGACCAG
Source organism: Protopterus annectens (assembly GCF_019279795.1). Taxonomy (NCBI): domain Eukaryota; kingdom Metazoa; phylum Chordata; order Ceratodontiformes; family Protopteridae; genus Protopterus; species Protopterus annectens. Next base: position 119,645,542 of record NC_056736.1, on the reverse strand, counting down.
CCCGGTCAACAAATGTAAAATAAAATAAAAAATATCTATATGTGTGTGTATGTGTGTGTGTGTGTGTGTGTGTGTGTGTGTGTGTGTGTGTGTGTGTGTGTGTGTGTGTGTGTGTGTTTCTTAAGTGGTTGAAAGCACAAAAGTTCAATTTTAGACTAATTGAACCTCAACTACTAGGGGAATAAACAAAAAAAAAAAAAAACTTCAAGAATTTTTTTGCAAAGGGGTCAAGACCCCTTCCACCCACTCATCACCTGCTGCTTATAGATACCAACTCCAGTATTGCACTACAGTGGTATAATGGCAAATTCCTGCTTTATATCAATCTCATGCATGCAAATACTAGCAGTTTGTGCTAACTACATGATCAGTCTCTTTCACCGGTCTTTTCTCTCTTCAATCACCTCACATCTCAACCACATGAATCACACACACGCACTCACACACACACACACACACACACACACACACACACACACACACACACACACACACACACACACACACACACACACACACACACATACACACACACACAAATCTATATCTGAGTGCACCTCTGCAATACCAGGCTACAACTCTTACCACACTTTTTGGCCACCAAACCAGGACCAAAAAACTAAAGGTGGAGGAGTGTCCATATTCACCAAGGATATTCACACCACAATGCATCTGAAATTCTCCAGGTGCAACTAACACTAGGTAAGACTGCAATCCAAATTGTAGCTTGCTACAAATCCCCCACCATGCCCCACGATTCTCACTACACCTTTCTAAACATACTGGAAAATATTAAGATACAACTAAATACCCTAATACTGTGTCATTTCAACTACCCTGCCATTAACTGGGAAAACTACTCATGTACCAACACATTTGCCGAACGGTTCTTGGAATTCAAAAATTCTAGTGCCCTGGATCAACTAATCCATAGTCCCACCAGGGCCTCCAATATCCTCAACCTGGTCATTACCAACATGGGAAATCGATGCTCCACACCTATGGTCACCCCGTCGTTGGCCAGGTCTGACCATAAGCTAATCACCCTTGACATCCACATCCCTCCCCCATTCCCCAGTAAGGAAACCTCTGTAAAAAACTTCTCCAAAGCCAACTTCATGCTACTCAAGTCAGAAGTGACAAACTTCATGACACCCATGCAGACGGGAACTGAAAGTCCGACTGCTGAATCCTACACTAAGGCACTGTATGAGCACATTCACTTGTGCATGAATCGTGCCATCCCAAATAGAGCCAAGACCCCTCCAAAAAAAGTAAGCCAATCTAGTGGTCCCCTGCCATAAAAACACTTTACAACAAAAGGAAGAAACTGTTGCAGAAAAGAGGAAAATCCCAGGATGCAAAAAACTCCCTTACCAGCCTCAGTAAGATGCTGAGATCCCTCAAAAAATCCTCCAAAGCTAGTGAAGAAAATAAAATTGCCAAAAATTCCAAAGACAAAAACAAAGCATTCTATAGCTATGGGAAGAATCTAAATTACAATGCCCAGATCTGCTCTGAGCTACAACAGAATGGCATTAAATATACTGATCCCAAGGATATTGCCAATATCCTGGCAGATCGATTCAGTGCCAACTTCACCACCCTCTCACCCCCTAAAGGGCCCATCGGAATACCAAAAGATTACCAAATTCCAGTAATAATGGCCACACAGGTAAAAAATGCACTCTCCAAAGCTAAGAATACAGCATCCAGGGGACCAGATGACATCCCGGGCTGTGTACTACATGAATTGCAAAATGAACTGGCACCTCACCTAAGTGTCATGTTTAATCATAGCCTCACCTCAGGCTTTGTGCCCATTGAGTGGCGCACAGCTGCAGTTGTCCCACTACACAAGGGGGGATCCACCTTGGATCCTGGGAACTACCGCCCCATCAGTCTGATGACCCTGATCTGCAAGGCCATGGAATGTATTATCATGGAACTTATAAACAAAGACATTGGCAACCTTCAAACACTGGACCCCACCCAGTTTGGGTTCGTGAAGTGCTGATCTTGTCTCATGAACCTGATTGACTTCTTCGAATCAGTCCCCAGAGCTGTGGACGAGAGTAAGGTGGTCCAAACAGCCTATCTGGACCTCACTAAGGCCTTTGACACCATCCCACACTCTGGAATCATAGATAAATTTACTAAGCTGGGCATTAATCCCTACATCACTCAATGGGATGCCAACTGGCTTACTGACAGAACCCACACTGTAAAAGTAGTTGATTCCAAATCCAGCTCCAGACAAGTGACAAGTGGAGTACCTCAAGTTTCAGTCCTGGGACCGCTCTTGTTTGGCATCTATTTTTTTGAACTACAGGCCAACACTAAGGGACTCTGGCTAACAAAGTTCGCAGATGACTGCAAACTGGGAGCCATTATTGATCCCCAAATGATGTGGATATTTTACAAAAGAGTCTTACAGAAACAGATGCTTGGTGCCAAGCTCAATGCCAAGAAATGTATAGTTATCCCCTTTGGGGAAAAAAGCATGTACCTGTGAATTACCACATAGGTTGCAGTACACTAAACACCAAAATTGTGCTAAGAGACTTAGGGCCACAGATGGACAGTGGTCTCACATTCGATAACCACATCACCACAACAGTCAGGAAATCCTTCTGTGTGGCACACCTCATCACTAAGGGCTTTTCATCCAGAAAAAAGGAGGTCATTGTCGTACTGTACTTATTCCTCATTAGACCCATTATAGAATACAACGCCCCATTTGGTATGTACCTCTCAAGACATCTTCAACAACTAGAAAGGCTGCAGAAATACCTCACTAAAACAATCACAGGCCTAAAGCAGATGCCCTATGCTGATCATATAAAAAACCTCCAGCTATACTCTGTCGCATATCATCTACTCAAAGGCGATCTCTACTTAATGTCAAGGCCATGTCAAACCCAGAGCTGTTGGACATGCTACGCTTAAAGAAATCCCATTCCCTCAAGAGCTACACGCTCCAGGGATCTACACCTTGTCATCACAATGAACAAAACATGCTGGAGGGATAGGTTCCTGACCCAGATACTCCCCAGACTCTGGAATAGACTGCCCATACATGTCAAGCAGAGCACTTCTTTGGCCCTCTTCAAAAGGAACCTTGACGATTGGATGGGAGATAGGAAATTCAACCTGGGGATCACGTCAATCACCCTGCTAAACAGTGGTCCAGGGAAGTAAATATTGTGGGAAGAAATAGCCAGGGAATTGTTATGGCTAGGCTTGTATAGGCCCTAGGGCCAATAGCTTAGTACCAACCTATGAACCTATGAACCTATAAAAACACAAAACATTTTGGATGAAGAACAGTGATATTTTTTTCCAATCACCAGATTTCCTCAGATTATGCTATGACATTGACTTTTATTAAATGTTTAGAATATAGAAACAAGCTAAAGAAATAATACAGTCACAATGCTTCATTCTGGAATAATGTAGTTGGTTTGACTTAAAATAATGGAATATCCTGTGAGCATCCTGCATGCTCTGTCATAAAATTTCTGTTGTGGCAATTCTTTTACTTTAGGAGTCATTTAATGGATAACTAATGAATAAGACCTGATGGGTTATTGGAATCCCATATAATCTGTCATTTTTCTCATTTGACTCAAGAAAGGAGTTGAATTATCTATTTACACTGAGTATATGAGCAGGGTATTATGACCATGTCTATTTTCTGCTGCATATACATGCAAGTGAAAGTACTGAGCTAATTTCCTAAGGATTTTCCTATGTACAACCTGAAACCATTGTTGAAACTTGCACATACATTGTGTCTGTTGAGTGGCAGAAACTGGTGTTTCAGGCAATATGTGTTTTGCTCTTTTTTAATTTCTCCAAGCCTTGTGGGTTTCTAATACCATGACAGGAATGGGCCCCATTCCTAATTCGACGTATGATTAAAGTTCATAAAATTAGTATTGTTTCAATCTTTGATGTTAGCCAAAAGTGCTCTTTGCAGCACCCGCAGTGTGCCCAGTAATGACTCCTTCTGCAATTCATATGGAGTTACATGTATCATTAACATATCTAAGTATGATTGTAAATTCTTTTTTATAAGCAACCTATTCATCTAAACCCTAATCTCGTGTTGAATAGAAATATGATCAATTTGCCCAACTACCCTCAAATCAAAGAATTTACCTTATGGGATATCCATAAGTATATGGATTTATCACTCACAAAATTACAAGATACCCTAAATTTATCTAATAAATATATCATAATTCTGCACCAGTTAAGGGAACTTATTGCCTCTCTGCCTTATGCTCTCATTATAAATGAAGTAGATCTCAATCAGGTCTATAAATTAATGGAAATTTTAACCATTAACAAGAGCATGTTATCCCTAGCATATAAGTATATCATTTCAATACTTCCCCAAGATAAAGTGTTATTTGCAGACTATTGGAACCAGCAAGGATCAAACTTATCAGAAGAACAGAAATTATTTGCCATTAAATCTACTCTTTCTTTCTCCCCATTTAAGAAACTTACATACACCCAATTCATGATCACCAATAATCTATACTTCACAACGGTCGACTTAAACAAATTTAACCCGAATATTTCAACTGCATGCCCCTGCTGTTCCTACCCTCAAGCTGATATTCTACATATTTTATGGTTTTGTAGATACTCCCACACCATTTGATGCTCTCTCAAGGTGAAATTAGATAAAATGGGATACCACAAATCAGCCCTCTCATGGGAGATGGCACTTTTACATATGTCAAATAATAATTCTTCAAAAATTAAATTTCACATCCTAATAACTTTCTGTTTACTAATCAAATTCTACATTACCAAACATTGGTTAGATCGTACTAAGATGTCATGGAGTGGCTTCAGGAACATGGTGGTTAAATACATAACTTCACAAAAACTTTTACTAACAAGTCCTAAGAAACGCACCTATTTTCAGATGTTCCGGAATACTCTATTTGAACTTTTGTCTGATAATTAAAATTCTTTGGTACCATTAGTGGCTAAATTTAAGATCCATTCCTATATGTCTTTTGGTAACTTTCCCTTCCCCTCTCACTTTGCCCTTTTGGTGTGTGGCTCAGAATAAAGTATTCATGTTTATCTTCTTTTATTTAATTTTTTTGTATTGTAATCATAGTCAGTGTTTTCTAGCTTAACTGAAGCTTCTACTTGATTATTTAAATATATTTCAATTGTTTTAGTTCAGGGGTTTATCCCAAAGCACCACTTTGTATATATTGTAGATAAGAATTGTCTTTGTATGTTATTCTCTGTATGAACAGTCATGTTAATCTGCATTTCTCTTTTGTTTTGCTCTTTTTGGTTGATGTATATGAAATATAATTTAATAAAAGTTCAATTTGAAAAAATATATATTTTTTTATAAGACCGATTGCACATACTATTATTTGAACTGTCTGGGTATCCTTCTTCTACATTGCCCTCATTTCTGCCGGCAAATTCTGGTATTTTGTGACTTTGTGTCTCTCTGTATGTAATACACTGCAGTCACTAGGTGTAGTAATTTCAGTGATTAATGGTACTTTTGTCTTCTTTTCATGGACTGCTATATTCGGTTTTCTGACATCTATTTTTTCAGCTGCTGGTAATGGGTGATCCCATGTGATATAAACTTCATCATGTTGTATAATGCTTTGTGGCTCATATTTCCAGTGTTTTTAAGCTACTTCAATATTATAATGTTTGCACAATCTCCAGTGCAACAGTCTTGCCACCTTATTATGCTTTTCAGTATACAGTTCTTGTGCCATTAGTATATCACAACCAGCAATAAGATGTGTGACTGTTTCCAGTTCTGTTTTACAGAACCTCCATTTGTCTGTTTCTCCCACATGGTCAATGGACTTTGTAAACCAACATGTACATAGTCTGCTATCTTGGGCTGCCAATATTAACCTTTTGCCTTTTCACCCCTCCTTAACCATTGCTGTCTTTGATCCTGATCAACCTGAGGTTGTTCCAAGAGTTTTCTATATTTGCAACTGTAATTACCCATTTTCCACATTTCTTGCCTTTTCATCTGATCCTTCACCTTATACTATTTCTTTCTTTTGCTTTTTGGCATATTCAACTGCTGCCTGATTTTTATCTACTTCTGGTATGATCTCCATTCCTGCTTGACCCTGATATGCTTCTGCCAAACTAAGCAGGGAAGTCATCTTATTCTTATTCTCCACATGTTTCAAAACTTTCACTGCATTTGGGTCTTGTAAGGTCAACAGATATGTATGCAGCCCCATGATTGCAGATCTATACATGTAATCAATTTTGAGGAGGCTCATAACTCCTTCTGAACAGGTAATATATATTCTTGGTATGCACTGATTTTTATAAATTATCTGATGAGCATGAAGCATGATTCTTGTTTTACTGTCCAACCACTCCAACACCTTTTGTGTCCAGTCACTCACTCTAAAACTGTAAGTTAGGACAGAAAGACCAAACTGGTTTATAGCTTGGACTTTATTCCTAGATGTCAATGATGTTTTCTGTATTAATTGCAGTCTTCTAAAATATTCCTTACTAAGTTTTATTCGCATTTGTTCATGTTTTTTTTGTTGATCCTTCATCAGTTTCTAAATATTTATAAGCTCCCTCTTGCTCAAGTTATTTTATATCACATTCCTGTTGCAAACTGATGTTTTCTTGGTGCTGCAGCTTTCCTTCTTTAAAGGTTGCTTTTGCACATTTATCAAGACCAAATTACATTCTTATAAGAGCTGAAAAAGTTTTGAACACTTTGCAGATGTGCTTTTAGACCCTCATATGATGAACTATTCAGTTTTAAATCATCCACAGAAAGAAGATGAGAAGTATTTTGTAAAAGGAAAAAACTTCAAAGACCAATGCACATTAGGTTCAAGCAAGGCAACCTTTATTACTTGCAGCAAGGAGACAAAGCATGTAGGTACAAGATTTGTCTAGTCCTTTGGTGATCAGTATGTTATTCTTATACAGTTCTTTTCACGTCACACAGAAAATGTTACTATTCTATTACTGACGTAGTTGGACACAGCTTTCTGTATGTTTCACAGGAAATGTTGCCAGACTTACTGCTGACATGGCCAGATTATTTGTCATCTTGCAAAAACATTTTGAGAAAAACAACCTGGCCTTGGGGCTTATTTTAGCCCACCTTAACATTTCATTTCTTCAATTGTATAATTCTAATACATGTTACATTTTGTCTACATTCAAGGTAATTTCTAGCTTTGGTACAAGTAATGCTGACTATGGTTTATACTTTCAAGCATCTATTGTTCTCTTTATCAAAGCTTCTAGCAGCTGCATATTTTTTCATAGCATAAGCAGAAATTAAATGCTTCTTTGTTAGGTTTCATAACATTAGCAGAAATTAAATGTTTCTTCTTATTTTCATGACATAAGCAGAAATGAAATGTCTCTTGTTAAGTTTCTAATAGCTGTGCAGATTCCTGCAGTGTGAACAGAATAAATGTATTAACCCTTTAGAACTTTGAATGCTTATGCACTAAGTTTATATATTTTTCTAACATTTCCCCCTTTTAATACTTTTATTCTACTTTCAAGATAAACATAAACAGTTTTTTCTTCCCCTAACCTCTTCCCGCTCAGGATTTGCAGTTAAGAGAGTCATTCAGTTTAGGCTCATGAAAGCATTTTCAGTTTTTAGCAATTCAAGTTCACCATCTTGGTATAAGGTTTCTGAAACTGAAATGTCTATAAAATTTTTAATCAGTCTTTTCATGCAGGGGATGCAGCAGCACACACATACCACCAGTAGGATTGCTCCTACACAGATGGCAATCAGAATGTTCATCAGGATTCTGCCCCAACCCCCAAATAATTTCTGGAAAAAGTCCGTCAATGGATTTGGTCCTGGTTTGTTCATAGCCGACACCTGCTGAATCACCTCAAGATGGTTGTCTATCTCGTGTTTGTGGTCAGGAATATACAAACAGCACTCCTCCTGGATTAAAGCACACATACCTCCTCTCACCGCTAGGGTGAAGTCAAGAGCTATGTGATTCTGAAGCACTATTGTTCTCATGGCATTCAGTTCATCAGTCACCAATTCTAGGGCGGAAAAGGTTGCATTACTCATTACGTCGAGAAGCTTAGACAATTTTCTCAATTCCCAGATTATTTTTGTTGCTCCATATGTTGGCAGTACACCTGCCCATGATATAACAGTATCACTCAGGTCCATGTGTGTCAGTCCATCACCCACAGCATGATGGTTTTTCCAGCGCACATTGATTTGCTCCACCGGATTGGCAGGCTTCTTGATTTCTCGAACATTCCAAATTTTCCCTTGAGGTAAAACTGCTGTGTGTTGTATGGCTGGAACCAGGTACCCCAAAAAACAACTGCAGGATCAGTTCTCAGGTAGCCATTTATATGCTTTTCTTCTGCATATAAAGTAACAGTCTTCTACTTTAGTAGTAACTTTACTATAAACATACACTTGTCCTGCGTGAAACATTTTTCTGTCAATTATAGACAGTTGTTTGTAGAGAACAGAATCATGTTTCACTTCCTCAATTGTTCTATGCATCAATTCAAAAAACAAATCATAGTTTGTATTGCAATAAGATCCGGTATTATCAGGTTTAGTGTAGCATCTATAAGGAACAGTCACATTGCAATTGCTCCAACCCACCTTGACTGTATCATTTTTATAAAAACACACAGTTCCCTTCTGTCAAACAGACAAGTGCAATGCCACTCTATCTTGTGATGTGACATTTGATGTATCATAAATTAGGTTTTCCCAGGTCTTGTTGGCTCCTAGGGGAACTGAAGTTAACAGTAACCCCCCATATGCTGTTGGTAAAGCTGTGCAAATCCAGCAATTCAAAACATTAAAAGTTTCAGCATACACATATTTGATTGCCTGGTAAGTGTTAAAGTTTGGGTGCCACTCAATGGCCACAACAAAAAGATTATTGTCACTAGTACAGTCAACAGGATGATTATGTAATACTTCTGTGGAAACGGTTGTTCTGCATTTCTGTTTTCTCCGACTCTTCTAAGTAGGTGTATTTGAATCTTACTGGATTCCATCATCTTTACTTTGGACACGTGCTCTTACTCTCTGCCCTAATAGGACCTTCAGCACCGATGGTTTCTTCACTGGGGTTGAGACGGATTGATCCTATTGATCTGACCTCCCTTTGTAGCCAGACTTTGTGCTGAGGGCCCTGATGGAAAGGTAAGATTTTTGTCCAACTGAAAGTTCTTAACCAGTTTGCAATGCGTTAGGTGTATCCACGAAGCTCGTTCTGCTATTTTGACTGCAGTGGGTGTCGAAAGAAGCACCTGGTAGGGACCTTCCCACCTTGGTGAAGTCCAATTCTTTAGCTTAACTATCTTGATCCACACCCAGTCTCCTGGCGTTACTGACACTTCTAATGTTTTGGTTTGTCTTCTATCTGGAACAGAATTTAACTGCAACAGGTGTTTAGAACTCAACAACTTTTTCATATATTCAGCTAGTGTAAAATCATCTTCCTGGTATGATGACATGAGAAGTTTCCACTGGGGTGTATAATAAGCCCTTCCAAATAATTTTTCAAAAGGAGTCAATCATTTTGCTGTAGGGACAGTTCTCATGCTCAACAGTGCCAGGGGTAAACAGTACAACCAAGTTTTTCCTGTCTCAGCTATTAACTTTCTCAGTTTGTTTTTAAGTATACCATTATGCCTTTCAACTAGCCCTACAGATTGTGGATGGTATGCACAATGATTTTTTAAAGAAATACCAAAATGTTTACTCAACTGCTGTATGGTTTGATTTACAAAGTGTGTACCATTGTCACTGTCAATTCTTTCTGGAATACCGAATCTAGGAATGATTTCCTTGACAAGTACTTTTGCCACTGTAGCTGCATCTGGATTTTTGGTCGGAAAGGCTTCCACCCACTTGGAAAACATTTCTATAATGACAAGGCAATACTTCTTATTTTCACATTTGTTCAATTCTATGAAATCCATACAGATAGTGTGAAATGGATATGGTGTTGTGGGAAAACTCCCTTGCTTGGGCTTTATTGCCCCTTGTGCATGATGTTTGTTACAAATCTGACACATCAAACAGAATTTTTTAGAGTAGTTTGCAAATCCGTACGTTGTGAACACTTGGTTCACCAGCTGTACCATCCCCCTGTTGAGACATGGCACTGCCCATTGCTCAACAATGCTGCATAGTGAAACAAATTAGAGGGTAGTATCGGTTTTCCCTCTCTAGAGATGTACAGCCCCTTTTTGAGGATTGCTCCTCGTTTTATCCATCGCTGTTTTTCAGCTTGCGTAGTAAGTGTCTGCATTGTTTTTAACATATCTAGATCTAAAGTTTCAGAGGGCTGTAATTCCTCATTTAAAAGAAATACTTCTGTGGCTGCTTGTTTTGCAGCTATATCAGCTCTTGCATTACCTTTTGAAATTCTATATTGTTGCTTGGTGTGAGCTGTGCATTTACATATGGCTACTTTCTGAGGGAACTAAATAGATTCTAAAAGATCTAAAATAAACTGCGCATGATTTATAGGTTTACCAGCAGATGTTATCATTCCCTGGTTTTTCCACTGTAGCGCAAAAACATGTACAGTAGAAAAAGCGTACTGGCTATCAGTAAAAATGTTTACACATTTACCCTTTGCTAAAGTACATGCCCGTGTCAGGGCAATCAATTCTGCTGCCTGTGCAGATAAGTTGTGTGGTAAAGGTTTTCATAGGTTATAGGTTCATAGGTTCATACTAGGCTATCTGCCCTGGGCCATTTATAAGCCTAGCCCGAGTGTGTTTGGCTTTTGCCACCCTTTGATTTGAGTTTGCTGTGCCCTTTTTAAGGTTAGTGTACTGTGCCTCTGTCTAGTAGTGACACAGAAGTAATCCCTGGGGTAAACCTATGATCTCCCATCCACTCATCAAGATTCCTCTTGAAGAGAGTCAGTGAGGTGCTCTGCCTAACATGGACTGGAATTCTATTCCAGAGCAAAGGGAGCCTCTGGGTTATGAATCTGTCCCTCCAGCATGTTCTATTTATTTCTGTGCTGAGGTTCAAGTCCCTCAAGCGCGTGGTTCTAAGGGATTTAGATTTTCTGAGGTGGAGCATGTCCATTAATTCTGGGTTGGACATAGCTTTGTATGTCAGGCATAGATCGCCTCAAAGTAGGCGATATGCAACTGTGTAGAGCTGGAGTTTTTTTAACTGGGCAGCATATGGGATCTGTTTGAGTCCCTTGATCCTCTTTGTGAGGTACTTTTGGGGTCTTTCTAGTTGCAGGTGTCTGGTAAGGTACATCCCAAAAGGGGCATTGTATTCTATGATGGGCTTGATGAGGGATGAATAAAGGGGCATTATTACCTCACTTGATCTAGATGTGAATCCTTTCGTGATAAGGTGGGCTATGTAGAAGGTCTTTCTAACCACTTTGGTAATGTGGTTGTCAAAGGAGAGATCACTATCAACTTGGGTCCCCAGGTCCCTAATTACTTTTTCCGTACTTAATGGGTTACCACCTATGTGGTAATTTGTGGGCACTTTGTTTTTGCCAAAGGGTATGACTATACACTTTTTGGCATTTAGCTTTAGGCCATGGCTCTGGCACCAGTTATCCGTCTCTGTGAGACCTTTTTGGAGGATGTCCATGTCAGCTGGAGAGTCAATTATGGCACCCAGTTTGCAGTCATCTGCGAACTTGGTCAGCCGTAGTCCTCCCATGTTGGCCTGTACCTCGGAGAAGTATATGCCGAACAAGAGAGGTCCCAGGACAGAGCCTTGTGGGACACCACTTGTAACCGGTTTCGAGTCTGACATGGCTTCGGCAATTCTGACTCTGTGGGTTCTGTCTTTGAGCCAGTTAGCAACCCATCCTGTGACATAGGGGTTTATATTTAAGCTGGATAGCTTATCTATGATGCCGGAGTGGGGTATTGTGTCAAATGCCTTTGCGAGGTCCAGATAGGCTGTGTGGACTACCTTCCCTTCATTATTTGGCCTTGGTTACTGATTCAAAAAAGTCGACCAGGTTCAAGAGGCAGGATCTGCCCTTGACAAAGCCGAATTGGGTAGGATCTAGTGTCTGTAGGTCCCCAATGTCTTTGTTTATGAGTTCCATGATGATCCTCTCCATGGCCTTGCAGATAAGGCTAGTTAGGCTTATGGGGTGATAGTTACCAGGGTCCATTGAGGCACCACCTTTGTGGAGTGGGACCACTGTTGCTGTACACCATTCTTTGGGTACATATCCTGTAGTGAGGCTGAGATTGTACAGCAGTTTTACGTGAGGGTGTAGTTCTTCTTGGAGTTCATGTAGGATGCAACCCGGGACACCGTCTGGTCCCATTGAAGCAGTGTTTTTTGCTTTGGAGAGGGCGGCTTTCACCTGAGCATCTGAGATGTTAGGGAGGCTGCACTCTGCTGGGATAGATATTTGCTCTTTTGGGGGGAGAAGGGGGGGGGAGTTTGCACTGAACCTGTCTGCCAGGATGTTGGCAATGTCTGTGGGTTCAGTGTATTTTTTGTCGTTTAGAATCAACTCTGAGCATATCTGGGAGTTGCATCCCAGGTTCCTAACATAGCTAAAGAAGGCCTTGTGATTGTCTTTAGTGTCCTGTGCAATTTTTCTCTCGAAGCTGGCCTTGGAGGATTTTATGAGGGATCTTAATTTTTTGCTAGTACTGATCAGAGGTGCCTTCCCTTTTAGGGATTTTGCTCTATCATGTAGTAGCTTCTTCCTTCTGTTGTACAACTTATTTATGGCTGGGGTCCACCAAACTGGATGCCTGCCTTTGGACAATTGGGTCTTGGTTTTGTTTGGGATAGCATGATCCATGTATTCCTGAAGGTGTCCATAGAATGCGTTTATATAGGATTCTGTGGTTTGGGACGTAGTTTCCACTGGCCTGTGGGCCTTGAAGGATTCCACCTCGGTTTTGAGAAGTGTGAAGTTCACTTTTGAGAAGTTTTTCACTGTGGTTTTCTGGGCTGGGGGTGGGGTCAGGTTTTGGATATTCAGTGAAATTAATTTATGGTCTGATCTTACCAATGAGGGGTATACTTCTGGTGTGGAGCATAGGGTCCCCATGTTGGTGATGATCAGGTCAAGTATGTTTTCCCCTCTTGTGGGAGTTGTGACTAATTGTTCCATGGCATTTGAGTTTATAAATTCCAGGAACCTTTGGGCTAGGGTGTTGGGGCTTGAGTAATGCTCCCAGTCTATGTTTGGGTAGTTGAAGTCACCCAATATAATGGTGTTTGGAGAGATCTTCATGTTCTCCAATGTTTTCAGGAAAGCCGAGTGGGATTCCTGATTTTGAGATGGTGGTCTGTAGCATGCTATAAACTGAAAGGCAGTTTTGCCCACTGTTAGTTGCACATGGATGGTTTCTGATGCTTCGTGCAATGCCACTAACCTGGAGGTGTGGGTATCCTTGATAAATATGGATACTCCCCCTCCTTTTGTGGTTCGGTCCGAGTTTTGGGGCCGAAAAGCATGATATGAGGTATAACCTGGTAGTGCTGGGGTGCTCTCTGGAGCCTTGAACCAGGTTTCTGTCACTGCACAGATATCGATGTTCTCCATACTGAGGAGAGCTTCGAGTGTGTGCATTTTGAGGTTTAGACTTCTGGTGTTTAGCAGCATTACCCTTAGTTTCTTGTTCTTTGTGTTTTCTATGGAGGTGGGTTTGTCTTTTGAGCCTTGCCTAAAAAAGGCACTATGGGGGTGGCAAGAGCCTTTGCCAGTATCCGAAAGCACAGGGGTGACAGGTGCAAGCCATCCCTAGCGAAGCAACGTGGCTTGTCGAGCATGTCATCCCAGGCTGACAGGCACTGGATCCCCTTTGAATGATACCAAAATTTTAGCCAATTGTTAAAATCGATCATTTTGTCTTTATACTGCGGCATCATTCTAGGTGAGGGTAAGATGCTGCTCAAGGTCATGGTCATACCGGCCTGGGCTACATGATCAGAGAGCTCCTCTATGTCTCTTTTCATGTAGTCGAGGGAGGTACGTCTCAGGTCATTCACACCAGCATGTACTATGACAGAGTCATATTTGTACTTGCTTTGGAGTGACCTGAGTGCTTGTGTTATGTGGCGGATCCTAGCGCCCGACAGGCAGCTCACTGTGACCTTCTCCTTGTTCAGCCTGGTGAGCGGGATGTCAGTGTGTCTGACTATAGAATCACCTATTACAAGTGTATCAGGTGTATTATTCAGCCTTAAGGACTGTGACTGTTTGGCACACTGACTTTGTGAGCTATGTGTTGCACATGTATTGCTGTGGGGTAGCGTTTGCTTTGATGTCTGCTTTGGAGGTCTCTGCTGCTTAGGTAGATTTTTATTTAGAGCCTCCGAGTATGTTTTTGTGTGTTTATGTGTTTAATTTGCTGTTGTGGTAGGACTATGTGAGACTGGATTAGTGTTGTGTGAGGTTACCTTCTCCTCCTGACTGGTTACACCAGTTCTGAGGTGAGAGAGCTCAGCCTCCAGTTTGGCTATATGGTTGCATCTCTCACATATGTTTGAACCTGTTTGGAGGAGGAGAGGGTTGAACGTGTACATGAGGCAGTTGTAACATTGCCTCAAGATTCCCAGATTCACCAGCTGGACTGGAGAGGAAACCATTAACTGACAATCTCAGTATCAGAGACTACTGCATATCCTACTAGGTTCTGTCCTGCAGAACCCCTTTTGCATGAACCATCCACGTAATATGTCACCTCGGCATTATCCAAGGAGACATCCGTGAGATCTTTTCAGGGTAGTGTCTTTTGCTCAATTACCTGCAAGCAGCTGTGCGGTGTGCCATCTGCAGGGGTTGGGAGCAGAGTAGAAGGGTTTAAAGTCATGCATCGTTCAATTGTCATATGAGGTTGGCTCAACAATATAGTCATACAGGAAAGATGCCTAGCAGGGGAAAGATATGCCACCTTTTCTTGTAGTAAAATAATCACGACTGCATGAGGTACTCTCAAAGTGAGAGGGTGGAATAAGACTACTGAGGCTGAAGCCTGTACTGCCATTGCAGCTGCGACTACTGCTTGTACACAGTGGGGTAAGGATCGTGCCACTGGTTCTAGTTGTGATGAGTAGTAAGCAATGGGGCGTTGCTTATCCCCATGCTGTTGTGTTAACACTGATGTCATGTAACCCTGCCTACAATCTACAGTTTGGAAAAAACGTTTATGGTAGTTTGGTAATCCCAGAACTAATGAGGACGCTATTAACTGCTTTAGTTTACAGAAGGCCGATTCTGCCTCTGGTGTCCATTACAATGAATCCTGTGCTGCCATAGGATTTTTATATATAAGGTCAGTCAGAAGTGCAGATTCCAAGGCATAATTTGGAATCCAATTCTGGCAAAAATTAGTTGTACCCAGGAAGGACATCATTTCCTTCTTGGTAGTGGGTTTTGGTGCTTGCAAAATTGTTATTTTTCTGTCCTCATCTAATGTTCTACCTTCATTGGATATTACATATCCTAGGTATTTTACCTGTTTTTTTTCCAAAGCTGCAGTTTACTTTTATTTACCTTATGTCCTTCATCAGCTAAAAATCGTAGAAGTGCTATGGTATCTTCTTTACAATCCTGCTGGGTGGGGGCCGCCAGCAAGATGTCATCAACATAAAGTAAAATCTGACTGTCTTTCGGTGGGGTGAACCCTGCCAAGTTGCTTGCCATTTCTTGTGAGAATATCATTGGACTTTCACAATATCCCTGTGGTAGTCACGTATGTCTATACCTTTTCCCCTGAAATGCAAATGCAAACCAATACTGGCTGTCAGGGTGTATCGGTATTGAAAAGAATGCGTTGCTGATGTCTACCACAGAAAAAATACTTCTGTTGAGGTTTCAAATCATTCAACAGGGTGTGTGGGTCTGGCACCGTGGGTGTCCTTGATATTATTGCATCATTTACAGCTTGCAAGTCCTGGACCATACCCCATTCTCTGTTGGCCTTTTTGACTGGAAACAAGGGTGTGTTACATGGTGAATCGGGAGATTCTACTAGTATCCCTCCTTTAAGTAAGGCTGCTATAATAGGCTTTATCCCTGCCTCTGCATCTTTTCTTAAGGGATACTGTCTTTTTTGTGGTCTGAATGCTGACTTTGGCGTGATAGTAACTGGTCCCGCTGTACGAATGAGTCCTACATCTGATTTCCCTGTTGACCAGAGAGTCTCTGGTATGTCTCGTAAGGCATTCCCTTCCTCCTTTAATAGGAGTGTCAATCAGCTGTCCTCGCTAGACTTCAAATGCACAGCTGGATTGGTCTGAGTTATCCAGTTCAACTTTTGTGCTTCTATTCCTTGTTCTGACAGTTCTAGTTCTGTCTGTTTCTCCCATCTCGTGACTTTTTCTCCTAGGTCTGCCCATTCTATGTTTCTGTTTTTGGTTAAGCTAACATGTGGCAATTGATTAGATTTATAAAGTGCAAAGAACTCCTGGGGCAATGAACAGCTGGCTACACTGTTCCCTTCTGTGTCCCAGTACAGGTTACGCAATGTCAATCTGTTTGCATGATTCTTAAAAACATTCTTGTTCATATTCTTTATCAGGTCCTGGAGTGTTGCAATAATACAGGGTACAGTGCAATAGGTGTTGCTTATCAATGTCAAGAGAGGGGAACTTGCTGATGGCTAGGTTCATTAACTCTTTGGTCACAGTCCCTGGACCAGTCGAAACCAAGTCCTGGCTGTACCAATAAAACATTTCACCCTCCGATTGCACTACAAAGGTGTTATTTTGTCACTGTGCTTCCATACCTTGCATGGTTGGGACTATTGCTATACCAAATAGCTGCATGAGATCTCTGCCCAAGAGGTTTACTGGGCATTTTGCAGAAACTACAATTTTGCTTCTTTGTGTCAATCCTGAAACTGGATCAGTTATTGCGATGTTACGGGAGAGAGGCTCTCGATACAGCTGTCCATTAGCTGCTTTAACCAGTATATAATCAGGTGACTCTGTGTTTTCTGGTAGTTTGGAGGGGTGTATCAGGGTTCGTGATGCCCCCGAATCACACAAAAGTTTGACCTCCCTCCCTTCTACCAAGAGTGTAACTTCTGGTTTCGTGTCTGATAAATAGAGCTCCAAACTCAATAAAGCTAGGTCTAATATCTCATTTTCTTCATTGTCACTAACTTCCTGCACTTCCTCTACTTCCTCTATCACATTCTCATTTGTCCTTTCTTCACTAGTCCCTTCTAGTGATTCCTGACTACCATATAGTCAGTCCTCACCCTCCTTGTCTTCCGTTGTTGCTTTCTTGTTTTTCTTGCAATCCCTAGCCAAATGTCCTTTTTTACCGCATTTGAAACATTCTCCCCTTTTTTTTACGCCCTTCAAAGTCCTCTGATCGCTGATCAGATTGTTTGTTTCCCTGTGCATTTTTCTTTCCTTTTTTCCCAGACTGTACCACATAAACTTCTGCTCCATCTTCTACAGAAAATACTTGAGCTTTCTTTTTCTTTTTGCTATTAAAATGCCTTTCGGCATGCCTAGCATATTCAAGTAATGATTGTAACCTGCTTGTATGATGGTCTACCATGTGTTTTGTAATAAAACTGCTTATGGGCATGCTACTGCCCTTTAAAAATGCATTCTTTAACTGCTGTTCATATGGGGAATCTTGTGTTTGATCTTCAGGAACCTGCATTCCACACTGGTTATTAAAACATTCTAACAATCGAGCATAATACCGGTCAATAGTTTCACCTTCTTGTTGGATGCATTGATTAATGCAAGTCCAGTCTGCCCTAGGTTTCCATTTTTCAGAGATGCGGTCTGTAAGACCTTTCACTCTGGTGTCTAATTCTGCACTGCTATGTGGGAGGGGTCTTTGTGCAGCATCACAGGGATTCCAGTTCCCACTAATCATGTACCAATCTGGCCCAACAATTTGTCTAACTACTTTTTCTATTTCTTCCCCATTTAGGTTATAACTCAACCTCATTCCTTGTAAATCTTCTGAGAATTTTCTAAAATTAACTTTTGGATGGGGAATTCCCTCAGTGGCTTTCTGGATATCTTCCAGAGTCCAAGGTCTACACTCTAAGATAGTTGGGTCCTGATTGTCTTGACCTGCCTGAGGATTAGGTACTTCTATAAGTGGGCATATTTCTTCTTCTTCTTCACCTATAGATTGTGAATTCTTTACTATTTTCCATAACTCAATACCGTCTTCTGGATTATCTGCCTTTGTTCAGGACCTGATCCCGATGGGATCCCTAATTTTAGTCAGTTTTAATTTCACAATATCTCTATCCATAGGATATAGTGGGGGTGGTCTAACTTGTTCACTTGCATCATATTCTGGTAAGGGAGGCGGAGGTGCTGATGCTATTACTAAGTTGTTATCCTCCCTATCTAAAAACATTGCTTTAGAATCTTTGCTTTTTTGTTCCCTACAGTTTACTTCCTCCAGCCACCTGTGTGCCTGAGGAATTCCTATTCGACGTTGCTTTTTTACTCGACCCTTGGAATAGTTTTTGAGCTGTTTGATAAATCTGATAAGTGAGGATTTCTCTAATTTTCCATCAAATTCGTATTTATTAACCCATTTCGAATAATATCTAACATTGTTGGCGCGCTGTGACTGCATATATTTTGCGTCTTCTGTTAATGCTGGATTTTGGGGTCTTTTCACGCAATTATTACCCATTTTGTTTTACCCTTTGATCGTTACATAACTTCTCTTAATTTTTAACGTGGTACCATGGATTTTGTTATAGTCTCTTCAGAATGACTGCCTACTTATTCTGTTTCTCCTGATCTATGACAAGACAGTAATCTTTTTTGTCCCTCACTTGCAAGAAAAATACAGTCTGACAAAAACAATACACATCTAGTCCTGATCTAAAACAGAAAACAGAAAAAAAGTAGATTCGCCTTACCTGAACCTACGTGATTGATCAGCGATTCGTGGAGACCCGTCCTTCAGTCACAGATCAGAAAGTGGCTGGCCTCTTTTGAATGACAATTCAGTCGGAGGACTTTCCATATAAGAAGAACCAATTTGGTTTCTTCCCCTTACGGTTTCAACCACCTGGCCGTCTGATCCGAGGTGAAGAGAGGGTTCCGGCTCGAAAGACCAATCTGTAAAAGGAAAAAACTTCAAAGACCAATGCACGTTAGGTTCAAGCAAGGCAACCTTTATTACTTGCAGCAAGGAGACAAAGCATGTAGGTACAAGGTTTGTCTAGTCCTTTGGTGTTCAGTATGTTATTCTTATACAGTTCTCTTCATGTCACACAGAAAATGTTACTATTCTATTACTGATGTATTTGGACACAGCTTTCTGTATGTTTCACAGAAAATGTTGCCAGACTTACTGCTGACATGGCCAGATTATTTGTCGTCTTGCAAAAACATTTTGAGAAAAACAACCTGGCCTTGGGGCTTATTTTAGCCCACCTTAACATTTCAATTCTTCAACTGTACAGTTCTAATACATGTTACATTTTGTCTACATTCAAGGTACATTTCTAGCTTTGGTACAAGTAATGCTGACTATGGTTTATACTTTCAAGCATCTATTGTTCTCTTTATCAAAGCTTCTAGCAGCTGCATATTTTTTCATAGCATAAGCAGAAATGAAATGCTTCTTTGTTAGGTTTCATGACATTAGCAGAAATGAAATGCTTCTTCTTATTTTCATGACATTAGCAGAAATAAAATGTCTCTTGTTAAGTTTCTAATAGCTGTGCAGATTCATGCAGTGTGAACAGAATAAATGTATTAACCCTTTAGAACTTTGAATGCTTATACATTAAGTTTATATATTTTTCTAACATTTTTGCACTTTGTTGTTTTCTGGAAGCCAAATTATAGCCATGACCTAATCTGTTAGACAGGTTATCGTTTTAAGGACAAGACAAAAGAGCAGCGGTGACAGTCACTCTGGAATATCCCTCTTTGAATTTTTATCCCTGGATAAATAATTTGTCCTTTATCATAGCTTAACTGCAAGGTGATTTGCTATTGTTTCATCGTCGATGTATTGTAACCAATCAGTGTAAGGTGTATCTTATACATTTTTAAGCACTCTTTTATCCATAAATGTGGGATACTATCACATGCTTTCTTGTAGTCTATCCATGCCATACTTAGATTATTACCCTTTTTACAGTTCTCCACTCTGAATTTATTTAATAAAAAATTATCCTTTGTTCCATATGACTTTCTGTTGTTACCCTTTTGTTCTATTATCATGACTGAGTTTTTTTCTAAATGACAATAAGCTCTGTCAGCATCAATTCCAGTGTATAGTTTATACGTCATTTGAAGGCAAGTTATTGGTCTATAGATTTTAGGATGGCTTTCAGGTTTACTCTTAAGTAGGAGTATTGTTAACCAGGCTAGTGTCTGTTCAGGGTCATATAAAAATAGTTCTTACTCATGGCTAAATCTTCATGTAAAGATGTTAATACTTTTAGCCAGAGGTTTAGGTACTGTATCTGGCCTGGCGTTTTCCATTTAGGAGCTTTTCTTAACTTTGTTTTAATCTCTCTGTCCGTTACTTCATCCCATTTCATATCCTGTACATTTGAACTTCTTATTCTTTCTTTTAGTTCTTCTATCCATTTAGCATCTTTGTTATGTTTCACAGGATCTTCATAGATATTTCTCCAAAATGTATCAATTTCTTCTTTTTTTGGTGGGGTTTCAATTCCTTTTGCCTTGTTTCCCAATTCTCTATAAAACTTTTTGGATCATCAATAAATTGCTTATTTTTGCAATTTTCCTTTATATTTATCTGCATATCTTTTAGGTTTTTCTGCCTCTGCTGATATTTTTAGTTTATTATTTCTGATAGTGCACAATAGATTCTGATCTGTTCTGATACTGCACATTGCTTTTATCATGTCTATCTTTCTGAGTATTTTGTTGATCTGTCCCTCTTCTATACTCTTCTAACAGTGACACTTCTTGTCTTAATTGCTTTATAGTTTTCTCTATCCGATACTTCCATAATGGCATTCAATGCATCCCCTTTCTTTTCCTTACTATCCTGTGTTTTTGTGGTAAGACTTTGTCTGTTGTTAATTTAGCATGAATCTCTATGAACAGTCTTAATTACAGTGTTCATTTGTTTTATCAAATTTCTAACGTTTTGGGTTTTATTGACTTCCTGTAGTTTATTTCTTTCATTGATCTTAATATGTATGTTCATCTCTAGTAAATCAAGAACTCTTCTCTTAGATATTTTTTTTCTAAACTGAAGGCACATTCTTTGTTCTTCATTTCCAGCAGGCATTCTATAGAAGGTTCCAGAGCATCTTCCTGTGCCATATTCTATTGAGTTTCATCTTGTGTCATCTGTTGCTTTTTCATATGGGAACTCACTGGCCTATTACTCCACTTTGACTGCTTTAGAGGTGCCACAATTTCCTGTTCCTTCCCTTGATGTGCAACTCCAACTAAACATTTGTACTAGTTTCCTATAGAAGGCACCAGTGTATCATCATATGGCAACTGATCAGATGTTTCCCACTCTACTGTTTTCTTCTTGATTTGGGGATCCTTTGCTCTATCCTGCTGTGATGTTATCAGCGTTAGATTTCCTGCACTAAATCCTTCACTTCACAGGTATTCCATAACCCCAGTTTCTATTTTTGTAACTTCTCCATTACTAATTCTCTTTTCTACTTTTTCTCTTTGTTTTCTTATTTTTTGTATTGTAAAATTTTCCATGTTTGAATCCTTTGCCTATATTCCTCTTCAAATATCTTTGGTGCTACTATTTTTGTATTGATTAGTTTTGCTTTCTCTTTTGCATAAATATTGTACCATATTAAATCTCTTTTTCTTTCCTATGCCCATATTTCTTCTTCAGATGTCTCCTGTTCCTCCAATTTCTCCTTACTTTAGGGATTCATTGTTCCATCATGCTGTGATATAACCTGTGTTAGATGTTCTACACTAAATCCTTCACTTCACAGGTATTCTGTAACTTCAACTTATTTTTTTTTAACTTCTACTTTACAAATCTTCTGTTCTACATTCCCTATTTGTGATCTTATTTTTGTATTGTGAAATTTTCCATATCTGGATGCCTTTGCCTGTATTTCTCTTTGAATATCTTTGGGGCTGCCTTTTTTGTATTGATTAATTTAGCTTTCTCCTTTATATAAATATTGCACTATATCAGATCCCTCTTTCTTTCCCATGTCCATAGTTCTTTTTTCTACCTTTCAAACATCTCTAGATTTTGTTCTTTATAATTTTGCCCTTCCTCAGTCACTTCTTTTTCCAAATGGCCCAAGGTTTTTTGGTCTATATAGTGATTTTCATAAATTTGTTGCATTAATGAACACACTTTTGTATTTGAAGCTTTTGCCAGTTTTTTAAATTTTTTGTGGAAGTATTTTTTCTTTCCTCTAATTTCTCTCTTAATCTTTTTGTATATCTTCTTTCTGGAAGTTCTGAGCTTCTTGTCTAATAGTAACAATGCATAACTTCTTTTTTATCCTCAATAGTCCACTGTATCATCTTTATGACTCTTTTTTGGTCTATCAATTTGTGTGATTTTTGTGGACTACATCTTCCTTCTACAACAGGGATGCCACCGCCCCCCCTCCAGGCCTGGTCTAATCCCACTGTAAGAATGTTTCTGTGCCTTGTGGATTCAGCACTGTAATTTTTTCAAGTCCTGGTGCCAATGCGCCTACCAAGATTGGTCACTTTTTATCCTGGGTTTTATGCGTCCAGCTATCTTTTTTATTTTTTAATCTACTGCTGTCCATGATATATATTATATAAAATACAGTCTGTATATCAGTGTCATCTTGGAAAGAGTTTGTAAACAACAGGGTCAACCGCATGAAGGTACTCACCAAGACTTGAGGATGAATTCATTTCCAGTAATACTTCTCTCCTTTGCTTGCTGACTTATCAACTTTCCATTCGGACCTCATGACGTATCATCTTTCAATTTGGACCTCATGACTTATCATCTTTCCATTCAGACCTCCATCTCCACAATGCATCAACACTAGCCTAGGGGTCTCCTCATATTAAACCCCATCCTAAATACAAAGGATATGTATGTGATGTAGCAGATAATGTAAGAGTGTTATACTAGTAAAAAGAAAAATAGCGAAATGGACAAGAACAGACACTATTAAATAAACACTCTAATTTTCAACCATGTTTAATAATAAGCATTTTTGTCCAGTAAAATCACATGGACTTCTTCAGACAAACCAAAAATCAATCCTTGTAATTTAAATATCCCTCTAAAATATCATATGATACTAATTAATGACATCACAATACTGCCCCTCAATAAATTTAAAATCAACACTACAAATACATTTCTTCAAACAAAAAAAAATTAAATTAAACAAATAAAACTTCATGCTTAAAATGATTTATATAAATAACTACCTTTCCAATGCTTTTAGCTTCAGCACACAATAAATAGAATAAAGATCATTCAAACTGGGAAAGCTATATGCGTTCAACCTCATTTGCCACATAAGCTAATTTTTTCTCTAGTCTTAATACCCAGTGGCCATCCCTAATATCTTTATCTAATTGGTCAATGATTTTATACTTAAAAATGTGCATAGGATTAAGAGAAACATGTTTTGCTAAGGTACTGTGTAAGTTCCCTTTATTAATGCTATATTGATGTTCTTGCAACTGCTCTATGAATTTACACTTGGTCTTACCTACATAAAAACTTTCACATCCCTGGCATTTAGCTAGGTATGTCACTCCTTTAGAGTTGCAGTTAAATTTCTCCTTAATATTATATATTTTATTCCTGACCAAAAAAGTACTAACAATGTCTATGTATTACAATACGGGCAAGCTTCACATTTAAACCTACCAGGGTACCTTACACAAGGAGCTTTTCATTTTTCTAAAATACATTTAATATTAGCTCCCCTCTTAAAAATTAACTTAGGTCGATCACTTATTTTTGCCCTAATGCTTGTATCCTCCATTAGGAATCCCCAGGTTTTTGGTCAAAATTTCCTTCAAGGAAAAAGAATCAATATAAATAGGGGTAGCAAAACTTAAATGTAAGAGGTTATACCATTAAAATCTGAGCATAAAACTTGCGGACCATGAAATAAACCATTTCCAGTCACACTTCCCGTATTTCCATTCAAAATCAGTTTGAAATGGCCTATTATTCTCTTATGATGACCCTCCTGAACTAATTCATTCACTAAGTTGGAGGAGTAACCACGTTTACAAAACATAGCCTTAAACTGTCACATTCACTCAAAAAATATTTATCCAAGGAGACCATCCTTGCTGCTCGGACAAGTTGTCCTTTCACTACAGACCATTTTGATAAAGGGAATGGGAACTGGAAAAATGTAAAAAGGAACTGGAATAGGTGCTTTTCCTAAAAATTCTAGCAGTATACCTATGGTTAAACCTGTCCTTTATTAACTCAATGTCCAAAAAGGAGATTACCTCTGAGTCAAAATAGGATGTAAATTCTAGGAAGGAGGTAGAATTATTAATATATTCTAAAAACCTTTAAACCGTATCAAAGCTCACCTTCCAAATAA